>NC_133585.1:56676524-56976524 GCF_964106895.1 Numenius arquata
GGGCTCCTCGAGGACGGACGCCGCTTCCGGCCCCGCGACCAATGGGCCGGGGGAAAATGGCGGCCTGCGCAGAAGCGGCTGCGGCGCGGCGCGGACCGGACCGCACCGCACCGGACCGCACCGCAGCGGGCGAAAAGCACCGGGCAGCCGGACAGCGTCGCGGTGCCGCTGGACAGCGTCGCGAGGCAGCTGGACAGCGTCGCGAGGCAGCTGGACAGCGTCGCGGACAGCGGGGGGGCGCGGGGAAGGCGGCCGGGGTCCCGAGGCGGCTCCGAGGGGAGACGGCGTTGCGGGGGGGCGGGCTGAGTCGTCTGGGGAGGTGCTCGCGGCTCCCGGGGCTGGCAAACGGGCTCGCGTGGCTGGTGTTGGGGCTTCAGCCGGAGAGGGAGTCGTGTGGCTTTGGGCTGAGGGGCGGGGGTGGAGTCCGGCGTTTTGGGGACTTGAGCAGAGGCTCAGCGGCTGGGTTTTGGGGCTCGGAAGGGGGCAGTAAGTGATGCGGTTCGGGGGCGGAGAGCAGAAGCCGTTTTGGCTGGTTCTGCAGGGGGGGTGGGCAGGAGGGCGTTGGGGGCTGCGGGGGAAAGCAGGGGCTGGGCGGGCTGCGGGGTGCTCAAACAGCAGGTGAGGTTTTCAAATCTGCAACTTGTAACTGTTGCAGCTTTATTCTGGCTTCCTCCATTTTTGCAAAAGCTTCTGTTGCTAGACAGAGCATTCCTCTGTGTATCAGCTACTTGAGCTAGTTTATTTCAATGCGTCTGATCAGGTTTGTCTGTTGAGCAAAGTGGCATTTAAAGGTGACGTTTCACCGGATGCCAGCGGCTGTGCCTTATTTCCAGTATAAAGATGTATTCCCCAAATATCAGAGTGGGATATAACAACTGCAGCTGGTCAAAAGTAACACTGAAATGCAAAATTTAGAATTTCTTTTTTCCCATTGGCTCCTCCTCAGTATGAACACAAAGTTAATTTCTATTCTTAATTCCTATTTATGCTACATATATGAAGGATGAACGCGAGGAAAGGAGACCATAAAATACTGGCCTATTGCTATTTGTATGCTGTGCTTTGAACAGAAGAGACAAAACTGTCCTTTTTGTGAAATAATACTGGCTGTATCAGTGCTGTCCTCGTGTTTTTATTCAAAAATGTGAGATTTGTTGCCCCGAATGGTGAGAGTAGTTTTTGTTAATGGAAGTCGCAAGAGGTTCTGCCACCTTAAAAACCATAGAATCATAGAATGGTTAGAGTTGGAAGGGACCTTCAAGATCATCGTGTTGCAGCCCCCCTGCCTTGGGCAGGGACGCCTCCACTAGAGCGGGTTGCTCAAAGCCCCGTCCAGCCTGGCCTTAAACACTTCCAGGGATGGGGCATCCACAGCTTCCCCGGGCAACCTGTTCCAGTGCCTCACCACCCTCACGGGAAAGAATTTCCTCCTAACATCTAGTCTGAATCTCCCCTCTTCCGATTTAAAACCGTTACCCCTTGTCCTGTCGCTACCTTTCCCGACAGAGAGTCCCTCTCCGGCTCTCCCGTAGGCTCCCTTCAGATATTGGAAGGCTGCTCTGAGGTCTCCCCGGAGCCTTCTCTTCTCCAGGCTGAACAACCCCAGCTCTCTCAGTCTCTCTTCACAGGGGAGGTGCTCCGTCCCTCCGATGGTTTTCGTGGCCCTCCGCTGGGCCCCTTCCAACAGGTCCACGTCCTTCCCGTGTCGAGGACTCCAAAGCTGGACACCGTACGCCAGGTGGGGTCTCGCGCGCGCAGAGTAGAGGGGGGTAGAATCGCCTCCCGTGACCCGCTGGCCACGCTTCTCTTGATGCAGCCCAGGGTGGGGTTGGCTTTCTGGGCTGCCAGCGCGCGTTGCCGGCTCGTACTGACATGTAATAATGCTACTGACGTACCGTTAGCAGCCTCGTGTTAAAAGAAGCGAGAAGCTGTAATATCCTTAATTTAGACAGTTTTTACGTGAAATGGTGCATCCTCACTGTTTCGTCACTTTCAGGAGCGAGCAATTGACCGAGAGCAGGAGAGAGACCTTTTCCAGCAAGAGATAGGGAAGCCGGAACAACAGCTTAAGGTTCCACAAAGGATTCGGCCTGTCAGCGAGCATCAAACCGGAGAGGTAACGCGCGCTATTGCTTGTACTCAAGGGATCTAAATGGTACGCTGACAGCCGTTCGGATACCCTAGGGAAGCTGTTTTATGGTGTCCCTAACCTGCATCCGTTCGCAAGGCAGGAAAGGAAATCCCCCGAGATGAAAGGCTACGGTGTCGGGGGAACGTGGGGAAAGTGTGTTCTGGGTGTTTTTTGAGTCGGTCGGTTGGATGTTTTTAGTAGCAGACACACAGAAGCCTCGTAACTTTCAAAAAGACTCCCTCGCGTAACTTAATTTAGAAAATGGGGTTTTCAAAAGCCCGTGGAAACATTCAGGACTCCTGTAGCGATTCCCCCTGCTCTTGCGTCCTTTTGTGACATCCTGTTGGTAGCACGGGTACGGGCACCGCAGGAACGCAGTGACCAAGGGGTCACAGCCGAGACGTAGCGGCGCTCTCTGCGTGCGCCTCCCCGGGAGACGTCTGTCTCCCCTGAAACAATCTGGTGACCGCAGAAGGGCAGCTCGAGGAAGTCACAGCAACCTCTTAGGCCCAGCAAAAGCCAGAAAAGCGACAGCGGTGCAAACGCTGTGTGTTGTGAAGCTTTTTGCCTGTCTTGTTTGGTGACCTTTGGGTCAATTGAACTGCATTTTATTTTTTGGTGGGTTTTCTCCTGTCTTGCTTTTAGAGCAAGGCTGATATTTTTGCGTGATTCTCTCGCCCGATTTTCAGTCTTCAGCTTCTTCTCAGGTGGCACTGCGATTTTCAAAGAAAAGCTCTTCCTTTCGGTTCAGTTCAGTTGCTGTCGTTCGGTTCTTAAATGGTAGCAACGTTTAGTATTCTATATTAGATAGTTTATGACCACAGACAGTAATGGGACATACATGGATAGACGTGAAATGTAAGTTGTCAAAATATTTATTGCCTTACAATTCTCGGAGGTAGGGGTGTGTTTCCTGGGGTTTCAAAATCTATTTCACTAAAAAGGTTTGTAACAAATCCTGCAAAGTGTTCAGCCCGTACCGGGCGACCTGGCTGTCGTCAGCCTCTGCGTACAAGGAGTGGTGGGCCATTAGCCGAATGTGTGTTAACCGACACGCGTGGAGCAATTCCGCATCCGTCTGCTTCTGTGGCAAAGCGGGTGCCCGCTCCTGTCCTACGGACACGTTCCACAGAGGGGGGAGGCACAATTAGTTTTCCTGAATCCGGGATGTTCGTTTTGAGTTCGTTTTGTGATGCGTCTCCTCATAATTTGAGGCATGGGTAGCGTGTGAATTCCTAGTTAAAATTCTCACAGTTAAAAAGGCAAAACTTCTCCCGAGAAAAAAAATTTCAAATTTGATTGCATAATGAAACGAGGCCTGTTTTTCTGCACAGAAACGATTTGTGCAAATCGTCCTGAATTACAAGCCTGTATACCCAGATGTGTACACTCCAAGTTGGCAGATAGGCTGCAGCAGCAATGTAAAGCATGCTTTAAGGTGAAAGATGGCTGTAACTGTGATGAAAACTTTAAGGTTCGTACTAGATGCTTTTAAAGTAGGATTTTTCACAGGCAGGCGCAGCGGCAATTTTAGAGCCGAGTGGTGCCGAATATTACCCATTTACAGACAGAATTCTCGGTACTGTCTTAGATTTACATCGAATTTCTATCAAATGAGCCACCTAGCCTTCCTATATAGTATATTTTGGTGCCCCGATATTACTTGGCGTATTTCATAAGTATACCTTTTATGGCCGTTTCTCGTGCTTTTCCGAGAGAGCTGCTTTACTTTTTCATAGTTGCACGGTTTTTGAATGCCTCTTCTGCCTTTCAGATCTTCTCTTTCTCCTACGCCTTAAATACTCGTACAAGAACGTGCAGAAAATGTTATGTGCAGCTGTAACGTGCTTTGGGGTTTTTTTTGGTAGGATGAAATGGAAATACTGGGACTGGCGATCCAGAAGTCTGAAGAAGCCACCGTAAAGGACCGTCCCAGTGACTACCGTCGAGTTAGGATTATTAAAAGCACCAAAGCGACACGCTCGTAGAGATGGGGACTACCTCTGGACACGTGTTAATCCCGGTCAGGTGTCCTCGGGATACAGATGGTCTGCGCTTCCTGCTCTGACAAGACAGAAGCGATGAGCTTCAGGATGAGCTCCTGAAGACAAGAAAGAGGCCAGGTGCCGGGGTTCTTGTCTCTTTGTTTGTTTGTTTGTTTGTTTTGGGCGGGGGGTGGCGGGCGGGCGGGCGGGCGTGTGGCTTCCAAAACAGGGTGCGCGGTTGACTGCAGGTGGCAGCCTGCAGAGCTCTTTTGCTGCCTGACCTCGCCTTTTCTTTGTCACTCCTCTTTCATGGCATCTGCGCTGAAAGCCGGGGCGGCCAACGAAGAGACGTGGACAAAACGGGACGAACCGGCGCCGCTTCTGCCTGTTTTCCAGGCTTTGCCACGAACCAAGGAGCATCATCAGCCTCGTCACTGGTGGCGGCGAGTCCTGAGGTGGCTTAGGTGAGTCGAGCCTTCCAGGAACGTCCGTTGTCCGTAGCCTACGGCGTGTCATTTGGACGTCAGTCGGAAGGAGGTTTCCCTTTCTGAAAGGGCACCGGTTTCTCGTGCCAAGCGGTTGCCTCTCCTGAAGTTCCCACGAGAGGGGATCCTCGGAGACGATGCGCTGGGCAGCAGAAGTCATCAGCGAGGAGACGTCGCGCGCTCTATTAAATAGGGACAAAAAGAAAGACGATGTCCTTCCAAAGGCCCGAGCGCGGCACCTCTTCCGACGGCCGATGGCATGGCCGGCCTTTGGGCTCTGGGTCCCCCGTAACAGCGGGGACACGGCCAAACCCTGTTCCTCTGCGTGTTCGGCACAGCCAAAAGCCTTGGCCGGTCCGCCGGTCGTTTTCGGTAGCCTGGTGGATCGCGGCACCGGGGATTGGATTTCCCCCCGCCAAAAGTACAGCCGTTTGGGGAATCTCTTACCTTCCTGGTTTTTTCTATCGTAAAGGAGACTTTAAAAAAAGGGTTAAAGTCGTATAACGTGCAAACTGACTTGCAGGCTTTAAACGGCAACCGTCCACCGGCTGTAGCCTACAGCGTCTTAGGCGTCCCTAAGCGGCGAGGTATTTGTTCCAAATCTTTGAAAAGAGAGGCGACTGAAGGTAACGGGTTGGGTTTTTGGTTGGGTTTTTTTTCTAGTTTTTTTGTTTTTTGTTTTTCCCCCCCCTTTTCTTTAGGCGGAGCGCTCTGAAGAACCTGATTTCTGCCTGGCTTTCAGCGTCGCGTTTCCCCGGCAGTGCGGTAGCATCTCTCTCGGGCAGTGCCGCCGGCCAGATGTCCCTCCTCCTTGGGTAGGAGAGAAAGCAGCCCCCGGTCAAATGACAACTGCGCGTTCTGGAGACGGAGAGCGCAACGGTGGGGGTTCGGAGCTGTGCCAGTTGAATTAGCGCCGAAGAAAAAACCCGAGGCTTTTCTAGCGTGAGTATTTTTCTTGGCCGTATCTAAACGCGCGCAGAGCTTTCCAGCGGCAGGGAAAGGGAAGGGAGGAGGCGCTTCCCCCCAGCGGGCGGAGGGTTTGTTACGCTGTTAGGCTGAGAAGGTGTTGCAAGTGGCACGGGTCAGTCTGAATAGGGACCTGAAGCGTCGGGATGGCTCCGGCTTTGGCAGGCCGTGCCGTCTTTGGAGCGGAGCTGTTTCCCCGCAATCCTCCTGTAGCTCAGCTCCTGTCCTGTCCCTCGGCCGGAGGGAATTCCTCTACTCTCTTCGGTGCTCTTTCGTTTGATGATGCTGATCTCCGGTTGGGGTTTGCTGTTTGTTTTGCAGGTGCCTCGTTGTCCGCGTCTCGTGCTGCTCGACAGATGCCCCGGCCCGGGTTTGCAGCCGGTGGTGGAGCCGCCTGAGGGGAAGGGGCCAGCCCTGGGTCTGGTCGTTCGGTGCATTTTTTGGGGCGAATTAAAAAAACCGGTGCGTGTGGGGGGGGGGGGGGGGGTGTGATGATGTCATTTGGGGCAGCCGGATGTCAGCGGGGGAGCGACGGTGCGGCGGAGGAGCAGGTGAGTGGGGGTTAAGTGGGGTTCCCCCCACAAGAGGGTGGGTCACGGCCCCCAAACGCCTGAAAACTTGGTGCGGGGCAGGTGGTTGGGGTTTTGGGCGGTGGTGTTTAAAAAATGTTAAAAGCTGTATATGCGGGGGTGAGGCATTGGAGTAGAGAACAATCTCTCATTTTTCTGTGTGTTGAAAAATAATATTCCCTTACGTATATAAAAGGAGTTCAAAATACCAACCCGTATCTCTAAGGATTCTGTATTATTTAATGGGAGTTTAGACGACGGAAAGATTTTTTAAAAGATTTATTTATAAAGAGAGATTGAAGCGTCAAAGCGGATGTCTGGACAGGTCGCTAGTCCAATTGGATGTTGTCTATCGTGCGTGTTAATCTGTAAGTCTAAACAGATGTGACTCTTAGCAGACGTTCTGTCGAAGTGTATCAAGAGCATCCGTTTTCCCTAAGTCTTACCCACGGGTCGGTCAGTGCGGAGGCGTAAACGCCTGTGCTGTAGATGGTTCCAGACTGCAAAGAGAGCCTATCGCTAGAAGGGATTTCCAAACTGGCCCTCCCCTCTGCTCTCTCTTGCCGGCGTCCAAGCGCTTTCAAAAGCGCTTTAAGCAGGAGTGTTGATTCCCAGGAGGATAGGGAAGCTCTACAGAGAGACTTAGGTAGATTGGATCGTTGGGCCAACATCAGTGGTATGAGTTTCAACAAGGGCGAGCGCCAGGTTCTGCGCGTGGGCCACAATAACCCCGAGCAGCGCTACAGGCTTGGGGAAATGTGGCTGGAAAACCACCTGGAAGAAAGAGACCTGGGGGTTCTAATGGACAAGCGGCTGAACGTGAGCCGGCAGTGTGCCCAGGTGGCCACGAAAGCCAACGGCATCCTGGCTTGTATTAGAAACAGCGTGAGCAGCAGAAGTAGGGAGGCGATTGTGCCCCTGTACTCGGCACTGGTGAGGCCACACCTGGAGTATTGCGTCCGGTTTTGGGCACCTCAATCCAAGAGAGATGTCGAGGTGCTGGAGCGAGTGCAGAGGAGGGCAACGAAGCTGGTGAAGGGCCTGGAAAACAAATCCTATGAAGAGCGGTTGAAGGAGCTGGGACTGTTTAGTATGAGGAAGAGGGGGCTGAGGGGAGACCTCGTCACTCTCTAAACCTACTTGAAAGGACACTGTAGAGAGGTCGGTGCTGGTCTCCTGGCACGGGTAGGTAATGACAGAACGAGAGGGAACGGCTTCAAGCTCCAACAGGGTAGGTTTAGACTGGACATTAGGAAAGAATGTTTCACAGAGGGAGTGGTCGGGCATTGGAACAGGCTACCCAGGGAGGTGGTCGAGTCACCATCCCTGGATGTGTTTAAGAACCGTTGAGATGTGGTGTTGGGGGATATGGTGTAGGGGAGAACTTTGTAGAGTAGGGTAGATGGTTGGACTCGATGATCCCAAGGGTCTCTTGCAACCTAGACGATTCTATGATTCTATGAAAAGCAGCCCCTTCCCCCGTTTCCCCTCCCGCCCTGGGGAGCTGGATCGGTGCAGCGGGACAGGAGGAAAAAAACGCAGCCCCGTTTTCCTGCAGGGACGCAAAGCTCCCCGATGTCTCTGTGGTGGATAAGGCGGCACCCCCGCCTGCCTTCCTGGACGCCGGCGGACTGGCTGCTGTCGCCCCCACGGCCCCCGGGGCCACGCGCAGAGCGCCGCGGCGTCCCTGGGGCTGGTTGCGGGGCGAACACCGGAGGTTTTTGGCGCCGAGGCGACGGCTGCGGCTGCCCGGACTGCGAGCGGGGACAGGGCAGAGAGCGGGAAGGCCTGCCCGCCGGTAAGTGGTCACGGTCCCTGGGTGGAGGGAAGCGGGCTGAGAGCGGTCACCGCTCATGGCCCCGGTGAGGTCTCAGAGGGGGACAAGGAAGGGGGCGTGGGCGCTGCCCGGTGCTTTCCGCCCGCTGCGGACCGGTCCGCAGCGATTTCTGGGCTGGCCGCCGTTTTCCCCCGGCCCCCTCCGGTTCCGGAGCGGCTCGGCCCGCCCATACCGCGCGCCCATTGGTCGCGGTGCCGTAAGCGGCGTCCGTCCTCTAGGAGCCCCCGTCCCATTGGTCGATCGCGCCGTCAATCTCCAGCGCCTCCCAGTCCGGCCAATCGGAGCGCGGCAGGCGATCCGACCAATCGGAGCGCGGCGGTCGCGTTGTGATTGGCTCGTCCTCCTGTCAATCCGCCCGGGGGGCGGTTGCCATGGTGAGGAAGCCCCGCCCGGTCGCGCATGCGCAGTAGTAAGGACGGCGCCGCCCTCACTACTGCGCATGCGCCACCGGGCGGGGCGTCCTCACCATGGCAACCGCCATTGACGTCCCACTCCGGCCAATCGGAGCGCGGCAGGCGATCCGACCAATCGGAGCGCGGCGGTCGCGTTGTGATTGGCTCGTCCTCCTGTCAATCCGCCCGGGGGCGGTTGCCATGGTGAGGAAGCCCCGCCCGGTCGCGCATGCGCAGTAGTAAGGGCGGCGCCGTGCTCGCTACTGCCGCCTTGTGGACAAAAATCGGTACTGCAGGTGGGGGGGCGCGCATGCGCAGTGGAAAGAGTGGCGCCGCCCTCGCTGCTGCCGCCGCTTGTGGACAAAAAGCGGTACTGCAGGTACGGGGGTAGGGGGGTCCGGCCGCATGCGCAGTGGACGGGGGGGGGGGGGGCGCTGCGCTCGCCGCTGCCGCCCGTGCCAGCAGAAACCGGCGCTGCAGCTCGGCGGATGCGGGGGGGGAAGGCGGAGCCCTGGGAGGTTCCATTTTCCCCAAATTGGGGAAAATTATTCAATTTGGGGTTTTTTTCGGTGCTTTTCCGCAACGGAAAAGACTTCAGGGTTTTGTTAGGGTTTTTCTTGCCCTTCCCCGCCGCCGGGGACGGCGCCCATGCGGGGGCTGACGCTGCAGAACCGTAAATTGAACCCCCAAATTGAACCCCGAACATGAATAACATTTTCCCTAATTTGGGGAAAAGGGAACCTTCCCCGGTCCCGCCTCCCCCCGCTCCCCGAGCCGCACCGCCGGTTTCTGCTGGCACGGGCGGCAGCGGCGGCGAGCGCAGCGCCCCCCTTTCTACTGGGCATGCGCGTCCCCCCCCCCCCCGCCCTGTACCTGCGTACCTGCAGTACCGCTTTTTGTCCACGAGGGGGCAGTAGCGAGCAAGGCGCCGCCCTCACTACTGCGCATGCGCCACCGGGCGGGGCGTCCTCACCATGGCAACCGCCATTGACGTCCCACTCCGGCCAATCGGAGCGCGGCAGGCGATCCGACCAATCGGAGCGCGGCGGTCGCGTTGTGATTGGCTCGTCCTCCTGTCAATCCGCCCGGGGGGCGGTTGCCATGGTGAGGAAGCCCCGCCCGGTCGCGCATGCGCAGTAGTAAGGACGGCGCCGCCCTCACTACTGCGCATGCGCCACCGGGCGGGGCGTCCTCACCATGGCAACCGCCCCCTGGCGGATTGACAGGAGGACGAGCCAATCACAGCGCGACCGCCGCGCTCCGATTGGTCGGATCGCCTGCCGCGCTCCGATTGGCCGGGGTGGGAGGCGCTGAAGATTGACGGCGCGACCGACCAATGGGACGGGCTCCCCGAGGACGGAAGCCGCTTCCGGCGCCGTGACCAATGGGCGCGCCGCATGGGCGGGCCGAGCCGCTCCGGAAGCGGAGGGGGCCGGGGGAAAATGGCGGCGCGCGCAGAAGCGGCTGCGGCGCGGCGCGGCGCGGCGCGGACCGCGCCGCACCGGACCGGCGCGGGCGGAAAGCACCGGGCAGCCGGACAGCGTCGCGGTGCCGCTGGACAGCGTCGCGGTGCCGCTGGACAGCGTCGCGGTGCCGCTGGACAGCGTCGCGAGGCAGCTGGACAGCGTCGAGGCCAGCGGGGGGGCGCGGGGAAGGCGGCCGGGGTCCCGAGGCGGCTCCGAGGGGAGACGGCGTTGCGGGGGGGCGGGCTGAGGCGTCTGGGGAGGTGCTCGCGGCTCCTGGGGCTGGCAAACGGGCTCGCGTGGCTGGTGTTGGGGCTTCAGCCGGAGAGGGAGTCGTGTGGCTTTGGGCTGAGGGGCGGGGGTGGAGTCCGGCGTTTTGGGGACTTGAGCAGAGGCTCAGCGGCTGGGTTTTGGGGCTCGGAAGGGGGCAGTAAGTGATGCGGTTTGGGGGCGGAGAGCAGAAGCCGTTTTGGCTGGTTCTGCACGGGGGGTGGGCAGGAGGGCGTTGGGGGCTGCGGGGGAAAGCAGGGGCTGGGCGGGCTGCGGGGTGCTCAAACAGCAGGTGAGGTTTTCAAATCTGCAACTTGTAACTGTTGCAGCTTTGTTCTGGCTTCCTCCATTTTTGCAAAAGCTTCTGTTGCTAGACAGAGCATTCCTCTGTGTATCAGCTACTTGAGCTAGTTTATTTCAATGCGTCTGATCAGGTTTGTCTGTTCAGCAAAGTGGCATTTAAAGGTGACGTTTCACCGGATGCCAGCGGCTGTGCCTTATTTCCAGTATAAAGATGTATTCCCCAAATATCAGAGTGGGATATAACAACTGCAGCTGGTCAAAAGTAACACTGAAATGCAAAATTTAGAATTTCTTTTTTCCCATTGGCTCCTCCTCAGTATGAACACAAAGTTAATTTCTATTCTTAATTCCTATTTATGCTACATATATGAAGGATGAACGCGAGGAAAGGAGACCATAAAATACTGGCCTATTGCTATTTGTATGCTGTGCTTTGAACAGAAGAGACAAAACTGTCCTTTTTGTGAAATAATACTGGCTGTATCAGTGCCGTCCTCGTGTTTTTATTCAAAAATGTGAGATTTGTTGCCCCGAATGGTGAGAGTAGTTTTTGTTAATGGAAGTCGCAAGAGGTTCTGCCACCTTAAAAACCATAGAATCGTAGAATGGTTAGAATTGGAAGGGACCTTCAAGATCATCGTGTTGCAGCCCCCCTGCCTTGGGCAGGGACGCCTCCACTAGAGCGGGTTGCTCAAAGCCCTGTCCAGCCTGGCCTTAAACACTTCCAGGGATGGGGCATCCACAGCTTCCCCGGGCGACCTGTTCCAGTGCCTCACCACCCTCACGGTAAAGAATTTCCTCCTAATATCTAGTCTGAATCTCCCCTCTTCCGATTTAAAACCGTTACCCCTTGTCCTGTCGCTACCTTTCCCGACAGAGAGTCCCTCTCCGGCTCTCCCGTGGGCTCCCTTCAGATATTGGAAGGCTGCTCTGAGGTCTCCCCGGAGCCTTCTCTTCTCCAGGCTGAACAACCCCAGCTCTCTCAGTCTCTCTTCACAGGGGAGGTGCTCCGTCCCTCCGATGGTTTTCGTGGCCCTCCGCTGGGCCCCTTCCAACAGGTCCACGTCCTTCCCGTGTCGAGGACTCCAAAGCTGGACACCGTACTCCAGGTGGGGTCTCGCGCGCGCAGAGTAGAGGGGGGTAGAATCGCCTCCCGTGACCCGCTGGCCACGCTTCTCTTGATGCAGCCCAGGGTGGGGTTGGCTTTCTGGGCTGCCAGCGCGCGTTGCCGGCTCGTACTGACATGTAATAATGCTACTGACGTACCGTTAGCAGCCTCGTGTTAAAAGAAGCGAGAAGCTGTAATATCCTTAATTTAGACAGTTTTTACGTGAAATGGTGCATCCTCACTGTTTTGTCACTTTCAGGAGCGAGCAATTGACCGAGAGCAGGAGAGAGACCTTTTCCAGCAAGAGATAGGGAAGCCGGAACAACAGCTTAAGGTTCCACAAAGGATTCGGCCTGTCAGCGAGCATCAAACCGGAGAGGTAACGCGCGCTATTGCTTGTACTCAAGGGATCTAAATGGTACGCTGTGACGTGCGGAAAGAAACCTTACAACTCGCAGAGAGTTATAAAGCAGGTATGTTTATTGCGGCGCCGGGTGCAAGGGGGATCGCTCCTCCAAACTTGCACACCCTTAGGCTAAACCCGTAGTTATTTATAAGGTAAATCATACATATGCAAACTATGGGATGGGCTAATACAATTAGTTCTAACAATAGGTGTGACTATGTTAATTATTTCCGGAGCCTCATTATAATAAGTCTCATCCTTCAGGCATGTGCGTATCTTCTCCTGGTGTTTTTCTTTGGGGGGGCGTCTTAGGGAGTAAGTTCCACGATCACTGAACCGATTCGATTGTTTTGCTGATAGAGGCCGTAAAAGTCTCTTGCTATCTTCCTGTAATCGATCAGGATGTTCCGCTTGTCTTCTGCGTGGTCTGGCAGGGGTCGTAAAGTCTCTGGTTATCTTCTCCTGTTATCAGTCAGGATGTTCCCATTTGCTTGCGAAGTGTTCCTTCGAGGCTGAGGCCCGCCTCCGCTAATTGGGAAATTCTTTGTTTTCTTTCCTCCCCTCCAAGGTTGAGATATACGTCCCTGTCATGGTTAATCCCTCTGTTTTCTGTTTCAATCCCCCCTTTTCTTTGTTCATTTGTAAATTCTTTTACAATTGCCTATAACACACTTTCCTTCTCCATCTGATTTCTAAAATACATCCCTGATTCCACTCGTTCCCGGAGCTGATGCTTTTTCCATTGAATGTATTTGTCTCTTGCCCCCATGGTACAACACATAAAACATCTAGCTATTACACACACTAAAATTCCTAACATAAGCACTGCTACTAGAAGGATAAACAGTTGTCTAAGCCATGCCAGGCTAGGTAACCATGACGTTAACTTTTCCCAAAGGTCTGAGAACCCAAATGTGGTATCATCCTGCGCAGTCTGATGCAAGATCTGAGTTTTAGCTATGAGATTTTGTAAGTCTTTTTCTATCCTTCCGCTTTGTTTACATATGAGCAACAGCTCTGATTAATCACTGCGCATAAGCCTCCCTCTTTCCAAGTTAGTAAATCTAATGCCGTTCTATTTTGTCCAACTACATTTGCTAATGACTGGACTTCTTGTTGAAGTGCCTGTATAGCACCTATTGTAGATTTCTCAAGCGCTTCTATAGTAGCTGATATGTTTACAATTGCTTTCTCCAATTCACTAATGCCTAAGGATGGTATAAGCCACCTTACAAAGCTATGGAATCTTGTTCCCCTTGTCACTAGAACCAGTTTTTCTACCTCTCGGAGCTGCTTTTGTAAATTTATCATGTAATCTGTCAATATTTCATTCCCCAACTCTGTGGATGTCCCGTCTTGTACACTATATGGTCTCCCATAGAGTATTTCAAAGGGGCTCAAACCTTCTTTGGTTCTGGGTTTTGTTCTTATCCTGAGAAGGGCTAATGGTAACGACTGGGGCCAGGTCAAGTTAGCTTCCTGGCCTAGTTTCACAATCTGAGTTTTGATCAAGTGATTCATCTTTTCTACCTGACCACTCGATCGTGGGTTGTATGGGGTATGAAGTTGCCAATCTATACCCAATAATCTGCTTACTTTTGAAACAACCTTTGCAGTGAAATGAGATCCTCGGTCCGAGGAAATCACTGCGGGAACCCCAAATCTTGGTATAATTTCTTGCAACAATGCTTTAACCACTTCTCTTGTTTTATTGGTTCGGCAGGGAAATGCCTCTGGCCATCCTGAAAAGGTATCGGTTAGTACCAATAGGTATCGAAACCCCCCTTTTCTTGTAAGTTCTGAGAAATCAATTTGCCATTGTTGTCCCGGATAGTTTCCCTTTCCTATTTGGCCGAACTGGACTCTGGGACCTGTCCTAGGGTTGTTCTGTAGACATACCTCACACTGCTGAGTGACTTGTTTGACCGTGGCATATAGATTCCGAGCACATATTATCCTACTCAGGTATCTGTAAAGTGCCTCTGTTCCCCAATGGGATTTTCTATGTTCTGCCACGACCACTGCCCATAATAACGAAAAAGGCACTATTATTTTTCCCTGTGGGGTTTTGGCCCATTTCCCTTCGATTTTCCCATTTAAGTCTTTGATCAATTTGTGATCATCCCTAGAATATTTAGGTTCGTCGTCAATTTGTATTTTACCATCTGGGACCAAGGATTGTATTTCTGTATTACCCATTTCTGCTGCCCTTTTGGCTTCTCAGTCCGCCAGTGCGTTACCCAGTTCCACAGCGGTGTTCCCTTTTTGGTGAGCTTTGCAGTGCATGATAGTCACTTTGGTAGGCAGTAATACTGCATCTAAGAGTTTAAGAATTTCTTCAGCATGTTTGATGTGTTTCCCTTGTGTAGATAAGAGTCCTCTTTCTCTCCAGACTGCCCCGTGAGCATGCACCACCCCGAAAGCATATTTAGAGTCTGTCCAGATATTTATCCGTTTTCCTTTGGCTAGTTCCAGCGCTCGGGTTAGTGCTATTATCTCAGCCTTTTGGGCTGATGTATTTGGGGCCAGAGCTTTGGACTCTATTACCTTCTCTGTGGTGGTTACCGCATAGCCAGCTTTACGTATCCCTTGCTGAATGAAGCTGCTCCCGTCGGTGAACCAGGAATCCTCTGCATCTTCCAATGGTTCCTCTTTCAGATCTGGTCGACTGGAGTACACCGCCTCAATTGTTTCCAAGCAGTCATGGGTCACTGATTCTCCTGCTGTTCCGCTGAGGAAAGAGGCTGGATTGACAATATTAGTTACTGTTATTTCTACATCATCTTGCTCTATCAGGATAGCCTGGTACTTGAGAAACCTCTGAGGCGAAAGCCAATGCCCTCCTTTTACTTCCAGTACTGCTGAGACGGTGTGTGAAACCATAACTGTGATTTTCTGGCCTAGGGTGAACTTACGGGCCTCTTGGATGTTTATTACCACTGCTGCCACTGCTCGGAGACAGCTAGGCCACCCTTTACTTACTCCGTCGAGCTGTTTAGAGAAGTATGCCACCGCCCTCCGATAGGGTCCCAGATTCTGAGCCAGGACTCCTAAGGCCATTTCTTGCTTTTCATAGGAAAACAACCAGAAAGGTTTAGTAGTATCGGGTAACCCCAGGGCAGGCGCTTCCATTAACCTCTTTTTTAACTGATGGAAGGCTCTGTCTGCTTCCTTATTCCACACAATATTCTTTGAGTTAGATTTTAGTAACTCGTATAGCGGCTTTACCAAGAGTCCGTAGTTATATATCCAGAGACGACACCATCCTGTCATCCCTAGAAAGGTCCGAAGTTCCTTAGGCGTCTGTGGTCGAGGTGTCTGGCAGATGGCTTCTTTCCTCTCCTTCCCGAGTGTCCGTTGGCCTGCGGTTATTTCATATCCCAGATAGGTCACTTGCTGCTGGGCTATCTGCGCCTTCTGTGGAGAAACTTTATAGCCATTAAGTCCAAGGAAATTTAGCAGGCTCACAGTCCATTCTAGGCATGTTTCTCTGGTGTCAGTGGCAAGTAACATATCGTCCACATACTGTAATACCATTCCTGTCCCAGGCGGGCGTTTCCACTGTTCTAAGTCTTTGGCTAGCTGATTTCCAAAAAGTGTTGGGCTATTTTTAAAGCCCTGTGGTAGCACAGTCCATGTAAGCTGTGTTTTCCTTCCAGATTCTGGGTTTTCCCACTCGAATGCGAACAAAAGTTGGCTCTCTGGGCTCAGAGGCAGGCAGAAAAAGGCATCCTTTAGGTCCAAGACGGTAAACCATGCCAATTCAGGTACCAATTTAGTTAGGAGAGTGTATGGATTTGCTACTACCCGATGTAAATCCTCAACAATTTTGTTGATAGCCCTGAGATCCTGTACTATGCGATAGCTACCATCCGGCTTTTTGACATGTAATATTGGAGTGTTATACTCTGATTCACATTCTTTCAGCCGCCCATACTCGATAAACTGGTCTATAGTTTGTCGGATCCCCTTCCTATCCTCTACCCTGAGGGGATACTGTTTGACTCTCACTGGTCGTGCTCCTTGTTTGGGTTTTATCGCTATAGGGGAAGCACTTTTTTGCTCTCCCCGGCACTCCCGAGGCCCATACCCCCAGATAAATTTGGTCTTTAATCTCCTCAGGCACTCCTGGAGTAATGGGAGTTCCTATCAGGGCCAAACTTAATACTTCAATTAGTTGATCTTCAAAACCCTGAATCTTTTCAGGCCTTGTGCACCCTTGCCCTATGCTGCAGGCTGAGCAACATCTTTTTATGTCTGCTTTCATTTCTTTCATTTTTTTCTTTCTCTAAGGCTAATACCATAGGGTCTTGTGGAGGTAATAGCCCGCAGTCCCGTTGGTATTCTGGGTGATTTCGAAGGGTGAAAAACATGTCCGCATATGTAACTTCATCCCACTTTCTTTCCCTTCTAAGGAATAGCATTAATTGTAATATAGTATTGTAATTAAGGGTCCCGTTAACGGGACATTTCTCCTGATCATCTAACTTGTAAAGAGGCCACCATTGATAGCAATATTTAATTAAGGTTTTCTTGTCCACGCTGCCACCTGGTGGGCCTCCGATCTCCTTCCAGTGTGCTAAGATACATCCTAGAGGACTCTTTTTCATTATCCCGCCTCCTTGTTTATTGCCCATTTTATGCTCTTTCTACCCCTTGATTAAGAGGTGACCCTGATCTCCGTGTGTCACCTGGGTGTTATTCCTGTTTTCTCTCCCGGGAAATAGTACAACTATATCCCTGTCGCTACCTTTATCTCCAGGGGTAGGCTATGTCTCCACAGATTACTTGTTTCAATTCTCCCGCCCGCTCGATCTTTTCCCACTCAGTCCAGCTTCCACACTGTGAACACCAAAAATCGTCTTCCTGATCTACCCAAACCTCCGTATTACAAGCAAAACACTTTAGGATAAAAATAGGATCACAAACGTTATCCGAGTGTCCAAGACACTGCCACTCAATCTTCTCAATATCAGGTTCACACAATGTTTCTTTACAGTCTGTCATACGCTTCGTTCGTCTCCGGCCGCTCTCCTCGCGGAGAACACGGAACCGCGGATCAGAACTCCGCACTCGCTCCGCAGCAGTGCCGCGTCTCAATCACTCAGTTCACTCATACAATAATTTCCACCTTATATTAGACAATAACACGGAAGTGGTATCTTATGACAAATACAACAAGTAATAACACGGTAGTGATACCCTAGGACAGATACAACATATAACCAACAGTATCGCAGGGTTACACTTCCACGCACTAACATAAAACCAAGGGATCCCACACAAGCACAACCCAACCGTTAGCCCAAGCTTGAGCATACCCCGGGGCGAGTACGCCGACTCTTTACCACGCGTAGGACGTCTCCTCACGGCTTACAGGTCCCCCCCTAAGAAAACTCTAAACATACCTGGTCCGCAATAGATGGTCCTTGTCTGTCCCCGCGGTGATCTGGATGAGTAAGGGAGTCCCTCCGAGAAATCTCGGGGGCGCCCAGAGGAGTCCCGTCCTCAGCAGGTCCCGCAGCCGGACAGAGAGGGTCCCATCTGGGTCGCCAAATTGACGTGCGGAAACAAACCTTACAACTCGCAGAGAGTTATAAAGCAGGTATGTTTATTGCGGCGCCGGGTGCAAGGGGGATCGCTCCTCCAAACTTGCACACCCTTAGGCTAAACCCGTAGTTATTTATAAGGTAAATCATACATATGCAAACTATGGGATGGGCTAATACAATTAGTTCTAACAATAGGTGTGACTATGTTAATTATTTCCGGAGCCTCATTATAATAAGTCTCATCCTTCAGGCATGTGCGTATCTTCTCCTGGTGTTTTTCTTTGGGGGGGCGTCTTAGGGAGTAAGGTCCACGATCACTGAACCGATTCGATTGTTTTGCTGATAGAGGCCGTAAAAGTCTCTTGCTATCTTCCTGTAATCGATCAGGATGTTCCGCTTGTCTTCTGCGTGGTCTGGCAGGGGTCGTAAAGTCTCTGGTTATCTTCTCCTGTTATCAGTCAGGATGTTCCCATTTGCTTGCGAAGTGTTCCTTCAAGGCTGAGGCCCGCCTCCGCTAATTGGGAAATTCTTTGTTTTCTTTCCTCCCCTCCAAGGTTGAGATATATGTCCCTGTCATGGTTAATCCCTCTGTTTTCTGTTTCAGCTGACAGCCGTTCGGATACCCTAGGGAAGCTGTTTTATGGTGTCCCTAACCTGCATCCGTTCGCAAGGCAGGAAAGGAAATCCCCCGAGATGAAAGGCTACGGTGTCGGGGGAACGTGGGGAAAGTGTGTTCTGGGTGTTTTTTGAGTCGGTCGGTTGGATGTTTTTAGTAGCAGACACACAGAAACTTCGTAACTTTCAAAAAGACTCCCTCGCGTAACTTAATTTAGAAAATGGGGTTTTCAAAAGCCCGTGGAAACATTCAGGACTCCTGTAGCGATTCCCCCTGCTCTTGCGTCCTTTTGTGACGTCCTGTTGGTAGCACGGGTACGGGCACCGCAGGAACGCAGTGACCAAGGGGTCACAGCCGAGACGTAGCGGCGCTCTCTGCGTGCGCCTCCCCGGGAGACGTCTGTCTCCCCTGAAACAATCTGGTGACCGCAGAAGGGCAGCTCGAGGAAGTCACAGCAACCTCTTAGGCCCAGCAAAAGCCAGAAAAGCGACAGCGGTGCAAACGCTGTGTGTTGTGAAGCTTTTTGCCTGTCTTGTTTGGTGACCTTTGGGTCAATTGAACTGCATTTTATTTTTTGGTGGGTTTTCTCCTGTCTTGCTTTTAGAGCAAGGCTGATATTTTTGCGTGATTCTCTCGCCTGATTTTCAGTCTTCAGCTTCTTCTCAGGTGGCACTGCGATTTTCAAAGAAAAGCTCTTCCTTTCGGTTCAGTTCAGTTGCTGTCGTTCGGTTCTTAAATGGTAGCAACGTTTAGTATTCTATATTAGATAGTTTATGACCACAGACAGTAATGGGACATACATGGATAGACGTGAAATGTAAGTTGTCAAAATATTTATTGCCTTACAATTCTCGGAGGTAGGGGTGTGTTTCCTGGGGTTTCAAAATCTATTTCACTAAAAAGGTTTGTAACAAATCCTGCAAAGTGTTCAGCCCGTACCGGGCGACCTGGCTGTCGTCAGCCTCTGCGTACAAGGAGTGGTGGGCCATTAGCCGAATGTGTGTTAACCGACACGCGTGGAGCAATTCCGCATCCGTCTGCTTCTGTGGCAAAGCGGGTGCCCGCTCCTGTCCTACGGACACGTTCCACAGAGGGGGGAGGCACAATTAGTTTTCCTGAATCCGGGATGTTCGTTTTGAGTTCGTTTTGTGATGCGTCTCCTCATAATTTGAGGCATGGGTAGCGTGTGAATTCCTAGTTAAAATTCTCACAGTTAAAAAGGCAAAACTTCTCCCGAGAAAAAAAATTTCAAATTTGATTGCATAATGAAACGAGGCCTGTTTTTCTGCACAGAAACGATTTGTGCAAATCGTCCTGAATTACAAGCGTGTATACCCAGATGTGTACACTCCAAGTTGGCAGATAGGCTGCAGCAGCAATGTAAAGCATGCTTTAAGGTGAAAGATGGCTGTAACTGTGATGAAAACTTTAAGGTTCGTACTAGATGCTTTTAAAGTAGGATTTTTCACAGGCAGGCGCAGCGGCAATTTTAGAGCCGAGTGGTGCCGAATATTACCCATTTACAGACAGAATTCTCGGTACTGTCTTAGATTTACATCGAATTTCTATCAAATGAGCCACCTAGCCTTCCTATATAGTATATTTTGGTGCCCCGATATTACTTGGCGTATTTCATAAGTATACCTTTTATGGCCGTTTCTCGTGCTTTTCCGAGAGAGCTGCTTTACTTTTTCATAGTTGCACGGTTTTTGAATGCCTCTTCTGCCTTTCAGATCTTCTCTTTCTCCTACGCCTTAAATACTCGTACAAGAACAAGCAGAAAATGTTATGTGCAGCTGTAACGTGCTTTGGGGTTTTTTTTGGTAGGATGAAATGGAAATACTGGGACTGGCGATCCAGAAGTCTGAAGAAGCCACCGTAAAGGACCGTCCCAGTGACTACCGTCGAGTTAGGATTATTAAAAGCACCAAAGCGACACGCTCGTAGAGATGGGGACTACCTCTGGACACGTGTTAATCCCGGTCAGGTGTCCTCGGGATACAGATGGTCTGCGCTTCCTGCTCTGACAAGACAGAAGCGATGAGCTTCAGGATGAGCTCCTGAAGACAAGAAAGAGGCCAGGTGCCGGGGTTCTTGTCTCTTTGTTTGTTTGTTTGTTTGTTTGTTTTGGGCGGGGGGTGGCGGGCGGGCGGGCGGGCGTGTGGCTTCCAAAACAGGGTGCGCGGTTGACTGCAGGTGGCAGCCTGCAGAGCTCTTTTGCTGCCTGACCTCGCCTTTTCTTTGTCACTCCTCTTTCATGGCATCTGCGCTGAAAGCCGGGGCGGTCAACGAAGAGACGTGGACAAAACGGGACGAACCGGCGCCGCTTCTGCCTGTTTTCCAGGCTTTGCCACGAACCAAGGAGCATCATCAGCCTCGTCACTGGTGGCGGCGAGTCCTGAGGTGGCTTAGGTGAGTCGAGCCTTCCAGGAACGTCCGTTGTCCGTAGCCTACGGCGTGTCATTTGGACGTCAGTCGGAAGGAGGTTTCCCTTTCTGAAAGGGCACCGGTTTCTCGTGCCAAGCGGTTGCCTCTCCTGAAGTTCCCACGAGAGGGGATCCTCGGAGACGATGCGCTGGGCAGCAGAAGTCATCAGCGAGGAGACGTCGCGCGCTCTATTAAATAGGGACAAAAAGAAAGACGATGTCCTTCCAAAGGCCCGAGCGCGGCACCTCTTCCGACGGCCGATGGCATGGCCGGCCTTTGGGCTCTGGGTCCCCCGTAACAGCGGGGACACGGCCAAACCCTGTTCCTCTGCGTGTTCGGCACAGCCAAAAGCCTTGGCCGGTCCGCCGGTCGTTTTCGGTAGCCTGGTGGATCGCGGCACCGGGGATTGGATTTCCCCCCGCCAAAAGTACAGCCGTTTGGGGAATCTCTTACCTTCCTGGTTTTTTCTATCGTAAAGGAGACTTTAAAAAAAGGGTTAAAGTCGTATAACGTGCAAACTGACTTGCAGGCTTTAAACGGCAACCGTCCACCGGCTGTAGCCTACAGCGTCTTAGGCGTCCCTAAGCGGCGAGGTATTTGTTCCAAATCTTTGAAAAGAGAGGCGACTGAAGGTAACGGGTTGGGTTTTTGGTTGGGTTTTTTTTCTAGTTTTTTTGTTTTTTGTTTTTCCCCCCCCTTTTCTTTAGGCGGAGCGCTCTGAAGAACCTGATTTCTGCCTGGCTTTCAGCGTCGCGTTTCCCCGGCAGTGCGGTAGCATCTCTCTCGGGCAGTGCCGCCGGCCAGATGTCCCTCCTCCTTGGGTAGGAGAGAAAGCAGCCCCCGGTCAAATGACAACTGCGCGTTCTGGAGACGGAGAGCGCAACGGTGGGGGTTCGGAGCTGTGCCAGTTGAATTAGCGCCGAAGAAAAAACCCGAGGCTTTTCTAGCGTGAGTATTTTTCTTGGCCGTATCTAAACGCGCGCAGAGCTTTCCAGCGGCAGGGAAAGGGAAGGGAGGAGGCGCTTCCCCCCAGCGGGCGGAGGGTTTGTTACGCTGTTAGGCTGAGAAGGTGTTGCAAGTGGCACGGGTCAGTCTGAATAGGGACCTGAAGCGTCGGGATGGCTCCGGCTTTGGCAGGCCGTGCCGTCTTTGGAGCGGAGCTGTTTCCCCGCAATCCTCCTGTAGCTCAGCTCCTGTCCTGTCCCTCGGCCGGAGGGAATTCCTCTACTCTCTTCGGTGCTCTTTCGTTTGATGATGCTGATCTCCGGTTGGGGTTTGCTGTTTGTTTTGCAGGTGCCTCGTTGTCCGCGTCTCGTGCTGCTCGACAGACGCCCCGGCCCGGGTTTGCAGCCGGTGGTGGAGCCGCCTGAGGGGAAGGGGCCAGCCCTGGGTCTGGTCGTTCGGTGCATTTTTTGGGGCGAATTAAAAAAACCGGTGTGTGTGTGGGGGGTGGTGGTGGTGTGATGATGTCATTTGGGGCAGCCGGATGTCAGCGGGGGAGCGACGGTGCGGCGGAGGAGCAGGTGAGTGGGGGTTAAGTGGGGTTCCCCCCACAAGAGGGTGGGTCACGGCCCCCAAACGCCTGAAAACTTGGTGCGGGGCAGGTGGTTGGGGTTTTGGGCGGTGGTGTTTAAAAAATGTTAAAAGCTGTATATGCGGGGGTGAGGCATTGGAGTAGAGAACAATCTCTCATTTTTCTGTGTGTTGAAAAATAATATTCCCTTACGTATATAAAAGGAGTTCAAAATACCAACCCGTATCTCTAAGGATTCTGTATTATTTAATGGGAGTTTAGACGACGGAAAGATTTTTTAAAAGATTTATTTATAAAGAGAGATTGAAGCGTCAAAGCGGATGTCTGGACAGGTCGCTAGTCCAATTGGATGTTGTCTATCGTGCGTGTTAATCTGTAAGTCTAAACAGATGTGACTCTTAGCAGACGTTCTGTCGAAGTGTATCAAGAGCATCCGTTTTCCCTAAGTCTTACCCACGGGTCGGTCAGTGCGGAGGCGTAAACGCCTGTGCTGTAGATGGTTCCAGACTGCAAAGAGAGCCTATCGCTAGAAGGGATTTCCAAACTGGCCCTCCCCTCTGCTCTCTCTTGCCGGCGTCCAAGCGCTTTCAAAAGCGCTTTAAGCAGGAGTGTTGATTCCCAGGAGGATAGGGAAGCTCTACAGAGAGACTTAGGTAGATTGGATCGTTGGGCCAACATCAGTGGTATGAGTTTCAACAAGGGCGAGCGCCAGGTTCTGCGCGTGGGCCACAATAACCCCGAGCAGCGCTACAGGCTTGGGGAAATGTGGCTGGAAAACCACCTGGAAGAAAGAGACCTGGGGGTTCTAATGGACAAGCGGCTGAACGTGAGCCGGCAGTGTGCCCAGGTGGCCACGAAAGCCAACGGCATCCTGGCTTGTATTAGAAACAGCGTGAGCAGCAGAAGTAGGGAGGCGATTGTGCCCCTGTACTCGGCACTGGTGAGGCCACACCTGGAGTATTGCGTCCGGTTTTGGGCACCTCAATCCAAGAGAGATGTCGAGGTGCTGGAGCGAGTGCAGAGGAGGGCAACGAAGCTGGTGAAGGGCCTGGAAAACAAATCCTATGAAGAGCGGTTGAAGGAGCTGGGACTGTTTAGTATGAGGAAGAGGGGGCTGAGGGGAGACCTCGTCACTCTCTAAACCTACTTGAAAGGACACTGTAGAGAGGTCGGTGCTGGTCTCCTGGCACGGGTAGGTAATGACAGAACGAGAGGGAACGGCTTCAAGCTCCAACAGGGTAGGTTTAGACTGGACATTAGGAAAGAATGTTTCACAGAGGGAGTGGTCGGGCATTGGAACAGGCTACCCAGGGAGGTGGTCGAGTCACCATCCCTGGATGTGTTTAAGAACCGTTGAGATGTGGTGTTGGGGGATATGGTGTAGGGGAGAACTTTGTAGAGTAGGGTAGATGGTTGGACTCGATGATCCCAAGGGTCTCTTGCAACCTAGACGATTCTATGATTCTATGAAAAGCAGCCCCTTCCCCCGTTTCCCCTCCCGCCCTGGGGAGCTGGATCGGTGCAGCGGGACAGGAGGAAAAAAACGCAGCCCCGTTTTCCTGCAGGGACGCAAAGCTCCCCGATGTCTCTGTGGTGGATAAGGCGGCACCCCCGCCTGCCTTCCTGGACGCCGGCGGACTGGCTGCTGTCGCCCCCACGGCCCCCGGGGCCACGCGCAGAGCGCCGCGGCGTCCCTGGGGCTGGTTGCGGGGCGAACACCGGAGGTTTTTGGCGCCGAGGCGACGGCTGCGGCTGCCCGGACTGCGAGCGGGGACAGGGCAGAGAGCGGGAAGGCCTGCCCGCCGGTAAGTGGTCACGGTCCCTGGGTGGAGGGAAGCGGGCTGAGAGCGGTCACCGCTCATGGCCCCGGTGAGGTCTCAGAGGGGGACAAGGAAGGGGGCGTGGGCGCTGCCCGGTGCTTTCCGCCCGCTGCGGACCGGTCCGCAGCGATTTCTGGGCTGGCCGCCGTTTTCCCCCGGCCCCCTCCGGTTCCGGAGCGGCTCGGCCCGCCCATACCGCGCGCCCATTGGTCGCGGTGCCGTAAGCGGCGTCCGTCCTCTAGGAGCCCCCGTCCCATTGGTCGATCGCGCCGTCAATCTCCAGCGCCTCCCAGTCCGGCCAATCGGAGCGCGGCAGGCGATCCGACCAATCGGAGCGCGGCGGTCGCGTTGTGATTGGCTCGTCCTCCTGTCAATCCGCCCGGGGGGCGGTTGCCATGGTGAGGAAGCCCCGCCCGGTCGCGCATGCGCAGTAGTAAGGACGGCGCCGCCCTCACTACTGCGCATGCGCCACCGGGCGGGGCGTCCTCACCATGGCAACCGCCATTGACGTCCCACTCCGGCCAATCGGAGCGCGGCAGGCGATCCGACCAATCGGAGCGCGGCGGTCGCGTTGTGATTGGCTCGTCCTCCTGTCAATCCGCCCGGGGGCGGTTGCCATGGTGAGGAAGCCCCGCCTGGTCGCGCATGCGCAGTAGTAAGGGCGGCGCCGTGCTCGCTACTGCCGCCTTGTGGACAAAAATCGGTACTGCAGGTGGGGGGGGGCGCGCATGCGCAGTGGAAAGAGTGGCGCCGCCCTCGCTGCTGCCGCCGCTTGTGGACAAAAAGCGGTACTGCAGGTACGGGGGTAGGGGGGTCCGGCCGCATGCGCAGTGGACGGGGGGGGGGGGGGGCGCTGCGCTCGCCGCTGCCGCCCGTGCCAGCAGAAACCGGCGCTGCAGCTCGGCGGATGCGGGGGGGGAAGGCGGAGCCCTGGGAGGTTCCATTTTCCCCAAATTGGGGAAAATTATTCAATTTGGGGTTTTTTTCGGTGCTTTTCCGCAACGGAAAAGACTTCAGGGTTTTGTTAGGGTTTTTCTTGCCCTTCCCCGCCGCCGGGGACGGCGCCCGTGCGGGGGCTGACGCTGCAGAACCGTAAATTGAACCCCCAAATTGAACCCCGAACATGAATAACATTTTCCCTAATTTGGGGAAAAGGGAACCTTCCCCGGTCCCGCCTCCCCCCGCTCCCCGAGCCGCACCGCCGGTTTCTGCTGGCACGGGCGGCAGCGGCGGCGAGCGCAGCGCCCCCCTTTCTACTGGGCATGCGCGTCCTCCCCCCCCCGCCCTGTACCTGCGTACCTGCAGTACCGCTTTTTGTCCACGAGGGGGCAGTAGCGAGCAAGGCGCCGCCCTCACTACTGCGCATGCGCCACCGGGCGGGGCGTCCTCACCATGGCAACCGCCATTGACGTCCCACTCCGGCCAATCGGAGCGCGGCAGGCGATCCGACCAATCGGAGCGCGGCGGTCGCGTTGTGATTGGCTCGTCCTCCTGTCAATCCGCCCGGGGGGCGGTTGCCATGGTGAGGAAGCCCCGCCCGGTCGCGCATGCGCAGTAGTAAGGAGGGCGCCGCCCTCACTACTGCGCATGCGCCACCGGGCGGGGCGTCCTCACCATGGCAACCGCCCCCTGGCGGATTGACAGGAGGACGAGCCAATCACAGCGCGACCGCCGCGCTCCGATTGGTCGGATCGCCTGCCGCGCTCCGATTGGCCGGGGTGGGAGGCGCTGAAGATTGACGGCGCGACCGACCAATGGGACGGGCTCCCCGAGGACGGAAGCCGCTTCCGGCGCCGTGACCAATGGGCGCGCCGCATGGGCGGGCCGAGCCGCTCCGGAAGCGGAGGGGGCCGGGGGAAAATGGCGGCGCGCGCAGAAGCGGCTGCGGCGCGGCGCGGCGCGGCGCGGACCGCACCGCACCGGACCGGCGCGGGCGGAAAGCACCGGGCAGCCGGACAGCGTCGCGGTGCCGCTGGACAGCGTCGCGGTGCCGCTGGACAGCGTCGCGGTGCCGCTGGACAGCGTCGCGAGGCAGCTGGACAGCGTCGAGGCCAGCGGGGGGGCGCGGGGAAGGCGGCCGGGGTCCCGAGGCGGCTCCGAGGGGAGACGGCGTTGCGGGGGGGCGGGCTGAGGCGTCTGGGGAGGTGCTCGCGGCTCCCGGGGCTGGCAAACGGGCTCGCGTGGCTGGTGTTGGGGCTTCAGCCGGAGAGGGAGTCGTGTGGCTTTGGGCTGAGGGGCGGGGGTGGAGTCCGGCGTTTTGGGGACTTGAGCAGAGGCTCAGCGGCTGGGTTTTGGGGCTCGGAAGGGGGCAGTAAGTGATGCGGTTTGGGGGCGGAGAGCAGAAGCCGTTTTGGCTGGTTCTGCACGGGGGGTGGGCAGGAGGGCGTTGGGGGCTGCGGGGGAAAGCAGGGGCTGGGCGGGCTGCGGGGTGCTCAAACAGCAGGTGAGGTTTTCAAATCTGCAACTTGTAACTGTTGCAGCTTTGTTCTGGCTTCCTCCATTTTTGCAAAAGCTTCTGTTGCTAGACAGAGCATTCCTCTGTGTATCAGCTACTTGAGCTAGTTTATTTCAATGCGTCTGATCAGGTTTGTCTGTTCAGCAAAGTGGCATTTAAAGGTGACGTTTCACCGGATGCCAGCGGCTGTGCCTTATTTCCAGTATAAAGATGTATTCCCCAAATATCAGAGTGGGATATAACAACTGCAGCTGGTCAAAAGTAACACTGAAATGCAAAATTTAGAATTTCTTTTTTCCCATTGGCTCCTCCTTAGTATGAACACAAAGTTAATTTCTATTCTTAATTCCTATTTATGCTACATATATGAAGGATGAACGCGAGGAAAGGAGACCATAAAATACTGGCCTATTGCTATTTGTATGCTGCGCTTTGAACAGAAGAGACAAAACTGTCCTTTATGTGAAATAATACTGGCTGTATCAGTGCCGTCCTCGTGTTTTTATTCAAAAATGTGAGATTTGTTGCCCCGAATGGTGAGAGTAGTTTTTGTTAATGGAAGTCGCAAGAGGTTCTGCCACCTTAAAAACCATAGAATCATAGAATGGTTAGAGTTGGAAGGGACCTTCAAGATCATCGTGTTGCAGCCCCCCTGCCTTGGGCAGGGACGCCTCCACTAGAGCGGGTTGCTCAAAGCCCCGTCCAGCCTGGCCTTAAACACTTCCAGGGATGGGGCATCCACAGCTTCCCCGGGCAACCTGTTCCAGTGCCTCACCACCCTCACGGGAAAGAATTTCCTCCTAACATCTAGTCTGAATCTCCCCTCTTCCGATTTAAAACCGTTACCCCTTGTCCTGTCGCTACCTTTCCCGACAGAGAGTCCCTCTCCGGCTCTCCCGTAGGCTCCCTTCAGATATTGGAAGGCTGCTCTGAGGTCTCCCCGGAGCCTTCTCTTCTCCAGGCTGAACAACCCCAGCTCTCTCAGTCTCTCTTCACAGGGGAGGTGCTCCGTCCCTCCGATGGTTTTCGTGGCCCTCCGCTGGGCCCCTTCCAACAGGTCCACGTCCTTCCCGTGTCGAGGACTCCAAAGCTGGACACCGTACGCCAGGTGGGGTCTCGCGCGCGCAGAGTAGAGGGGGGTAGAATCGCCTCCCGTGACCCGCTGGCCACGCTTCTCTTGATGCAGCCCAGGGTGGGGTTGGCTTTCTGGGCTGCCAGCGCGCGTTGCCGGCTCGTACTGACATGTAATAATGCTACTGACGTACCGTTAGCAGCCTCGTGTTAAAAGAAGCGAGAAGCTGTAATATCCTTAATTTAGACAGTTTTTACGTGAAATGGTGCATCCTCACTGTTTCGTCACTTTCAGGAGCGAGCAATTGACCGAGAGCAGGAGAGAGACCTTTTCCAGCAAGAGATAGGGAAGCCGGAACAACAGCTTAAGGTTCCACAAAGGATTCGGCCTGTCAGCGAGCATCAAACCGGAGAGGTAACGCGCGCTATTGCTTGTACTCAAGGGATCTAAATGGTACGCTGACAGCCGTTCGGATACCCTAGGGAAGCTGTTTTATGGTGTCCCTAACCTGCATCCGTTCGCAAGGCAGGAAAGGAAATCCCCCGAGATGAAAGGCTACGGTGTCGGGGGAACGTGGGGAAAGTGTGTTCTGGGTGTTTTTTGAGTCGGTCGGTTGGATGTTTTTAGTAGCAGACACACAGAAGCCTCGTAACTTTCAAAAAGACTCCCTCGCGTAACTTAATTTAGAAAATGGGGTTTTCAAAAGCCCGTGGAAACATTCAGGACTCCTGTAGCGATTCCCCCTGCTCTTGCGTCCTTTTGTGACATCCTGTTGGTAGCACGGGTACGGGCACCGCAGGAACGCAGTGACCAAGGGGTCACAGCCGAGACGTAGCGGCGCTCTCTGCGTGCGCCTCCCCGGGAGACGTCTGTCTCCCCTGAAACAATCTGGTGACCGCAGAAGGGCAGCTCGAGGAAGTCACAGCAACCTCTTAGGCCCAGCAAAAGCCAGAAAAGCGACAGCGGTGCAAACGCTGTGTGTTGTGAAGCTTTTTGCCTGTCTTGTTTGGTGACCTTTGGGTCAATTGAACTGCATTTTATTTTTTGGTGGGTTTTCTCCTGTCTTGCTTTTAGAGCAAGGCTGATATTTTTGCGTGATTCTCTCGCCCGATTTTCAGTCTTCAGCTTCTTCTCAGGTGGCACTGCGATTTTCAAAGAAAAGCTCTTCCTTTCGGTTCAGTTCAGTTGCTGTCGTTCGGTTCTTAAATGGTAGCAACGTTTAGTATTCTATATTAGATAGTTTATGACCACAGACAGTAATGGGACATACATGGATAGACGTGAAATGTAAGTTGTCAAAATATTTATTGCCTTACAATTCTCGGAGGTAGGGGTGTGTTTCCTGGGGTTTCAAAATCTATTTCACTAAAAAGGTTTGTAACAAATCCTGCAAAGTGTTCAGCCCGTACCGGGCGACCTGGCTGTCGTCAGCCTCTGCGTACAAGGAGTGGTGGGCCATTAGCCGAATGTGTGTTAACCGACACGCGTGGAGCAATTCCGCATCCGTCTGCTTCTGTGGCAAAGCGGGTGCCCGCTCCTGTCCTACGGACACGTTCCACAGAGGGGGGAGGCACAATTAGTTTTCCTGAATCCGGGATGTTCGTTTTGAGTTCGTTTTGTGATGCGTCTCCTCATAATTTGAGGCATGGGTAGCGTGTGAATTCCTAGTTAAAATTCTCACAGTTAAAAAGGCAAAACTTCTCCCGAGAAAAAAAATTTCAAATTTGATTGCATAATGAAACGAGGCCTGTTTTTCTGCACAGAAACGATTTGTGCAAATCGTCCTGAATTACAAGCCTGTATACCCAGATGTGTACACTCCAAGTTGGCAGATAGGCTGCAGCAGCAATGTAAAGCATGCTTTAAGGTGAAAGATGGCTGTAACTGTGATGAAAACTTTAAGGTTCGTACTAGATGCTTTTAAAGTAGGATTTTTCACAGGCAGGCGCAGCGGCAATTTTAGAGCCGAGTGGTGCCGAATATTACCCATTTACAGACAGAATTCTCGGTACTGTCTTAGATTTACATCGAATTTCTATCAAATGAGCCACCTAGCCTTCCTATATAGTATATTTTGGTGCCCCGATATTACTTGGCGTATTTCATAAGTATACCTTTTATGGCCGTTTCTCGTGCTTTTCCGAGAGAGCTGCTTTACTTTTTCATAGTTGCACGGTTTTTGAATGCCTCTTCTGCCTTTCAGATCTTCTCTTTCTCCTACGCCTTAAATACTCGTACAAGAACGTGCAGAAAATGTTATGTGCAGCTGTAACGTGCTTTGGGGTTTTTTTTGGTAGGATGAAATGGAAATACTGGGACTGGCGATCCAGAAGTCTGAAGAAGCCACCGTAAAGGACCGTCCCAGTGACTACCGTCGAGTTAGGATTATTAAAAGCACCAAAGCGACACGCTCGTAGAGATGGGGACTACCTCTGGACACGTGTTAATCCCGGTCAGGTGTCCTCGGGATACAGATGGTCTGCGCTTCCTGCTCTGACAAGACAGAAGCGATGAGCTTCAGGATGAGCTCCTGAAGACAAGAAAGAGGCCAGGTGCCGGGGTTCTTGTCTCTTTGTTTGTTTGTTTGTTTGTTTTGGGCGGGGGGTGGCGGGCGGGCGGGCGGGCGTGTGGCTTCCAAAACAGGGTGCGCGGTTGACTGCAGGTGGCAGCCTGCAGAGCTCTTTTGCTGCCTGACCTCGCCTTTTCTTTGTCACTCCTCTTTCATGGCATCTGCGCTGAAAGCCGGGGCGGCCAACGAAGAGACGTGGACAAAACGGGACGAACCGGCGCCGCTTCTGCCTGTTTTCCAGGCTTTGCCACGAACCAAGGAGCATCATCAGCCTCGTCACTGGTGGCGGCGAGTCCTGAGGTGGCTTAGGTGAGTCGAGCCTTCCAGGAACGTCCGTTGTCCGTAGCCTACGGCGTGTCATTTGGACGTCAGTCGGAAGGAGGTTTCCCTTTCTGAAAGGGCACCGGTTTCTCGTGCCAAGCGGTTGCCTCTCCTGAAGTTCCCACGAGAGGGGATCCTCGGAGACGATGCGCTGGGCAGCAGAAGTCATCAGCGAGGAGACGTCGCGCGCTCTATTAAATAGGGACAAAAAGAAAGACGATGTCCTTCCAAAGGCCCGAGCGCGGCACCTCTTCCGACGGCCGATGGCATGGCCGGCCTTTGGGCTCTGGGTCCCCCGTAACAGCGGGGACACGGCCAAACCCTGTTCCTCTGCGTGTTCGGCACAGCCAAAAGCCTTGGCCGGTCCGCCGGTCGTTTTCGGTAGCCTGGTGGATCGCGGCACCGGGGATTGGATTTCCCCCCGCCAAAAGTACAGCCGTTTGGGGAATCTCTTACCTTCCTGGTTTTTTCTATCGTAAAGGAGACTTTAAAAAAAGGGTTAAAGTCGTATAACGTGCAAACTGACTTGCAGGCTTTAAACGGCAACCGTCCACCGGCTGTAGCCTACAGCGTCTTAGGCGTCCCTAAGCGGCGAGGTATTTGTTCCAAATCTTTGAAAAGAGAGGCGACTGAAGGTAACGGGTTGGGTTTTTGGTTGGGTTTTTTTTCTAGTTTTTTTGTTTTTTGTTTTTCCCCCCCCTTTTCTTTAGGCGGAGCGCTCTGAAGAACCTGATTTCTGCCTGGCTTTCAGCGTCGCGTTTCCCCGGCAGTGCGGTAGCATCTCTCTCGGGCAGTGCCGCCGGCCAGATGTCCCTCCTCCTTGGGTAGGAGAGAAAGCAGCCCCCGGTCAAATGACAACTGCGCGTTCTGGAGACGGAGAGCGCAACGGTGGGGGTTCGGAGCTGTGCCAGTTGAATTAGCGCCGAAGAAAAAACCCGAGGCTTTTCTAGCGTGAGTATTTTTCTTGGCCGTATCTAAACGCGCGCAGAGCTTTCCAGCGGCAGGGAAAGGGAAGGGAGGAGGCGCTTCCCCCCAGCGGGCGGAGGGTTTGTTACGCTGTTAGGCTGAGAAGGTGTTGCAAGTGGCACGGGTCAGTCTGAATAGGGACCTGAAGCGTCGGGATGGCTCCGGCTTTGGCAGGCCGTGCCGTCTTTGGAGCGGAGCTGTTTCCCCGCAATCCTCCTGTAGCTCAGCTCCTGTCCTGTCCCTCGGCCGGAGGGAATTCCTCTACTCTCTTCGGTGCTCTTTCGTTTGATGATGCTGATCTCCGGTTGGGGTTTGCTGTTTGTTTTGCAGGTGCCTCGTTGTCCGCGTCTCGTGCTGCTCGACAGATGCCCCGGCCCGGGTTTGCAGCCGGTGGTGGAGCCGCCTGAGGGGAAGGGGCCAGCCCTGGGTCTGGTCGTTCGGTGCATTTTTTGGGGCGAATTAAAAAAACCGGTGCGTGTGGGGGGGGGGGGGGGGGTGTGATGATGTCATTTGGGGCAGCCGGATGTCAGCGGGGGAGCGACGGTGCGGCGGAGGAGCAGGTGAGTGGGGGTTAAGTGGGGTTCCCCCCACAAGAGGGTGGGTCACGGCCCCCAAACGCCTGAAAACTTGGTGCGGGGCAGGTGGTTGGGGTTTTGGGCGGTGGTGTTTAAAAAATGTTAAAAGCTGTATATGCGGGGGTGAGGCATTGGAGTAGAGAACAATCTCTCATTTTTCTGTGTGTTGAAAAATAATATTCCCTTACGTATATAAAAGGAGTTCAAAATACCAACCCGTATCTCTAAGGATTCTGTATTATTTAATGGGAGTTTAGACGACGGAAAGATTTTTTAAAAGATTTATTTATAAAGAGAGATTGAAGCGTCAAAGCGGATGTCTGGACAGGTCGCTAGTCCAATTGGATGTTGTCTATCGTGCGTGTTAATCTGTAAGTCTAAACAGATGTGACTCTTAGCAGACGTTCTGTCGAAGTGTATCAAGAGCATCCGTTTTCCCTAAGTCTTACCCACGGGTCGGTCAGTGCGGAGGCGTAAACGCCTGTGCTGTAGATGGTTCCAGACTGCAAAGAGAGCCTATCGCTAGAAGGGATTTCCAAACTGGCCCTCCCCTCTGCTCTCTCTTGCCGGCGTCCAAGCGCTTTCAAAAGCGCTTTAAGCAGGAGTGTTGATTCCCAGGAGGATAGGGAAGCTCTACAGAGAGACTTAGGTAGATTGGATCGTTGGGCCAACATCAGTGGTATGAGTTTCAACAAGGGCGAGCGCCAGGTTCTGCGCGTGGGCCACAATAACCCCGAGCAGCGCTACAGGCTTGGGGAAATGTGGCTGGAAAACCACCTGGAAGAAAGAGACCTGGGGGTTCTAATGGACAAGCGGCTGAACGTGAGCCGGCAGTGTGCCCAGGTGGCCACGAAAGCCAACGGCATCCTGGCTTGTATTAGAAACAGCGTGAGCAGCAGAAGTAGGGAGGCGATTGTGCCCCTGTACTCGGCACTGGTGAGGCCACACCTGGAGTATTGCGTCCGGTTTTGGGCACCTCAATCCAAGAGAGATGTCGAGGTGCTGGAGCGAGTGCAGAGGAGGGCAACGAAGCTGGTGAAGGGCCTGGAAAACAAATCCTATGAAGAGCGGTTGAAGGAGCTGGGACTGTTTAGTATGAGGAAGAGGGGGCTGAGGGGAGACCTCGTCACTCTCTAAACCTACTTGAAAGGACACTGTAGAGAGGTCGGTGCTGGTCTCCTGGCACGGGTAGGTAATGACAGAACGAGAGGGAACGGCTTCAAGCTCCAACAGGGTAGGTTTAGACTGGACATTAGGAAAGAATGTTTCACAGAGGGAGTGGTCGGGCATTGGAACAGGCTACCCAGGGAGGTGGTCGAGTCACCATCCCTGGATGTGTTTAAGAACCGTTGAGATGTGGTGTTGGGGGATATGGTGTAGGGGAGAACTTTGTAGAGTAGGGTAGATGGTTGGACTCGATGATCCCAAGGGTCTCTTGCAACCTAGACGATTCTATGATTCTATGAAAAGCAGCCCCTTCCCCCGTTTCCCCTCCCGCCCTGGGGAGCTGGATCGGTGCAGCGGGACAGGAGGAAAAAAACGCAGCCCCGTTTTCCTGCAGGGACGCAAAGCTCCCCGATGTCTCTGTGGTGGATAAGGCGGCACCCCCGCCTGCCTTCCTGGACGCCGGCGGACTGGCTGCTGTCGCCCCCACGGCCCCCGGGGCCACGCGCAGAGCGCCGCGGCGTCCCTGGGGCTGGTTGCGGGGCGAACACCGGAGGTTTTTGGCGCCGAGGCGACGGCTGCGGCTGCCCGGACTGCGAGCGGGGACAGGGCAGAGAGCGGGAAGGCCTGCCCGCCGGTAAGTGGTCACGGTCCCTGGGTGGAGGGAAGCGGGCTGAGAGCGGTCACCGCTCATGGCCCCGGTGAGGTCTCAGAGGGGGACAAGGAAGGGGGCGTGGGCGCTGCCCGGTGCTTTCCGCCCGCTGCGGACCGGTCCGCAGCGATTTCTGGGCTGGCCGCCGTTTTCCCCCGGCCCCCTCCGGTTCCGGAGCGGCTCGGCCCGCCCATACCGCGCGCCCATTGGTCGCGGTGCCGTAAGCGGCGTCCGTCCTCTAGGAGCCCCCGTCCCATTGGTCGATCGCGCCGTCAATCTCCAGCGCCTCCCAGTCCGGCCAATCGGAGCGCGGCAGGCGATCCGACCAATCGGAGCGCGGCGGTCGCGTTGTGATTGGCTCGTCCTCCTGTCAATCCGCCCGGGGGGCGGTTGCCATGGTGAGGAAGCCCCGCCCGGTCGCGCATGCGCAGTAGTAAGGACGGCGCCGCCCTCACTACTGCGCATGCGCCACCGGGCGGGGCGTCCTCACCATGGCAACCGCCATTGACGTCCCACTCCGGCCAATCGGAGCGCGGCAGGCGATCCGACCAATCGGAGCGCGGCGGTCGCGTTGTGATTGGCTCGTCCTCCTGTCAATCCGCCCGGGGGCGGTTGCCATGGTGAGGAAGCCCCGCCTGGTCGCGCATGCGCAGTAGTAAGGGCGGCGCCGTGCTCGCTACTGCCGCCTTGTGGACAAAAATCGGTACTGCAGGTGGGGGGGGCGCGCATGCGCAGTGGAAAGAGTGGCGCCGCCCTCGCTGCTGCCGCCGCTTGTGGACAAAAAGCGGTACTGCAGGTACGGGGGTAGGGGGGTCCGGCCGCATGCGCAGTGGACGGGGGGGGGGGGGGCGCTGCGCTCGCCGCTGCCGCCCGTGCCAGCAGAAACCGGCGCTGCAGCTCGGCGGATGCGGGGGGGGAAGGCGGAGCCCTGGGAGGTTCCATTTTCCCCAAATTGGGGAAAATTATTCAATTTGGGGTTTTTTTCGGTGCTTTTCCGCAACGGAAAAGACTTCAGGGTTTTGTTAGGGTTTTTCTTGCCCTTCCCCGCCGCCGGGGACGGCGCCCGTGCGGGGGCTGACGCTGCAGAACCGTAAATTGAACCCCCAAATTGAACCCCGAACATGAATAACATTTTCCCTAATTTGGGGAAAAGGGAACCTTCCCCGGTCCCGCCTCCCCCCGCTCCCCGAGCCGCACCGCCGGTTTCTGCTGGCACGGGCGGCAGCGGCGGCGAGCGCAGCGCCCCCCTTTCTACTGGGCATGCGCGTCCCCCCCCCCCCCCCCCCCCGCCCTGTACCTGCGTACCTGCAGTACCGCTTTTTGTCCACGAGGGGGCAGTAGCGAGCACGGCGCCGCCCTCACTACTGCGCATGCGCCACCGGGCGGGGCGTCCTCACCATGGCAACCGCCATTGACGTCCCACTCCGGCCAATCGGAGCGCGGCAGGCGATCCGACCAATCGGAGCGCGGCGGTCGCGTTGTGATTGGCTCGTCCTCCTGTCAATCCGCCCGGGGGGCGGTTGCCATGGTGAGGAAGCCCCGCCCGGTCGCGCATGCGCAGTAGTAAGGACGGCGCCGCCCTCACTACTGCGCATGCGCCACCGGGCGGGGCGTCCTCACCATGGCAACCGCCCCCTGGCGGATTGACAGGAGGACGAGCCAATCACAGCGCGACCGCCGCGCTCCGATTGGTCGGATCGCCTGCCGCGCTCCGATTGGCCGGGGTGGGAGGCGCTGAAGATTGACGGCGCGACCGACCAATGGGACGGGCTCCCCGAGGACGGAAGCCGCTTCCGGCGCCGTGACCAATGGGCGCGCCGCATGGGCGGGCCGAGCCGCTCCGGAAGCGGAGGGGGCCGGGGGAAAATGGCGGCGCGCGCAGAAGCGGCTGCGGCGCGGCGCGGCGCGGCGCGGACCGCGCCGCACCGGACCGGCGCGGGCGGAAAGCACCGGGCAGCCGGACAGCGTCGCGGTGCCGCTGGACAGCGTCGCGGTGCCGCTGGACAGCGTCGCGAGGCAGCTGGACAGCGTCGAGGCCAGCGGGGGGGCGCGGGGAAGGCGGCCGGGGTCCCGAGGCGGCTCCGAGGGGAGACGGCGTTGCGGGGGGGCGGGCTGAGGCGTCTGGGGAGGTGCTCGCGGCTCCCGGGGCTGGCAAACGGGCTCGCGTGGCTGGTGTTGGGGCTTCAGCCGGAGAGGGAGTCGTGTGGCTTTGGGCTGAGGGGCGGGGGTGGAGTCCGGCGTTTTGGGGACTTGAGCAGAGGCTCAGCGGCTGGGTTTTGGGGCTCGGAAGGGGGCAGTAAGTGATGCGGTTTGGGGGCGGAGAGCAGAAGCCGTTTTGGCTGGTTCTGCACGGGGGGTGGGCAGGAGGGCGTTGGGGGCTGCGGGGGAAAGCAGGGGCTGGGCGGGCTGCGGGGTGCTCAAACAGCAGGTGAGGTTTTCAAATCTGCAACTTGTAACTGTTGCAGCTTTGTTCTGGCTTCCTCCATTTTTGCAAAAGCTTCTGTTGCTAGACAGAGCATTTCTCTGTGTATCAGCTACTTGAGCTAGTTTATTTCAATGCGTCTGATCAGGTTTGTCTGTTCAGCAAAGTGGCATTTAAAGGTGACGTTTCACCGGATGCCAGCGGCTGTGCCTTATTTCCAGTATAAAGATGTATTCCCCAAATATCAGAGTGGGATATAACAACTGCAGCTGGTCAAAAGTAACACTGAAATGCAAAATTTAGAATTTCTTTTTTCCCATTGGCTCCTCCTCAGTATGAACACAAAGTTAATTTCTATTCTTAATTCCTATTTATGCTACATATATGAAGGATGAACGCGAGGAAAGGAGACCATAAAATACTGGCCTATTGCTATTTGTATGCTGCGCTTTGAACAGAAGAGACAAAACTGTCCTTTTTGTGAAATAATACTGGCTGTATCAGTGCCGTCCTCGTGTTTTTATTCAAAAATGTGAGATTTGTTGCCCCGAATGGTGAGAGTAGTTTTTGTTAATGGAAGTCGCAAGAGGTTCTGCCACCTTAAAAACCATAGAATCATAGAATGGTTAGAGTTGGAAGGGACCTTCAAGATCATCGTGTTGCAGCCCCCCTGCCTTGGGCAGGGACGCCTCCACTAGAGCGGGTTGCTCAAAGCCCCGTCCAGCCTGGCCTTAAACACTTCCAGGGATGGGGCATCCACAGCTTCCCCGGGCAACCTGTTCCAGTGCCTCACCACCCTCACGGGAAAGAATTTCCTCCTAACATCTAGTCTGAATCTCCCCTCTTCCGATTTAAAACCGTTACCCCTTGTCCTGTCGCTACCTTTCCCGACAGAGAGTCCCTCTCCGGCTCTCCCGTAGGCTCCCTTCAGATATTGGAAGGCTGCTCTGAGGTCTCCCCGGAGCCTTCTCTTCTCCAGGCTGAACAACCCCAGCTCTCTCAGTCTCTCTTCACAGGGGAGGTGCTCCGTCCCTCCGATGGTTTTCGTGGCCCTCCGCTGGGCCCCTTCCAACAGGTCCACGTCCTTCCCGTGTCGAGGACTCCAAAGCTGGACACCGTACGCCAGGTGGGGTCTCGCGCGCGCAGAGTAGAGGGGGGTAGAATCGCCTCCCGTGACCCGCTGGCCACGCTTCTCTTGATGCAGCCCAGGGTGGGGTTGGCTTTCTGGGCTGCCAGCGCGCGTTGCCGGCTCGTACTGACATGTAATAATGCTACTGACGTACCGTTAGCAGCCTCGTGTTAAAAGAAGCGAGAAGCTGTAATATCCTTAATTTAGACAGTTTTTACGTGAAATGGTGCATCCTCACTGTTTCGTCACTTTCAGGAGCGAGCAATTGACCGAGAGCAGGAGAGAGACCTTTTCCAGCAAGAGATAGGGAAGCCGGAACAACAGCTTAAGGTTCCACAAAGGATTCGGCCTGTCAGCGAGCATCAAACCGGAGAGGTAACGCGCGCTATTGCTTGTACTCAAGGGATCTAAATGGTACGCTGACAGCCGTTCGGATACCCTAGGGAAGCTGTTTTATGGTGTCCCTAACCTGCATCCGTTCGCAAGGCAGGAAAGGAAATCCCCCGAGATGAAAGGCTACGGTGTCGGGGGAACGTGGGGAAAGTGTGTTCTGGGTGTTTTTTGAGTCGGTCGGTTGGATGTTTTTAGTAGCAGACACACAGAAGCCTCGTAACTTTCAAAAAGACTCCCTCGCGTAACTTAATTTAGAAAATGGGGTTTTCAAAAGCCCGTGGAAACATTCAGGACTCCTGTAGCGATTCCCCCTGCTCTTGCGTCCTTTTGTGACATCCTGTTGGTAGCACGGGTACGGGCACCGCAGGAACGCGGTGACCAAGGGGTCACAGCCGAGACGTAGCGGCGCTCTCTGCGTGCGCCTCCCCGGGAGACGTCTGTCTCCCCTGAAACAATCTGGTGACCGCAGAAGGGCAGCTCGAGGAAGTCACAGCAACCTCTTAGGCCCAGCAAAAGCCAGAAAAGCGACAGCGGTGCAAACGCTGTGTGTTGTGAAGCTTTTTGCCTGTCTTGTTTGGTGACCTTTGGGTCAATTGAACTGCATTTTATTTTTTGGTGGGTTTTCTCCTGTCTTGCTTTTAGAGCAAGGCTGATATTTTTGCGTGATTCTCTCGCCCGATTTTCAGTCTTCAGCTTCTTCTCAGGTGGCACTGCGATTTTCAAAGAAAAGCTCTTCCTTTCGGTTCAGTTCAGTTGCTGTCGTTCGGTTCTTAAATGGTAGCAACGTTTAGTATTCTATATTAGATAGTTTATGACCACAGACAGTAATGGGACATACATGGATAGACGTGAAATGTAAGTTGTCAAAATATTTATTGCCTTACAATTCTCGGAGGTAGGGGTGTGTTTCCTGGGGTTTCAAAATCTATTTCACTAAAAAGGTTTGTAACAAATCCTGCAAAGTGTTCAGCCCGTACCGGGCGACCTGGCTGTCGTCAGCCTCTGCGTACAAGGAGTGGTGGGCCATTAGCCGAATGTGTGTTAACCGACACGCGTGGAGCAATTCCGCATCCGTCTGCTTCTGTGGCAAAGCGGGTGCCCGCTCCTGTCCTACGGACACGTTCCACAGAGGGGGGAGGCACAATTAGTTTTCCTGAATCCGGGATGTTCGTTTTGAGTTCGTTTTGTGATGCGTCTCCTCATAATTTGAGGCATGGGTAGCGTGTGAATTCCTAGTTAAAATTCTCACAGTTAAAAAGGCAAAACTTCTCCCGAGAAAAAAAATTTCAAATTTGATTGCATAATGAAACGAGGCCTGTTTTTCTGCACAGAAACGATTTGTGCAAATCGTCCTGAATTACAAGCGTGTATACCCAGATGTGTACACTCCAAGTTGGCAGATAGGCTGCAGCAGCAATGTAAAGCATGCTTTAAGGTGAAAGATGGCTGTAACTGTGATGAAAACTTTAAGGTTCGTACTAGATGCTTTTAAAGTAGGATTTTTCACAGGCAGGCGCAGCGGCAATTTTAGAGCCGAGTGGTGCCGAATATTACCCATTTACAGACAGAATTCTCGGTACTGTCTTAGATTTACATCGAATTTCTATCAAATGAGCCACCTAGCCTTCCTATATAGTATATTTTGGTGCCCCGATATTACTTGGCGTATTTCATCAGTATACCTTTTATGGCCGTTTCTCGTGCTTTTCCGAGAGAGCTGCTTTACTTTTTCATAGTTGCACGGTTTTTGAATGCCTCTTCTGCCTTTCAGATCTTCTCTTTCTCCTACGCCTTAAATACTCGTACAAGAACGTGCAGAAAATGTTATGTGCAGCTGTAACGTGCTTTGGGGTTTTTTTTGGTAGGATGAAATGGAAATACTGGGACTGGCGATCCAGAAGTCTGAAGAAGCCACCGTAAAGGACCGTCCCAGTGACTACCGTCGAGTTAGGATTATTAAAAGCACCAAAGCGACACGCTCGTAGAGATGGGGACTACCTCTGGACACGTGTTAATCCCGGTCAGGTGTCCTCGGGATACAGATGGTCTGCGCTTCCTGCTCTGACAAGACAGAAGCGATGAGCTTCAGGATGAGCTCCTGAAGACAAGAAAGAGGCCAGGTGCCGGGGTTCTTGTCTCTTTGTTTGTTTGTTTGTTTGTTTGTTTTGGGCGGGGGGTGGCGGGCGGGCGGGCGGGCGTGTGGCTTCCAAAACAGGGTGCGCGGTTGACTGCAGGTGGCAGCCTGCAGAGCTCTTTTGCTGCCTGACCTCGCCTTTTCTTTGTCACTCCTCTTTCATGGCATCTGCGCTGAAAGCCGGGGCGGTCAACGAAGAGACGTGGACAAAACGGGACGAACCGGCGCCGCTTCTGCCTGTTTTCCAGGCTTTGCCACGAACCAAGGAGCATCATCAGCCTCGTCACTGGTGGCGGCGAGTCCTGAGGTGGCTTAGGTGAGTCGAGCCTTCCAGGAACGTCCGTTGTCCGTAGCCTACGGCGTGTCATTTGGACGTCAGTCGGAAGGAGGTTTCCCTTTCTGAAAGGGCACCGGTTTCTCGTGCCAAGCGGTTGCCTCTCCTGAAGTTCCCACGAGAGGGGATCCTCGGAGACGATGCGCTGGGCAGCAGAAGTCATCAGCGAGGAGACGTCGCGCGCTCTATTAAATAGGGACAAAAAGAAAGACGATGTCCTTCCAAAGGCCCGAGCGCGGCACCTCTTCCGACGGCCGATGGCATGGCCGGCCTTTGGGCTCTGGGTCCCCCGTAACAGCGGGGACACGGCCAAACCCTGTTCCTCTGCGTGTTCGGCACAGCCAAAAGCCTTGGCCGGTCCGCCGGTCGTTTTCGGTAGCCTGGTGGATCGCGGCACCGGGGATTGGATTTCCCCCCGCCAAAAGTACAGCCGTTTGGGGAATCTCTTACCTTCCTGGTTTTTTCTATCGTAAAGGAGACTTTAAAAAAAGGGTTAAAGTCGTATAACGTGCAAACTGACTTGCAGGCTTTAAACGGCAACCGTCCACCGGCTGTAGCCTACAGCGTCTTAGGCGTCCCTAAGCGGCGAGGTATTTGTTCCAAATCTTTGAAAAGAGAGGCGACTGAAGGTAACGGGTTGGGTTTTTGGTTGGGTTTTTTTTCTAGTTTTTTTGTTTTTTGTTTTTCCCCCCCCTTTTCTTTAGGCGGAGCGCTCTGAAGAACCTGATTTCTGCCTGGCTTTCAGCGTCGCGTTTCCCCGGCAGTGCGGTAGCATCTCTCTCGGGCAGTGCCGCCGGCCAGATGTCCCTCCTCCTTGGGTAGGAGAGAAAGCAGCCCCCGGTCAAATGACAACTGCGCGTTCTGGAGACGGAGAGCGCAACGGTGGGGGTTCGGAGCTGTGCCAGTTGAATTAGCGCCGAAGAAAAAACCCGAGGCTTTTCTAGCGTGAGTATTTTTCTTGGCCGTATCTAAACGCGCGCAGAGCTTTCCAGCGGCAGGGAAAGGGAAGGGAGGAGGCGCTTCCCCCCAGCGGGCGGAGGGTTTGTTACGCTGTTAGGCTGAGAAGGTGTTGCAAGTGGCACGGGTCAGTCTGAATAGGGACCTGAAGCGTCGGGATGGCTCCGGCTTTGGCAGGCCGTGCCGTCTTTGGAGCGGAGCTGTTTCCCCGCAATCCTCCTGTAGCTCAGCTCCTGTCCTGTCCCTCGGCCGGAGGGAATTCCTCTACTCTCTTCGGTGCTCTTTCGTTTGATGATGCTGATCTCCGGTTGGGGTTTGCTGTTTGTTTTGCAGGTGCCTCGTTGTCCGCGTCTCGTGCTGCTCGACAGATGCCCCGGCCCGGGTTTGCAGCCGGTGGTGGAGCCGCCTGAGGGGAAGGGGCCAGCCCTGGGTCTGGTCGTTCGGTGCATTTTTTGGGGCGAATTAAAAAAACCGGTGCGTGTGGGGGGGGGGGGGGGGGTGTGATGATGTCATTTGGGGCAGCCGGATGTCAGCGGGGGAGCGACGGTGCGGCGGAGGAGCAGGTGAGTGGGGGTTAAGTGGGGTTCCCCCCACAAGAGGGTGGGTCACGGCCCCCAAACGCCTGAAAACTTGGTGCGGGGCAGGTGGTTGGGGTTTTGGGCGGTGGTGTTTAAAAAATGTTAAAAGCTGTATATGCGGGGGTGAGGCATTGGAGTAGAGAACAATCTCTCATTTTTCTGTGTGTTGAAAAATAATATTCCCTTACGTATATAAAAGGAGTTCAAAATACCAACCCGTATCTCTAAGGATTCTGTATTATTTAATGGGAGTTTAGACGACGGAAAGATTTTTTAAAAGATTTATTTATAAAGAGAGATTGAAGCGTCAAAGCGGATGTCTGGACAGGTCGCTAGTCCAATTGGATGTTGTCTATCGTGCGTGTTAATCTGTAAGTCTAAACAGATGTGACTCTTAGCAGACGTTCTGTCGAAGTGTATCAAGAGCATCCGTTTTCCCTAAGTCTTACCCACGGGTCGGTCAGTGCGGAGGCGTAAACGCCTGTGCTGTAGATGGTTCCAGACTGCAAAGAGAGCCTATCGCTAGAAGGGATTTCCAAACTGGCCCTCCCCTCTGCTCTCTCTTGCCGGCGTCCAAGCGCTTTCAAAAGCGCTTTAAGCAGGAGTGTTGATTCCCAGGAGGATAGGGAAGCTCTACAGAGAGACTTAGGTAGATTGGATCGTTGGGCCAACATCAGTGGTATGAGTTTCAACAAGGGCGAGCGCCAGGTTCTGCGCGTGGGCCACAATAACCCCGAGCAGCGCTACAGGCTTGGGGAAATGTGGCTGGAAAACCACCTGGAAGAAAGAGACCTGGGGGTTCTAATGGACAAGCGGCTGAACGTGAGCCGGCAGTGTGCCCAGGTGGCCACGAAAGCCAACGGCATCCTGGCTTGTATTAGAAACAGCGTGAGCAGCAGAAGTAGGGAGGCGATTGTGCCCCTGTACTCGGCACTGGTGAGGCCACACCTGGAGTATTGCGTCCGGTTTTGGGCACCTCAATCCAAGAGAGATGTCGAGGTGCTGGAGCGAGTGCAGAGGAGGGCAACGAAGCTGGTGAAGGGCCTGGAAAACAAATCCTATGAAGAGCGGTTGAAGGAGCTGGGACTGTTTAGTATGAGGAAGAGGGGGCTGAGGGGAGACCTCGTCACTCTCTAAACCTACTTGAAAGGACACTGTAGAGAGGTCGGTGCTGGTCTCCTGGCACGGGTAGGTAATGACAGAACGAGAGGGAACGGCTTCAAGCTCCAACAGGGTAGGTTTAGACTGGACATTAGGAAAGAATGTTTCACAGAGGGAGTGGTCGGGCATTGGAACAGGCTACCCAGGGAGGTGGTCGAGTCACCATCCCTGGATGTGTTTAAGAACCGTTGAGATGTGGTGTTGGGGGATATGGTGTAGGGGAGAACTTTGTAGAGTAGGGTAGATGGTTGGACTCGATGATCCCAAGGGTCTCTTGCAACCTAGACGATTCTATGATTCTATGAAAAGCAGCCCCTTCCCCCGTTTCCCCTCCCGCCCTGGGGAGCTGGATCGGTGCAGCGGGACAGGAGGAAAAAAACGCAGCCCCGTTTTCCTGCAGGGACGCAAAGCTCCCCGATGTCTCTGTGGTGGATAAGGCGGCACCCCCGCCTGCCTTCCTGGACGCCGGCGGACTGGCTGCTGTCGCCCCCACGGCCCCCGGGGCCACGCGCAGAGCGCCGCGGCGTCCCTGGGGCTGGTTGCGGGGCGAACACCGGAGGTTTTTGGCGCCGAGGCGACGGCTGCGGCTGCCCGGACTGCGAGCGGGGACAGGGCAGAGAGCGGGAAGGCCTGCCCGCCGGTAAGTGGTCACGGTCCCTGGGTGGAGGGAAGCGGGCTGAGAGCGGTCACCGCTCATGGCCCCGGTGAGGTCTCAGAGGGGGACAAGGAAGGGGGCGTGGGCGCTGCCCGGTGCTTTCCGCCCGCTGCGGACCGGTCCGCAGCGATTTCTGGGCTGGCCGCCGTTTTCCCCCGGCCCCCTCCGGTTCCGGAGCGGCTCGGCCCGCCCATACCGCGCGCCCATTGGTCGCGGTGCCGTAAGCGGCGTCCGTCCTCTAGGAGCCCCCGTCCCATTGGTCGATCGCGCCGTCAATCTCCAGCGCCTCCCAGTCCGGCCAATCGGAGCGCGGCAGGCGATCCGACCAATCGGAGCGCGGCGGTCGCGTTGTGATTGGCTCGTCCTCCTGTCAATCCGCCCGGGGGGCGGTTGCCATGGTGAGGAAGCCCCGCCCGGTCGCGCATGCGCAGTAGTAAGGACGGCGCCGCCCTCACTACTGCGCATGCGCCACCGGGCGGGGCGTCCTCACCATGGCAACCGCCATTGACGTCCCACTCCGGCCAATCGGAGCGCGGCAGGCGATCCGACCAATCGGAGCGCGGCGGTCGCGTTGTGATTGGCTCGTCCTCCTGTCAATCCGCCCGGGGGCGGTTGCCATGGTGAGGAAGCCCCGCCTGGTCGCGCATGCGCAGTAGTAAGGGCGGCGCCGTGCTCGCTACTGCCGCCTTGTGGACAAAAATCGGTACTGCAGGTGGGGGGGGCGCGCATGCGCAGTGGAAAGAGTGGCGCCGCCCTCGCTGCTGCCGCCGCTTGTGGACAAAAAGCGGTACTGCAGGTACGGGGGTAGGGGGGTCCGGCCGCATGCGCAGTGGACGGGGGGGGGGGGGGCGCTGCGCTCGCCGCTGCCGCCCGTGCCAGCAGAAACCGGCGCTGCAGCTCGGCGGATGCGGGGGGGGAAGGCGGAGCCCTGGGAGGTTCCATTTTCCCCAAATTGGGGAAAATTATTCAATTTGGGGTTTTTTTCGGTGCTTTTCCGCAACGGAAAAGACTTCAGGGTTTTGTTAGGGTTTTTCTTGCCCTTCCCCGCCGCCGGGGACGGCGCCCATGCGGGGGCTGACGCTGCAGAACCGTAAATTGAACCCCCAAATTGAACCCCGAACATGAATAACATTTTCCCTAATTTGGGGAAAAGGGAACCTTCCCCGGTCCCGCCTCCCCCCGCTCCCCGAGCCGCACCGCTGGTTTCTGCTGGCACGGGCGGCAGCGGCGGCGAGCGCAGCGCCCCCCTTTCTACTGGGCATGCGCGTCCCCCCCCCCCCCCGCCCTGTACCTGCGTACCTGCAGTACCGCTTTTTGTCCACGAGGGGGCAGTAGCGAGCAAGGCGCCGCCCTCACTACTGCGCATGCGCCACCGGGCGGGGCGTCCTCACCATGGCAACCGCCATTGACGTCCCACTCCGGCCAATCGGAGCGCGGCAGGCGATCCGACCAATCGGAGCGCGGCGGTCGCGTTGTGATTGGCTCGTCCTCCTGTCAATCCGCCCGGGGGGCGGTTGCCATGGTGAGGAAGCCCCGCCCGGTCGCGCATGCGCAGTAGTAAGGACGGCGCCGCCCTCACTACTGCGCATGCGCCACCGGGCGGGGCGTCCTCACCATGGCAACCGCCCCCTGGCGGATTGACAGGAGGACGAGCCAATCACAGCGCGACCGCCGCGCTCCGATTGGTCGGATCGCCTGCCGCGCTCCGATTGGCCGGGGTGGGAGGCGCTGAAGATTGACGGCGCGACCGACCAATGGGACGGGCTCCCCGAGGACGGAAGCCGCTTCCGGCGCCGTGACCAATGGGCGCGCCGCATGGGCGGGCCGAGCCGCTCCGGAAGCGGAGGGGGCCGGGGGAAAATGGCGGCGCGCGCAGAAGCGGCTGCGGCGCGGCGCGGACCGGACCGGACCGGACCGGCGCGGGCGGAAAGCACCGGGCAGCCGGACAGCGTCGCGGTGCCGCTGGACAGCGTCGCGGTGCCGCTGGACAGCGTCGCGAGGCAGCTGGACAGCGTCGAGGCCAGCGGGGGGGCGCGGGGAAGGCGGCCGGGGTCCCGAGGCGGCTCCGAGGGGAGACGGCGTTGCGGGGGGGCGGGCTGAGGCGTCTGGGGAGGTGCTCGCGGCTCCTGGGGCTGGCAAACGGGCTCGCGTGGCTGGTGTTGGGGCTTCAGCCGGAGAGGGAGTCGTGTGGCTTTGGGCTGAGGGGCGGGGGTGGAGTCCGGCGTTTTGGGGACTTGAGCAGAGGCTCAGCGGCTGGGTTTTGGGGCTCGGAAGGGGGCAGTAAGTGATGCGGTTTGGGGGCGGAGAGCAGAAGCCGTTTTGGCTGGTTCTGCACGGGGGGTGGGCAGGAGGGCGTTGGGGGCTGCGGGGGAAAGCAGGGGCTGGGCGGGCTGCGGGGTGCTCAAACAGCAGGTGAGGTTTTCAAATCTGCAACTTGTAACTGTTGCAGCTTTGTTCTGGCTTCCTCCATTTTTGCAAAAGCTTCTGTTGCTAGACAGAGCATTCCTCTGTGTATCAGCTACTTGAGCTAGTTTATTTCAATGCGTCTGATCAGGTTTGTCTGTTCAGCAAAGTGGCATTTAAAGGTGACGTTTCACCGGATGCCAGCGGCTGTGCCTTATTTCCAGTATAAAGATGTATTCCCCAAATATCAGAGTGGGATATAACAACTGCAGCTGGTCAAAAGTAACACTGAAATGCAAAATTTAGAATTTCTTTTTTCCCATTGGCTCCTCCTCAGTATGAACACAAAGTTAATTTCTATTCTTAATTCCTATTTATGCTACATATATGAAGGATGAACGCGAGGAAAGGAGACCATAAAATACTGGCCTATTGCTATTTGTATGCTGCGCTTTGAACAGAAGAGACAAAACTGTCCTTTTTGTGAAATAATACTGGCTGTATCAGTGCCGTCCTCGTGTTTTTATTCAAAAATGTGAGATTTGTTGCCCCGAATGGTGAGAGTAGTTTTTGTTAATGGAAGTCGCAAGAGGTTCTGCCACCTTAAAAACCATAGAATCGTAGAATGGTTAGAATTGGAAGGGACCTTCAAGATCATCGTGTTGCAGCCCCCCTGCCTTGGGCAGGGACGCCTCCACTAGAGCGGGTTGCTCAAAGCCCTGTCCAGCCTGGCCTTAAACACTTCCAGGGATGGGGCATCCACAGCTTCCCCGGGCGACCTGTTCCAGTGCCTCACCACCCTCACGGTAAAGAATTTCCTCCTAATATCTAGTCTGAATCTCCCCTCTTCCGATTTAAAACCGTTACCCCTTGTCCTGTCGCTACCTTTCCCGACAGAGAGTCCCTCTCCGGCTCTCCCGTGGGCTCCCTTCAGATATTGGAAGGCTGCTCTGAGGTCTCCCCGGAGCCTTCTCTTCTCCAGGCTGAACAACCCCAGCTCTCTCAGTCTCTCTTCACAGGGGAGGTGCTCCGTCCCTCCGATGGTTTTCGTGGCCGTCCGCTGGGCCCCTTCCAACAGGTCCACGTCCTTCCCGTGTCGAGGACTCCAAAGCTGGACACCGTACTCCAGGTGGGGTCTCGCGCGCGCAGAGTAGAGGGGGGTAGAATCGCCTCCCGTGACCCGCTGGCCACGCTTCTCTTGATGCAGCCCAGGGTGGGGTTGGCTTTCTGGGCTGCCAGCGCGCGTTGCCGGCTCGTACTGACATGTAATAATGCTACTGACGTACCGTTAGCAGCCTCGTGTTAAAAGAAGCAAGAAGCTGTAATATCCTTAATTTAGACAGTTTTTACGTGAAATGGTGCATCCTCACTGTTTTGTCACTTTCAGGAGCGAGCAATTGACCGAGAGCAGGAGAGAGACCTTTTCCAGCAAGAGATAGGGAAGCCGGAACAACAGCTTAAGGTTCCACAAAGGATTCGGCCTGTCAGCGAGCATCAAACCGGAGAGGTAACGCGCGCTATTGCTTGTACTCAAGGGATCTAAATGGTACGCTGTGACGTGCGGAAAGAAACCTTACAACTCGCAGAGAGTTATAAAGCAGGTATGTTTATTGCGGCGCCGGGTGCAAGGGGGATCGCTCCTCCAAACTTGCACACCCTTAGGCTAAACCCGTAGTTATTTATAAGGTAAATCATACATATGCAAACTATGGGATGGGCTAATACAATTAGTTCTAACAATAGGTGTGACTATGTTAATTATTTCCGGAGCCTCATTATAATAAGTCTCATCCTTCAGGCATGTGCGTATCTTCTCCTGGTGTTTTTCTTTGGGGGGGCGTCTTAGGGAGTAAGTTCCACGATCACTGAACCGATTCGATTGTTTTGCTGATAGAGGCCGTAAAAGTCTCTTGCTATCTTCCTGTAATCGATCAGGATGTTCCGCTTGTCTTCTGCGTGGTCTGGCAGGGGTCGTAAAGTCTCTGGTTATCTTCTCCTGTTATCAGTCAGGATGTTCCCATTTGCTTGCGAAGTGTTCCTTCGAGGCTGAGGCCCGCCTCCGCTAATTGGGAAATTCTTTGTTTTCTTTCCTCCCCTCCAAGGTTGAGATATACGTCCCTGTCATGGTTAATCCCTCTGTTTTCTGTTTCAATCCCCCCTTTTCTTTGTTCATTTGTAAATTCTTTTACAATTGCCTATAACACACTTTCCTTCTCCATCTGATTTCTAAAATACATCCCTGATTCCACTCGTTCCCGGAGCTGATGCTTTTTCCATTGAATGTATTTGTCTCTTGCCCCCATGGTACAACACATAAAACATCTAGCTATTACACACACTAAAATTCCTAACATAAGCACTGCTACTAGAAGGATAAACAGTTGTCTAAGCCATGCCAGACTAGGTAACCATGACGTTAACTTTTCCCAAAGGTCTGAGAACCCAAATGTGGTATCATCCTGCGCAGTCTGATGCAAGATCTGAGTTTTAGCTATGAGATTTTGTAAGTCTTTTTCTATCCTTCCGCTTTGTTTACATATGAGCAACAGCTCTGATTAATCACTGCGCATAAGCCTCCCTCTTTCCAAGTTAGTAAATCTAATGCCGTTCTATTTTGTCCAACTACATTTGCTAATGACTGGACTTCTTGTTGAAGTGCCTGTATAGCACCTATTGTAGATTTCTCAAGCGCTGCTATAGTAGCTGATATGTTTACAATTGCTTTCTCCAATTCACTAATGCCTAAGGATGGTATAAGCCACCTTACAAAGCTATGGAATCTTGTTCCCCTTGTCACTAGAACCAGTTTTTCTACCTCTCGGAGCTGCTTTTGTAAATTTATCATGTAATCTGTCAATATTTCATTCCCCAACTCTGTGGATGTCCCGTCTTGTACACTATATGGTCTCCCATAGAGTATTTCAAAGGGGCTCAAACCTTCTTTGGTTCTGGGTTTTGTTCTTATCCTGAGAAGGGCTAATGGTAACGACTGGGGCCAGGTCAAGTTAGCTTCCTGGCCTAGTTTCACAATCTGAGTTTTGATCAAGTGATTCATCTTTTCTACCTGACCACTCGATCGTGGGTTGTATGGGGTATGAAGTTGCCAATCTATACCCAATAATCTGCTTACTTTTGAAACAACCTTTGCAGTGAAATGAGATCCTCGGTCCGAGGAAATCACTGCGGGAACCCCAAATCTTGGTATAATTTCTTGCAACAATGCTTTAACCACTTCTCTTGTTTTATTGGTTCGGCAGGGAAATGCCTCTGGCCATCCTGAAAAGGTATCGGTTAGTACCAATAGGTATCGAAACCCCCCTTTTCTTGTAAGTTCTGAGAAATCAATTTGCCATTGTTGTCCCGGATAGTTTCCCTTTCCTATTTGGCCGAACTGGACTCTGGGACCTGTCCTAGGGTTGTTCTGTAGACATACCTCACACTGCTGAGTGACTTGTTTGACCGTGGCATATAGATTCCGAGCACATATTATCCTACTCAGGTATCTGTAAAGTGCCTCTGTTCCCCAATGGGATTTTCTATGTTCTGCCACGACCACTGCCCATAATAACGAAAAAGGCACTATTATTTTTCCCTGTGGGGTTTTGGCCCATTTCCCTTCGATTTTCCCATTTAAGTCTTTGATCAATTTGTGATCATCCCTAGAATATTTAGGTTCGTCGTCAATTTGTATTTTACCATCTGGGACCAAGGATTGTATTTCTGTATTACCCATTTCTGCTGCCCTTTTGGCTTCTCAGTCCGCCAGTGCGTTACCCAGTTCCACAGCGGTGTTCCCTTTTTGGTGAGCTTTGCAGTGCATGATAGTCACTTTGGTAGGCAGTAATACTGCATCTAAGAGTTTAAGAATTTCTTCAGCATGTTTGATGTGTTTCCCTTGTGTAGATAAGAGTCCTCTTTCTCTCCAGACTGCCCCGTGAGCATGCACCACCCCGAAAGCATATTTAGAGTCTGTCCAGATATTTATCCGTTTTCCTTTGGCTAGTTCCAGCGCTCGGGTTAGTGCTATTATCTCAGCCTTTTGGGCTGATGTATTTGGGGCCAGAGCTTTGGACTCTATTACCTTCTCTGTGGTGGTTACCGCATAGCCAGCTTTACGTATCCCTTGCTGAATGAAGCTGCTCCCGTCGGTGAACCAGGAATCCTCTGCATCTTCCAATGGTTCCTCTTTCAGATCTGGTCGACTGGAGTACACCGCCTCAATTGTTTCCAAGCAGTCATGGGTCACTGATTCTCCTGCTGTTCCGCTGAGGAAAGAGGCTGGATTGACAATATTAGTTACTGTTATTTCTACATCATCTTGCTCTATCAGGATAGCCTGGTACTTGAGAAACCTCTGAGGCGAAAGCCAATGCCCTCCTTTTACTTCCAGTACTGCTGAGACGGTGTGTGAAACCATAACTGTGATTTTCTGGCCTAGGGTGAACTTACGGGCCTCTTGGATGTTTATTACCACTGCTGCCACTGCTCGGAGACAGCTAGGCCACCCTTTACTTACTCCGTCGAGCTGTTTAGAGAAGTATGCCACCGCCCTCCGATAGGGTCCCAGATTCTGAGCCAGGACTCCTAAGGCCATTTCTTGCTTTTCATAGGAAAACAACCAGAAAGGTTTAGTAGTATCGGGTAACCCCAGGGCAGGCGCTTCCATTAACCTCTTTTTTAACTGATGGAAGGCTCTGTCTGCTTCCTTATTCCACACAATATTCTTTGAGTTAGATTTTAGTAACTCGTATAGCGGCTTTACCAAGAGTCCGTAGTTATATATCCAGAGACGACACCATCCTGTCATCCCTAGAAAGGTCCGAAGTTCCTTAGGCGTCTGTGGTCGAGGTGTCTGGCAGATGGCTTCTTTCCTCTCCTTCCCGAGTGTCCGTTGGCCTGCGGTTATTTCATATCCCAGATAGGTCACTTGCTGCTGGGCTATCTGCGCCTTCTGTGGAGAAACTTTATAGCCATTAAGTCCAAGGAAATTTAGCAGGCTCACAGTCCATTCTAGGCATGTTTCTCTGGTGTCAGTGGCAAGTAACATATCGTCCACATACTGTAATACCATTCCTGTCCCAGGCGGGCGTTTCCACTGTTCTAAGTCTTTGGCTAGCTGATTTCCAAAAAGTGTTGGGCTATTTTTAAAGCCCTGTGGTAGCACAGTCCATGTAAGCTGTGTTTTCCTTCCAGATTCTGGGTTTTCCCACTCGAATGCGAACAAAAGTTGGCTCTCTGGGCTCAGAGGCAGGCAGAAAAAGGCATCCTTTAGGTCCAAGACGGTAAACCATGCCAATTCAGGTACCAATTTAGTTAGGAGAGTGTATGGATTTGCTACTACCCGATGTAAATCCTCAACAATTTTGTTGATAGCCCTGAGATCCTGTACTATGCGATAGCTACCATCCGGCTTTTTGACATGTAATATTGGAGTGTTATACTCTGATTCACATTCTTTCAGCCGCCCATACTCGATAAACTGGTCTATAGTTTGTCGGATCCCCTTCCTATCCTCTACCCTGAGGGGATACTGTTTGACTCTCACTGGTCGTGCTCCTTGTTTGGGTTTTATCGCTATAGGGGAAGCACTTTTTTGCTCTCCCCGGCACTCCCGAGGCCCATACCCCCAGATAAATTTGGTCTTTAATCTCCTCAGGCACTCCTGGAGTAATGGGAGTTCCTATCAGGGCCAAACTTAATACTTCAATTAGTTGATCTTCAAAACCCTGAATCTTTTCAGGCCTTGTGCACCCTTGCCCTATGCTGCAGGCTGAGCAACATCTTTTTATGTCTGCTTTCATTTCTTTCATTTTTTTCTTTCTCTAAGGCTAATACCATAGGGTCTTGTGGAGGTAATAGCCCGCAGTCCCGTTGGTATTCTGGGTGATTTCGAAGGGTGAAAAACATGTCCGCATATGTAACTTCATCCCACTTTCTTTCCCTTCTAAGGAATAGCATTAATTGTAATATAGTATTGTAATTAAGGGTCCCGTTAACGGGACATTTCTCCTGATCATCTAACTTGTAAAGAGGCCACCATTGATAGCAATATTTAATTAAGGTTTTCTTGTCCACGCTGCCACCTGGTGGGCCTCCGATCTCCTTCCAGTGTGCTAAGATACATCCTAGAGGACTCTTTTTCATTATCCCGCCTCCTTGTTTATTGCCCATTTTATGCTCTTTCTACCCCTTGATTAAGAGGTGACCCTGATCTCCGTGTGTCACCTGGGTGTTATTCCTGTTTTCTCTCCCGGGAAATAGTACAACTATATCCCTGTCGCTACCTTTATCTCCAGGGGTAGGCTATGTCTCCACAGATTACTTGTTTCAATTCTCCCGCCCGCTCGATCTTTTCCCACTCAGTCCAGCTTCCACACTGTGAACACCAAAAATCGTCTTCCTGATCTACCCAAACCTCCGTATTACAAGCAAAACACTTTAGGATAAAAATAGGATCACAAACGTTATCCGAGTGTCCAAGACACTGCCACTCAATCTTCTCAATATCAGGTTCACACAATGTTTCTTTACAGTCTGTCATACGCTTCGTTCGTCTCCGGCCGCTCTCCTCGCGGAGAACACGGAACCGCGGATCAGAACTCCGCACTCGCTCCGCAGCAGTGCCGCGTCTCAATCACTCAGTTCACTCATACAATAATTTCCACCTTATATTAGACAATAACACGGAAGTGGTATCTTATGACAAATACAACAAGTAATAACACGGTAGTGATACCCTAGGACAGATACAACATATAACCAACAGTATCGCAGGGTTACACTTCCACGCACTAACATAAAACCAAGGGATCCCACACAAGCACAACCCAACCGTTAGCCCAAGCTTGAGCATACCCCGGGGCGAGTACGCCGACTCTTTACCACGCGTAGGACGTCTCCTCACGGCTTACAGGTCCCCCCCTAAGAAAACTCTAAACATACCTGGTCCGCAATAGATGGTCCTTGTCTGTCCCCGCGGTGATCTGGATGAGTAAGGGAGTCCCTCCGAGAAATCTCGGGGGCGCCCAGAGGAGTCCCGTCCTCAGCAGGTCCCGCAGCCGGACAGAGAGGGTCCCATCTGGGTCGCCAAATTGACGTGCGGAAACAAACCTTACAACTCGCAGAGAGTTATAAAGCAGGTATGTTTATTGCGGCGCCGGGTGCAAGGGGGATCGCTCCTCCAAACTTGCACACCCTTAGGCTAAACCCGTAGTTATTTATAAGGTAAATCATACATATGCAAACTATGGGATGGGCTAATACAATTAGTTCTAACAATAGGTGTGACTATGTTAATTATTTCCGGAGCCTCATTATAATAAGTCTCATCCTTCAGGCATGTGCGTATCTTCTCCTGGTGTTTTTCTTTGGGGGGGCGTCTTAGGGAGTAAGGTCCACGATCACTGAACCGATTCGATTGTTTTGCTGATAGAGGCCGTAAAAGTCTCTTGCTATCTTCCTGTAATCGATCAGGATGTTCCGCTTGTCTTCTGCGTGGTCTGGCAGGGGTCGTAAAGTCTCTGGTTATCTTCTCCTGTTATCAGTCAGGATGTTCCCATTTGCTTGCGAAGTGTTCCTTCAAGGCTGAGGCCCGCCTCCGCTAATTGGGAAATTCTTTGTTTTCTTTCCTCCCCTCCAAGGTTGAGATATACGTCCCTGTCATGGTTAATCCCTCTGTTTTCTGTTTCAGCTGACAGCCGTTCGGATACCCTAGGGAAGCTGTTTTATGGTGTCCCTAACCTGCATCCGTTCGCAAGGCAGGAAAGGAAATCCCCCGAGATGAAAGGCTACGGTGTCGGGGGAACGTGGGGAAAGTGTGTTCTGGGTGTTTTTTGAGTCGGTCGGTTGGATGTTTTTAGTAGCAGACACACAGAAACTTCGTAACTTTCAAAAAGACTCCCTCGCGTAACTTAATTTAGAAAATGGGGTTTTCAAAAGCCCGTGGAAACATTCAGGACTCCTGTAGCGATTCCCCCTGCTCTTGCGTCCTTTTGTGACGTCCTGTTGGTAGCACGGGTACGGGCACCGCAGGAACGCAGTGACCAAGGGGTCACAGCCGAGACGTAGCGGCGCTCTCTGCGTGCGCCTCCCCGGGAGACGTCTGTCTCCCCTGAAACAATCTGGTGACCGCAGAAGGGCAGCTCGAGGAAGTCACAGCAACCTCTTAGGCCCAGCAAAAGCCAGAAAAGCGACAGCGGTGCAAACGCTGTGTGTTGTGAAGCTTTTTGCCTGTCTTGTTTGGTGACCTTTGGGTCAATTGAACTGCATTTTATTTTTTGGTGGGTTTTCTCCTGTCTTGCTTTTAGAGCAAGGCTGATATTTTTGCGTGATTCTCTCGCCCGATTTTCAGTCTTCAGCTTCTTCTCAGGTGGCACTGCGATTTTCAAAGAAAAGCTCTTCCTTTCGGTTCAGTTCAGTTGCTGTCGTTCGGTTCTTAAATGGTAGCAACGTTTAGTATTCTATATTAGATAGTTTATGACCACAGACAGTAATGGGACATACATGGATAGACGTGAAATGTAAGTTGTCAAAATATTTATTGCCTTACAATTCTCGGAGGTAGGGGTGTGTTTCCTGGGGTTTCAAAATCTATTTCACTAAAAAGGTTTGTAACAAATCCTGCAAAGTGTTCAGCCCGTACCGGGCGACCTGGCTGTCGTCAGCCTCTGCGTACAAGGAGTGGTGGGCCATTAGCCGAATGTGTGTTAACCGACACGCGTGGAGCAATTCCGCATCCGTCTGCTTCTGTGGCAAAGCGGGTGCCCGCTCCTGTCCTACGGACACGTTCCACAGAGGGGGGAGGCACAATTAGTTTTCCTGAATCCGGGATGTTCGTTTTGAGTTCGTTTTGTGATGCGTCTCCTCATAATTTGAGGCATGGGTAGCGTGTGAATTCCTAGTTAAAATTCTCACAGTTAAAAAGGCAAAACTTCTCCCGAGAAAAAAAATTTCAAATTTGATTGCATAATGAAACGAGGCCTGTTTTTCTGCACAGAAACGATTTGTGCAAATCGTCCTGAATTACAAGCGTGTATACCCAGATGTGTACACTCCAAGTTGGCAGATAGGCTGCAGCAGCAATGTAAAGCATGCTTTAAGGTGAAAGATGGCTGTAACTGTGATGAAAACTTTAAGGTTCGTACTAGATGCTTTTAAAGTAGGATTTTTCACAGGCAGGCGCAGCGGCAATTTTAGAGCCGAGTGGTGCCGAATATTACCCATTTACAGACAGAATTCTCGGTACTGTCTTAGATTTACATCGAATTTCTATCAAATGAGCCACCTAGCCTTCCTATATAGTATATTTTGGTGCCCCGATATTACTTGGCGTATTTCATCAGTATACCTTTTATGGCCGTTTCTCGTGCTTTTCCGAGAGAGCTGCTTTACTTTTTCATAGTTGCACGGTTTTTGAATGCCTCTTCTGCCTTTCAGATCTTCTCTTTCTCCTACGCCTTAAATACTCGTACAAGAACGTGCAGAAAATGTTATGTGCAGCTGTAACGTGCTTTGGGGTTTTTTTTGGTAGGATGAAATGGAAATACTGGGACTGGCGATCCAGAAGTCTGAAGAAGCCACCGTAAAGGACCGTCCCAGTGACTACCGTCGAGTTAGGATTATTAAAAGCACCAAAGCGACACGCTCGTAGAGATGGGGACTACCTCTGGACACGTGTTAATCCCGGTCAGGTGTCCTCGGGATACAGATGGTCTGCGCTTCCTGCTCTGACAAGACAGAAGCGATGAGCTTCAGGATGAGCTCCTGAAGACAAGAAAGAGGCCAGGTGCCGGGGTTCTTGTCTCTTTGTTTGTTTGTTTGTTTGTTTGTTTTGGGCGGGGGGTGGCGGGCGGGCGGGCGGGCGTGTGGCTTCCAAAACAGGGTGCGCGGTTGACTGCAGGTGGCAGCCTGCAGAGCTCTTTTGCTGCCTGACCTCGCCTTTTCTTTGTCACTCCTCTTTCATGGCATCTGCGCTGAAAGCCGGGGCGGTCAACGAAGAGACGTGGACAAAACGGGACGAACCGGCGCCGCTTCTGCCTGTTTTCCAGGCTTTGCCACGAACCAAGGAGCATCATCAGCCTCGTCACTGGTGGCGGCGAGTCCTGAGGTGGCTTAGGTGAGTCGAGCCTTCCAGGAACGTCCGTTGTCCGTAGCCTACGGCGTGTCATTTGGACGTCAGTCGGAAGGAGGTTTCCCTTTCTGAAAGGGCACCGGTTTCTCGTGCCAAGCGGTTGCCTCTCCTGAAGTTCCCACGAGAGGGGATCCTCGGAGACGATGCGCTGGGCAGCAGAAGTCATCAGCGAGGAGACGTCGCGCGCTCTATTAAATAGGGACAAAAAGAAAGACGATGTCCTTCCAAAGGCCCGAGCGCGGCACCTCTTCCGACGGCCGATGGCATGGCCGGCCTTTGGGCTCTGGGTCCCCCGTAACAGCGGGGACACGGCCAAACCCTGTTCCTCTGCGTGTTCGGCACAGCCAAAAGCCTTGGCCGGTCCGCCGGTCGTTTTCGGTAGCCTGGTGGATCGCGGCACCGGGGATTGGATTTCCCCCCGCCAAAAGTACAGCCGTTTGGGGAATCTCTTACCTTCCTGGTTTTTTCTATCGTAAAGGAGACTTTAAAAAAAGGGTTAAAGTCGTATAACGTGCAAACTGACTTGCAGGCTTTAAACGGCAACCGTCCACCGGCTGTAGCCTACAGCGTCTTAGGCGTCCCTAAGCGGCGAGGTATTTGTTCCAAATCTTTGAAAAGAGAGGCGACTGAAGGTAACGGGTTGGGTTTTTGGTTGGGTTTTTTTTCTAGTTTTTTTGTTTTTTGTTTTTCCCCCCCCTTTTCTTTAGGCGGAGCGCTCTGAAGAACCTGATTTCTGCCTGGCTTTCAGCGTCGCGTTTCCCCGGCAGTGCGGTAGCATCTCTCTCGGGCAGTGCCGCCGGCCAGATGTCCCTCCTCCTTGGGTAGGAGAGAAAGCAGCCCCCGGTCAAATGACAACTGCGCGTTCTGGAGACGGAGAGCGCAACGGTGGGGGTTCGGAGCTGTGCCAGTTGAATTAGCGCCGAAGAAAAAACCCGAGGCTTTTCTAGCGTGAGTATTTTTCTTGGCCGTATCTAAACGCGCGCAGAGCTTTCCAGCGGCAGGGAAAGGGAAGGGAGGAGGCGCTTCCCCCCAGCGGGCGGAGGGTTTGTTACGCTGTTAGGCTGAGAAGGTGTTGCAAGTGGCACGGGTCAGTCTGAATAGGGACCTGAAGCGTCGGGATGGCTCCGGCTTTGGCAGGCCGTGCCGTCTTTGGAGCGGAGCTGTTTCCCCGCAATCCTCCTGTAGCTCAGCTCCTGTCCTGTCCCTCGGCCGGAGGGAATTCCTCTACTCTCTTCGGTGCTCTTTCGTTTGATGATGCTGATCTCCGGTTGGGGTTTGCTGTTTGTTTTGCAGGTGCCTCGTTGTCCGCGTCTCGTGCTGCTCGACAGACGCCCCGGCCCGGGTTTGCAGCCGGTGGTGGAGCCGCCTGAGGGGAAGGGGCCAGCCCTGGGTCTGGTCGTTCGGTGCATTTTTTGGGGCGAATTAAAAAAACCGGTGTGTGTGTGGGGGGTGGTGGTGGTGTGATGATGTCATTTGGGGCAGCCGGATGTCAGCGGGGGAGCGACGGTGCGGCGGAGGAGCAGGTGAGTGGGGGTTAAGTGGGGTTCCCCCCACAAGAGGGTGGGTCACGGCCCCCAAACGCCTGAAAACTTGGTGCGGGGCAGGTGGTTGGGGTTTTGGGCGGTGGTGTTTAAAAAATGTTAAAAGCTGTATATGCGGGGGTGAGGCATTGGAGTAGAGAACAATCTCTCATTTTTCTGTGTGTTGAAAAATAATATTCCCTTACGTATATAAAAGGAGTTCAAAATACCAACCCGTATCTCTAAGGATTCTGTATTATTTAATGGGAGTTTAGACGACGGAAAGATTTTTTAAAAGATTTATTTATAAAGAGAGATTGAAGCGTCAAAGCGGATGTCTGGACAGGTCGCTAGTCCAATTGGATGTTGTCTATCGTGCGTGTTAATCTGTAAGTCTAAACAGATGTGACTCTTAGCAGACGTTCTGTCGAAGTGTATCAAGAGCATCCGTTTTCCCTAAGTCTTACCCACGGGTCGGTCAGTGCGGAGGCGTAAACGCCTGTGCTGTAGATGGTTCCAGACTGCAAAGAGAGCCTATCGCTAGAAGGGATTTCCAAACTGGCCCTCCCCTCTGCTCTCTCTTGCCGGCGTCCAAGCGCTTTCAAAAGCGCTTTAAGCAGGAGTGTTGATTCCCAGGAGGATAGGGAAGCTCTACAGAGAGACTTAGGTAGATTGGATCGTTGGGCCAACATCAGTGGTATGAGTTTCAACAAGGGCGAGCGCCAGGTTCTGCGCGTGGGCCACAATAACCCCGAGCAGCGCTACAGGCTTGGGGAAATGTGGCTGGAAAACCACCTGGAAGAAAGAGACCTGGGGGTTCTAATGGACAAGCGGCTGAACGTGAGCCGGCAGTGTGCCCAGGTGGCCACGAAAGCCAACGGCATCCTGGCTTGTATTAGAAACAGCGTGAGCAGCAGAAGTAGGGAGGCGATTGTGCCCCTGTACTCGGCACTGGTGAGGCCACACCTGGAGTATTGCGTCCGGTTTTGGGCACCTCAATCCAAGAGAGATGTCGAGGTGCTGGAGCGAGTGCAGAGGAGGGCAACGAAGCTGGTGAAGGGCCTGGAAAACAAATCCTATGAAGAGCGGTTGAAGGAGCTGGGACTGTTTAGTATGAGGAAGAGGGGGCTGAGGGGAGACCTCGTCACTCTCTAAACCTACTTGAAAGGACACTGTAGAGAGGTCGGTGCTGGTCTCCTGGCACGGGTAGGTAATGACAGAACGAGAGGGAACGGCTTCAAGCTCCAACAGGGTAGGTTTAGACTGGACATTAGGAAAGAATGTTTCACAGAGGGAGTGGTCGGGCATTGGAACAGGCTACCCAGGGAGGTGGTCGAGTCACCATCCCTGGATGTGTTTAAGAACCGTTGAGATGTGGTGTTGGGGGATATGGTGTAGGGGAGAACTTTGTAGAGTAGGGTAGATGGTTGGACTCGATGATCCCAAGGGTCTCTTGCAACCTAGACGATTCTATGATTCTATGAAAAGCAGCCCCTTCCCCCGTTTCCCCTCCCGCCCTGGGGAGCTGGATCGGTGCAGCGGGACAGGAGGAAAAAAACGCAGCCCCGTTTTCCTGCAGGGACGCAAAGCTCCCCGATGTCTCTGTGGTGGATAAGGCGGCACCCCCGCCTGCCTTCCTGGACGCCGGCGGACTGGCTGCTGTCGCCCCCACGGCCCCCGGGGCCACGCGCAGAGCGCCGCGGCGTCCCTGGGGCTGGTTGCGGGGCGAACACCGGAGGTTTTTGGCGCCGAGGCGACGGCTGCGGCTGCCCGGACTGCGAGCGGGGACAGGGCAGAGAGCGGGAAGGCCTGCCCGCCGGTAAGTGGTCACGGTCCCTGGGTGGAGGGAAGCGGGCTGAGAGCGGTCACCGCTCATGGCCCCGGTGAGGTCTCAGAGGGGGACAAGGAAGGGGGCGTGGGCGCTGCCCGGTGCTTTCCGCCCGCTGCGGACCGGTCCGCAGCGATTTCTGGGCTGGCCGCCGTTTTCCCCCGGCCCCCTCCGGTTCCGGAGCGGCTCGGCCCGCCCATACCGCGCGCCCATTGGTCGCGGTGCCGTAAGCGGCGTCCGTCCTCTAGGAGCCCCCGTCCCATTGGTCGATCGCGCCGTCAATCTCCAGCGCCTCCCAGTCCGGCCAATCGGAGCGCGGCAGGCGATCCGACCAATCGGAGCGCGGCGGTCGCGTTGTGATTGGCTCGTCCTCCTGTCAATCCGCCCGGGGGGCGGTTGCCATGGTGAGGAAGCCCCGCCCGGTCGCGCATGCGCAGTAGTAAGGACGGCGCCGCCCTCACTACTGCGCATGCGCCACCGGGCGGGGCGTCCTCACCATGGCAACCGCCATTGACGTCCCACTCCGGCCAATCGGAGCGCGGCAGGCGATCCGACCAATCGGAGCGCGGCGGTCGCGTTGTGATTGGCTCGTCCTCCTGTCAATCCGCCCGGGGGCGGTTGCCATGGTGAGGAAGCCCCGCCCGGTCGCGCATGCGCAGTAGTAAGGGCGGCGCCGTGCTCGCTACTGCCGCCTTGTGGACAAAAATCGGTACTGCAGGTGGGGGGGCGCGCATGCGCAGTGGAAAGAGTGGCGCCGCCCTCGCTGCTGCCGCCGCTTGTGGACAAAAAGCGGTACTGCAGGTACGGGGGTAGGGGGGTCCGGCCGCATGCGCAGTGGACGGGGGGGGGGGGGGCGCTGCGCTCGCCGCTGCCGCCCGTGCCAGCAGAAACCGGCGCTGCAGCTCGGCGGATGCGGGGGGGGAAGGCGGAGCCCTGGGAGGTTCCATTTTCCCCAAATTGGGGAAAATTATTCAATTTGGGGTTTTTTTCGGTGCTTTTCCGCAACGGAAAAGACTTCAGGGTTTTGTTAGGGTTTTTCTTGCCCTTCCCCGCCGCCGGGGACGGCGCCCATGCGGGGGCTGACGCTGCAGAACCGTAAATTGAACCCCCAAATTGAACCCCGAACATGAATAACATTTTCCCTAATTTGGGGAAAAGGGAACCTTCCCCGGTCCCGCCTCCCCCCGCTCCCCGAGCCGCACCGCTGGTTTCTGCTGGCACGGGCGGCAGCGGCGGCGAGCGCAGCGCCCCCCTTTCTACTGGGCATGCGCGTCCCCCCCCCCCCCGCCCTGTACCTGCGTACCTGCAGTACCGCTTTTTGTCCACGAGGGGGCAGTAGCGAGCAAGGCGCCGCCCTCACTACTGCGCATGCGCCACCGGGCGGGGCGTCCTCACCATGGCAACCGCCATTGACGTCCCACTCCGGCCAATCGGAGCGCGGCAGGCGATCCGACCAATCGGAGCGCGGCGGTCGCGTTGTGATTGGCTCGTCCTCCTGTCAATCCGCCCGGGGGGCGGTTGCCATGGTGAGGAAGCCCCGCCCGGTCGCGCATGCGCAGTAGTAAGGACGGCGCCGCCCTCACTACTGCGCATGCGCCACCGGGCGGGGCGTCCTCACCATGGCAACCGCCCCCTGGCGGATTGACAGGAGGACGAGCCAATCACAGCGCGACCGCCGCGCTCCGATTGGTCGGATCGCCTGCCGCGCTCCGATTGGCCGGGGTGGGAGGCGCTGAAGATTGACGGCGCGACCGACCAATGGGACGGGCTCCCCGAGGACGGAAGCCGCTTCCGGCGCCGTGACCAATGGGCGCGCCGCATGGGCGGGCCGAGCCGCTCCGGAAGCGGAGGGGGCCGGGGGAAAATGGCGGCGCGCGCAGAAGCGGCTGCGGCGCGGCGCGGCGCGGCGCGGACCGCGCCGCACCGGACCGGCGCGGGCGGAAAGCACCGGGCAGCCGGACAGCGTCGCGGTGCCGCTGGACAGCGTCGCGGTGCCGCTGGACAGCGTCGCGGTGCCGCTGGACAGCGTCGCGAGGCAGCTGGACAGCGTCGAGGCCAGCGGGGGGGCGCGGGGAAGGCGGCCGGGGTCCCGAGGCGGCTCCGAGGGGAGACGGCGTTGCGGGGGGGCGGGCTGAGGCGTCTGGGGAGGTGCTCGCGGCTCCTGGGGCTGGCAAACGGGCTCGCGTGGCTGGTGTTGGGGCTTCAGCCGGAGAGGGAGTCGTGTGGCTTTGGGCTGAGGGGCGGGGGTGGAGTCCGGCGTTTTGGGGACTTGAGCAGAGGCTCAGCGGCTGGGTTTTGGGGCTCGGAAGGGGGCAGTAAGTGATGCGGTTTGGGGGCGGAGAGCAGAAGCCGTTTTGGCTGGTTCTGCACGGGGGGTGGGCAGGAGGGCGTTGGGGGCTGCGGGGGAAAGCAGGGGCTGGGCGGGCTGCGGGGTGCTCAAACAGCAGGTGAGGTTTTCAAATCTGCAACTTGTAACTGTTGCAGCTTTGTTCTGGCTTCCTCCATTTTTGCAAAAGCTTCTGTTGCTAGACAGAGCATTCCTCTGTGTATCAGCTACTTGAGCTAGTTTATTTCAATGCGTCTGATCAGGTTTGTCTGTTCAGCAAAGTGGCATTTAAAGGTGACGTTTCACCGGATGCCAGCGGCTGTGCCTTATTTCCAGTATAAAGATGTATTCCCCAAATATCAGAGTGGGATATAACAACTGCAGCTGGTCAAAAGTAACACTGAAATGCAAAATTTAGAATTTCTTTTTTCCCATTGGCTCCTCCTCAGTATGAACACAAAGTTAATTTCTATTCTTAATTCCTATTTATGCTACATATATGAAGGATGAACGCGAGGAAAGGAGACCATAAAATACTGGCCTATTGCTATTTGTATGCTGTGCTTTGAACAGAAGAGACAAAACTGTCCTTTTTGTGAAATAATACTGGCTGTATCAGTGCCGTCCTCGTGTTTTTATTCAAAAATGTGAGATTTGTTGCCCCGAATGGTGAGAGTAGTTTTTGTTAATGGAAGTCGCAAGAGGTTCTGCCACCTTAAAAACCATAGAATCGTAGAATGGTTAGAATTGGAAGGGACCTTCAAGATCATCGTGTTGCAGCCCCCCTGCCTTGGGCAGGGACGCCTCCACTAGAGCGGGTTGCTCAAAGCCCTGTCCAGCCTGGCCTTAAACACTTCCAGGGATGGGGCATCCACAGCTTCCCCGGGCGACCTGTTCCAGTGCCTCACCACCCTCACGGTAAAGAATTTCCTCCTAATATCTAGTCTGAATCTCCCCTCTTCCGATTTAAAACCGTTACCCCTTGTCCTGTCGCTACCTTTCCCGACAGAGAGTCCCTCTCCGGCTCTCCCGTGGGCTCCCTTCAGATATTGGAAGGCTGCTCTGAGGTCTCCCCGGAGCCTTCTCTTCTCCAGGCTGAACAACCCCAGCTCTCTCAGTCTCTCTTCACAGGGGAGGTGCTCCGTCCCTCCGATGGTTTTCGTGGCCGTCCGCTGGGCCCCTTCCAACAGGTCCACGTCCTTCCCGTGTCGAGGACTCCAAAGCTGGACACCGTACTCCAGGTGGGGTCTCGCGCGCGCAGAGTAGAGGGGGGTAGAATCGCCTCCCGTGACCCGCTGGCCACGCTTCTCTTGATGCAGCCCAGGGTGGGGTTGGCTTTCTGGGCTGCCAGCGCGCGTTGCCGGCTCGTACTGACATGTAATAATGCTACTGACGTACCGTTAGCAGCCTCGTGTTAAAAGAAGCGAGAAGCTGTAATATCCTTAATTTAGACAGTTTTTACGTGAAATGGTGCATCCTCACTGTTTTGTCACTTTCAGGAGCGAGCAATTGACCGAGAGCAGGAGAGAGACCTTTTCCAGCAAGAGATAGGGAAGCCGGAACAACAGCTTAAGGTTCCACAAAGGATTCGGCCTGTCAGCGAGCATCAAACCGGAGAGGTAACGCGCGCTATTGCTTGTACTCAAGGGATCTAAATGGTACGCTGTGACGTGCGGAAAGAAACCTTACAACTCGCAGAGAGTTATAAAGCAGGTATGTTTATTGCGGCGCCGGGTGCAAGGGGGATCGCTCCTCCAAACTTGCACACCCTTAGGCTAAACCCGTAGTTATTTATAAGGTAAATCATACATATGCAAACTATGGGATGGGCTAATACAATTAGTTCTAACAATAGGTGTGACTATGTTAATTATTTCCGGAGCCTCATTATAATAAGTCTCATCCTTCAGGCATGTGCGTATCTTCTCCTGGTGTTTTTCTTTGGGGGGGCGTCTTAGGGAGTAAGTTCCACGATCACTGAACCGATTCGATTGTTTTGCTGATAGAGGCCGTAAAAGTCTCTTGCTATCTTCCTGTAATCGATCAGGATGTTCCGCTTGTCTTCTGCGTGGTCTGGCAGGGGTCGTAAAGTCTCTGGTTATCTTCTCCTGTTATCAGTCAGGATGTTCCCATTTGCTTGCGAAGTGTTCCTTCGAGGCTGAGGCCCGCCTCCGCTAATTGGGAAATTCTTTGTTTTCTTTCCTCCCCTCCAAGGTTGAGATATACGTCCCTGTCATGGTTAATCCCTCTGTTTTCTGTTTCAATCCCCCCTTTTCTTTGTTCATTTGTAAATTCTTTTACAATTGCCTATAACACACTTTCCTTCTCCATCTGATTTCTAAAATACATCCCTGATTCCACTCGTTCCCGGAGCTGATGCTTTTTCCATTGAATGTATTTGTCTCTTGCCCCCATGGTACAACACATAAAACATCTAGCTATTACACACACTAAAATTCCTAACATAAGCACTGCTACTAGAAGGATAAACAGTTGTCTAAGCCATGCCAGGCTAGGTAACCATGACGTTAACTTTTCCCAAAGGTCTGAGAACCCAAATGTGGTATCATCCTGCGCAGTCTGATGCAAGATCTGAGTTTTAGCTATGAGATTTTGTAAGTCTTTTTCTATCCTTCCGCTTTGTTTACATATGAGCAACAGCTCTGATTAATCACTGCGCATAAGCCTCCCTCTTTCCAAGTTAGTAAATCTAATGCCGTTCTATTTTGTCCAACTACATTTGCTAATGACTGGACTTCTTGTTGAAGTGCCTGTATAGCACCTATTGTAGATTTCTCAAGCGCTTCTATAGTAGCTGATATGTTTACAATTGCTTTCTCCAATTCACTAATGCCTAAGGATGGTATAAGCCACCTTACAAAGCTATGGAATCTTGTTCCCCTTGTCACTAGAACCAGTTTTTCTACCTCTCGGAGCTGCTTTTGTAAATTTATCATGTAATCTGTCAATATTTCATTCCCCAACTCTGTGGATGTCCCGTCTTGTACACTATATGGTCTCCCATAGAGTATTTCAAAGGGGCTCAAACCTTCTTTGGTTCTGGGTTTTGTTCTTATCCTGAGAAGGGCTAATGGTAACGACTGGGGCCAGGTCAAGTTAGCTTCCTGGCCTAGTTTCACAATCTGAGTTTTGATCAAGTGATTCATCTTTTCTACCTGACCACTCGATCGTGGGTTGTATGGGGTATGAAGTTGCCAATCTATACCCAATAATCTGCTTACTTTTGAAACAACCTTTGCAGTGAAATGAGATCCTCGGTCCGAGGAAATCACTGCGGGAACCCCAAATCTTGGTATAATTTCTTGCAACAATGCTTTAACCACTTCTCTTGTTTTATTGGTTCGGCAGGGAAATGCCTCTGGCCATCCTGAAAAGGTATCGGTTAGTACCAATAGGTATCGAAACCCCCCTTTTCTTGTAAGTTCTGAGAAATCAATTTGCCATTGTTGTCCCGGATAGTTTCCCTTTCCTATTTGGCCGAACTGGACTCTGGGACCTGTCCTAGGGTTGTTCTGTAGACATACCTCACACTGCTGAGTGACTTGTTTGACCGTGGCATATAGATTCCGAGCACATATTATCCTACTCAGGTATCTGTAAAGTGCCTCTGTTCCCCAATGGGATTTTCTATGTTCTGCCACGACCACTGCCCATAATAACGAAAAAGGCACTATTATTTTTCCCTGTGGGGTTTTGGCCCATTTCCCTTCGATTTTCCCATTTAAGTCTTTGATCAATTTGTGATCATCCCTAGAATATTTAGGTTCGTCGTCAATTTGTATTTTACCATCTGGGACCAAGGATTGTATTTCTGTATTACCCATTTCTGCTGCCCTTTTGGCTTCTCAGTCCGCCAGTGCGTTACCCAGTTCCACAGCGGTGTTCCCTTTTTGGTGAGCTTTGCAGTGCATGATAGTCACTTTGGTAGGCAGTAATACTGCATCTAAGAGTTTAAGAATTTCTTCAGCATGTTTGATGTGTTTCCCTTGTGTAGATAAGAGTCCTCTTTCTCTCCAGACTGCCCCGTGAGCATGCACCACCCCGAAAGCATATTTAGAGTCTGTCCAGATATTTATCCGTTTTCCTTTGGCTAGTTCCAGCGCTCGGGTTAGTGCTATTATCTCAGCCTTTTGGGCTGATGTATTTGGGGCCAGAGCTTTGGACTCTATTACCTTCTCTGTGGTGGTTACCGCATAGCCAGCTTTACGTATCCCTTGCTGAATGAAGCTGCTCCCGTCGGTGAACCAGGAATCCTCTGCATCTTCCAATGGTTCCTCTTTCAGATCTGGTCGACTGGAGTACACCGCCTCAATTGTTTCCAAGCAGTCATGGGTCACTGATTCTCCTGCTGTTCCGCTGAGGAAAGAGGCTGGATTGACAATATTAGTTACTGTTATTTCTACATCATCTTGCTCTATCAGGATAGCCTGGTACTTGAGAAACCTCTGAGGCGAAAGCCAATGCCCTCCTTTTACTTCCAGTACTGCTGAGACGGTGTGTGAAACCATAACTGTGATTTTCTGGCCTAGGGTGAACTTACGGGCCTCTTGGATGTTTATTACCACTGCTGCCACTGCTCGGAGACAGCTAGGCCACCCTTTACTTACTCCGTCGAGCTGTTTAGAGAAGTATGCCACCGCCCTCCGATAGGGTCCCAGATTCTGAGCCAGGACTCCTAAGGCCATTTCTTGCTTTTCATAGGAAAACAACCAGAAAGGTTTAGTAGTATCGGGTAACCCCAGGGCAGGCGCTTCCATTAACCTCTTTTTTAACTGATGGAAGGCTCTGTCTGCTTCCTTATTCCACACAATATTCTTTGAGTTAGATTTTAGTAACTCGTATAGCGGCTTTACCAAGAGTCCGTAGTTATATATCCAGAGACGACACCATCCTGTCATCCCTAGAAAGGTCCGAAGTTCCTTAGGCGTCTGTGGTCGAGGTGTCTGGCAGATGGCTTCTTTCCTCTCCTTCCCGAGTGTCCGTTGGCCTGCGGTTATTTCATATCCCAGATAGGTCACTTGCTGCTGGGCTATCTGCGCCTTCTGTGGAGAAACTTTATAGCCATTAAGTCCAAGGAAATTTAGCAGGCTCACAGTCCATTCTAGGCATGTTTCTCTGGTGTCAGTGGCAAGTAACATATCGTCCACATACTGTAATACCATTCCTGTCCCAGGCGGGCGTTTCCACTGTTCTAAGTCTTTGGCTAGCTGATTTCCAAAAAGTGTTGGGCTATTTTTAAAGCCCTGTGGTAGCACAGTCCATGTAAGCTGTGTTTTCCTTCCAGATTCTGGGTTTTCCCACTCGAATGCGAACAAAAGTTGGCTCTCTGGGCTCAGAGGCAGGCAGAAAAAGGCATCCTTTAGGTCCAAGACGGTAAACCATGCCAATTCAGGTACCAATTTAGTTAGGAGAGTGTATGGATTTGCTACTACCCGATGTAAATCCTCAACAATTTTGTTGATAGCCCTGAGATCCTGTACTATGCGATAGCTACCATCCGGCTTTTTGACATGTAATATTGGAGTGTTATACTCTGATTCACATTCTTTCAGCCGCCCATACTCGATAAACTGGTCTATAGTTTGTCGGATCCCCTTCCTATCCTCTACCCTGAGGGGATACTGTTTGACTCTCACTGGTCGTGCTCCTTGTTTGGGTTTTATCGCTATAGGGGAAGCACTTTTTTGCTCTCCCCGGCACTCCCGAGGCCCATACCCCCAGATAAATTTGGTCTTTAATCTCCTCAGGCACTCCTGGAGTAATGGGAGTTCCTATCAGGGCCAAACTTAATACTTCAATTAGTTGATCTTCAAAACCCTGAATCTTTTCAGGCCTTGTGCACCCTTGCCCTATGCTGCAGGCTGAGCAACATCTTTTTATGTCTGCTTTCATTTCTTTCATTTTTTTCTTTCTCTAAGGCTAATACCATAGGGTCTTGTGGAGGTAATAGCCCGCAGTCCCGTTGGTATTCTGGGTGATTTCGAAGGGTGAAAAACATGTCCGCATATGTAACTTCATCCCACTTTCTTTCCCTTCTAAGGAATAGCATTAATTGTAATATAGTATTGTAATTAAGGGTCCCGTTAACGGGACATTTCTCCTGATCATCTAACTTGTAAAGAGGCCACCATTGATAGCAATATTTAATTAAGGTTTTCTTGTCCACGCTGCCACCTGGTGGGCCTCCGATCTCCTTCCAGTGTGCTAAGATACATCCTAGAGGACTCTTTTTCATTATCCCGCCTCCTTGTTTATTGCCCATTTTATGCTCTTTCTACCCCTTGATTAAGAGGTGACCCTGATCTCCGTGTGTCACCTGGGTGTTATTCCTGTTTTCTCTCCCGGGAAATAGTACAACTATATCCCTGTCGCTACCTTTATCTCCAGGGGTAGGCTATGTCTCCACAGATTACTTGTTTCAATTCTCCCGCCCGCTCGATCTTTTCCCACTCAGTCCAGCTTCCACACTGTGAACACCAAAAATCGTCTTCCTGATCTACCCAAACCTCCGTATTACAAGCAAAACACTTTAGGATAAAAATAGGATCACAAACGTTATCCGAGTGTCCAAGACACTGCCACTCAATCTTCTCAATATCAGGTTCACACAATGTTTCTTTACAGTCTGTCATACGCTTCGTTCGTCTCCGGCCGCTCTCCTCGCGGAGAACACGGAACCGCGGATCAGAACTCCGCACTCGCTCCGCAGCAGTGCCGCGTCTCAATCACTCAGTTCACTCATACAATAATTTCCACCTTATATTAGACAATAACACGGAAGTGGTATCTTATGACAAATACAACAAGTAATAACACGGTAGTGATACCCTAGGACAGATACAACATATAACCAACAGTATCGCAGGGTTACACTTCCACGCACTAACATAAAACCAAGGGATCCCACACAAGCACAACCCAACCGTTAGCCCAAGCTTGAGCATACCCCGGGGCGAGTACGCCGACTCTTTACCACGCGTAGGACGTCTCCTCACGGCTTACAGGTCCCCCCCTAAGAAAACTCTAAACATACCTGGTCCGCAATAGATGGTCCTTGTCTGTCCCCGCGGTGATCTGGATGAGTAAGGGAGTCCCTCCGAGAAATCTCGGGGGCGCCCAGAGGAGTCCCGTCCTCAGCAGGTCCCGCAGCCGGACAGAGAGGGTCCCATCTGGGTCGCCAAATTGACGTGCGGAAACAAACCTTACAACTCGCAGAGAGTTATAAAGCAGGTATGTTTATTGCGGCGCCGGGTGCAAGGGGGATCGCTCCTCCAAACTTGCACACCCTTAGGCTAAACCCGTAGTTATTTATAAGGTAAATCATACATATGCAAACTATGGGATGGGCTAATACAATTAGTTCTAACAATAGGTGTGACTATGTTAATTATTTCCGGAGCCTCATTATAATAAGTCTCATCCTTCAGGCATGTGCGTATCTTCTCCTGGTGTTTTTCTTTGGGGGGGCGTCTTAGGGAGTAAGGTCCACGATCACTGAACCGATTCGATTGTTTTGCTGATAGAGGCCGTAAAAGTCTCTTGCTATCTTCCTGTAATCGATCAGGATGTTCCGCTTGTCTTCTGCGTGGTCTGGCAGGGGTCGTAAAGTCTCTGGTTATCTTCTCCTGTTATCAGTCAGGATGTTCCCATTTGCTTGCGAAGTGTTCCTTCAAGGCTGAGGCCCGCCTCCGCTAATTGGGAAATTCTTTGTTTTCTTTCCTCCCCTCCAAGGTTGAGATATACGTCCCTGTCATGGTTAATCCCTCTGTTTTCTGTTTCAGCTGACAGCCGTTCGGATACCCTAGGGAAGCTGTTTTATGGTGTCCCTAACCTGCATCCGTTCGCAAGGCAGGAAAGGAAATCCCCCGAGATGAAAGGCTACGGTGTCGGGGGAACGTGGGGAAAGTGTGTTCTGGGTGTTTTTTGAGTCGGTCGGTTGGATGTTTTTAGTAGCAGACACACAGAAACTTCGTAACTTTCAAAAAGACTCCCTCGCGTAACTTAATTTAGAAAATGGGGTTTTCAAAAGCCCGTGGAAACATTCAGGACTCCTGTAGCGATTCCCCCTGCTCTTGCGTCCTTTTGTGACGTCCTGTTGGTAGCACGGGTACGGGCACCGCAGGAACGCAGTGACCAAGGGGTCACAGCCGAGACGTAGCGGCGCTCTCTGCGTGCGCCTCCCCGGGAGACGTCTGTCTCCCCTGAAACAATCTGGTGACCGCAGAAGGGCAGCTCGAGGAAGTCACAGCAACCTCTTAGGCCCAGCAAAAGCCAGAAAAGCGACAGCGGTGCAAACGCTGTGTGTTGTGAAGCTTTTTGCCTGTCTTGTTTGGTGACCTTTGGGTCAATTGAACTGCATTTTATTTTTTGGTGGGTTTTCTCCTGTCTTGCTTTTAGAGCAAGGCTGATATTTTTGCGTGATTCTCTCGCCCGATTTTCAGTCTTCAGCTTCTTCTCAGGTGGCACTGCGATTTTCAAAGAAAAGCTCTTCCTTTCGGTTCAGTTCAGTTGCTGTCGTTCGGTTCTTAAATGGTAGCAACGTTTAGTATTCTATATTAGATAGTTTATGACCACAGACAGTAATGGGACATACATGGATAGACGTGAAATGTAAGTTGTCAAAATATTTATTGCCTTACAATTCTCGGAGGTAGGGGTGTGTTTCCTGGGGTTTCAAAATCTATTTCACTAAAAAGGTTTGTAACAAATCCTGCAAAGTGTTCAGCCCGTACCGGGCGACCTGGCTGTCGTCAGCCTCTGCGTACAAGGAGTGGTGGGCCATTAGCCGAATGTGTGTTAACCGACACGCGTGGAGCAATTCCGCATCCGTCTGCTTCTGTGGCAAAGCGGGTGCCCGCTCCTGTCCTACGGACACGTTCCACAGAGGGGGGAGGCACAATTAGTTTTCCTGAATCCGGGATGTTCGTTTTGAGTTCGTTTTGTGATGCGTCTCCTCATAATTTGAGGCATGGGTAGCGTGTGAATTCCTAGTTAAAATTCTCACAGTTAAAAAGGCAAAACTTCTCCCGAGAAAAAAAATTTCAAATTTGATTGCATAATGAAACGAGGCCTGTTTTTCTGCACAGAAACGATTTGTGCAAATCGTCCTGAATTACAAGCGTGTATACCCAGATGTGTACACTCCAAGTTGGCAGATAGGCTGCAGCAGCAATGTAAAGCATGCTTTAAGGTGAAAGATGGCTGTAACTGTGATGAAAACTTTAAGGTTCGTACTAGATGCTTTTAAAGTAGGATTTTTCACAGGCAGGCGCAGCGGCAATTTTAGAGCCGAGTGGTGCCGAATATTACCCATTTACAGACAGAATTCTCGGTACTGTCTTAGATTTACATCGAATTTCTATCAAATGAGCCACCTAGCCTTCCTATATAGTATATTTTGGTGCCCCGATATTACTTGGCGTATTTCATCAGTATACCTTTTATGGCCGTTTCTCGTGCTTTTCCGAGAGAGCTGCTTTACTTTTTCATAGTTGCACGGTTTTTGAATGCCTCTTCTGCCTTTCAGATCTTCTCTTTCTCCTACGCCTTAAATACTCGTACAAGAACGTGCAGAAAATGTTATGTGCAGCTGTAACGTGCTTTGGGGTTTTTTTTGGTAGGATGAAATGGAAATACTGGGACTGGCGATCCAGAAGTCTGAAGAAGCCACCGTAAAGGACCGTCCCAGTGACTACCGTCGAGTTAGGATTATTAAAAGCACCAAAGCGACACGCTCGTAGAGATGGGGACTACCTCTGGACACGTGTTAATCCCGGTCAGGTGTCCTCGGGATACAGATGGTCTGCGCTTCCTGCTCTGACAAGACAGAAGCGATGAGCTTCAGGATGAGCTCCTGAAGACAAGAAAGAGGCCAGGTGCCGGGGTTCTTGTCTCTTTGTTTGTTTGTTTGTTTGTTTGTTTTGGGCGGGGGGTGGCGGGCGGGCGGGCGGGCGTGTGGCTTCCAAAACAGGGTGCGCGGTTGACTGCAGGTGGCAGCCTGCAGAGCTCTTTTGCTGCCTGACCTCGCCTTTTCTTTGTCACTCCTCTTTCATGGCATCTGCGCTGAAAGCCGGGGCGGTCAACGAAGAGACGTGGACAAAACGGGACGAACCGGCGCCGCTTCTGCCTGTTTTCCAGGCTTTGCCACGAACCAAGGAGCATCATCAGCCTCGTCACTGGTGGCGGCGAGTCCTGAGGTGGCTTAGGTGAGTCGAGCCTTCCAGGAACGTCCGTTGTCCGTAGCCTACGGCGTGTCATTTGGACGTCAGTCGGAAGGAGGTTTCCCTTTCTGAAAGGGCACCGGTTTCTCGTGCCAAGCGGTTGCCTCTCCTGAAGTTCCCACGAGAGGGGATCCTCGGAGACGATGCGCTGGGCAGCAGAAGTCATCAGCGAGGAGACGTCGCGCGCTCTATTAAATAGGGACAAAAAGAAAGACGATGTCCTTCCAAAGGCCCGAGCGCGGCACCTCTTCCGACGGCCGATGGCATGGCCGGCCTTTGGGCTCTGGGTCCCCCGTAACAGCGGGGACACGGCCAAACCCTGTTCCTCTGCGTGTTCGGCACAGCCAAAAGCCTTGGCCGGTCCGCCGGTCGTTTTCGGTAGCCTGGTGGATCGCGGCACCGGGGATTGGATTTCCCCCCGCCAAAAGTACAGCCGTTTGGGGAATCTCTTACCTTCCTGGTTTTTTCTATCGTAAAGGAGACTTTAAAAAAAGGGTTAAAGTCGTATAACGTGCAAACTGACTTGCAGGCTTTAAACGGCAACCGTCCACCGGCTGTAGCCTACAGCGTCTTAGGCGTCCCTAAGCGGCGAGGTATTTGTTCCAAATCTTTGAAAAGAGAGGCGACTGAAGGTAACGGGTTGGGTTTTTGGTTGGGTTTTTTTTCTAGTTTTTTTGTTTTTTGTTTTTCCCCCCCCTTTTCTTTAGGCGGAGCGCTCTGAAGAACCTGATTTCTGCCTGGCTTTCAGCGTCGCGTTTCCCCGGCAGTGCGGTAGCATCTCTCTCGGGCAGTGCCGCCGGCCAGATGTCCCTCCTCCTTGGGTAGGAGAGAAAGCAGCCCCCGGTCAAATGACAACTGCGCGTTCTGGAGACGGAGAGCGCAACGGTGGGGGTTCGGAGCTGTGCCAGTTGAATTAGCGCCGAAGAAAAAACCCGAGGCTTTTCTAGCGTGAGTATTTTTCTTGGCCGTATCTAAACGCGCGCAGAGCTTTCCAGCGGCAGGGAAAGGGAAGGGAGGAGGCGCTTCCCCCCAGCGGGCGGAGGGTTTGTTACGCTGTTAGGCTGAGAAGGTGTTGCAAGTGGCACGGGTCAGTCTGAATAGGGACCTGAAGCGTCGGGATGGCTCCGGCTTTGGCAGGCCGTGCCGTCTTTGGAGCGGAGCTGTTTCCCCGCAATCCTCCTGTAGCTCAGCTCCTGTCCTGTCCCTCGGCCGGAGGGAATTCCTCTACTCTCTTCGGTGCTCTTTCGTTTGATGATGCTGATCTCCGGTTGGGGTTTGCTGTTTGTTTTGCAGGTGCCTCGTTGTCCGCGTCTCGTGCTGCTCGACAGACGCCCCGGCCCGGGTTTGCAGCCGGTGGTGGAGCCGCCTGAGGGGAAGGGGCCAGCCCTGGGTCTGGTCGTTCGGTGCATTTTTTGGGGCGAATTAAAAAAACCGGTGTGTGTGTGGGGGGTGGTGGTGGTGTGATGATGTCATTTGGGGCAGCCGGATGTCAGCGGGGGAGCGACGGTGCGGCGGAGGAGCAGGTGAGTGGGGGTTAAGTGGGGTTCCCCCCACAAGAGGGTGGGTCACGGCCCCCAAACGCCTGAAAACTTGGTGCGGGGCAGGTGGTTGGGGTTTTGGGCGGTGGTGTTTAAAAAATGTTAAAAGCTGTATATGCGGGGGTGAGGCATTGGAGTAGAGAACAATCTCTCATTTTTCTGTGTGTTGAAAAATAATATTCCCTTACGTATATAAAAGGAGTTCAAAATACCAACCCGTATCTCTAAGGATTCTGTATTATTTAATGGGAGTTTAGACGACGGAAAGATTTTTTAAAAGATTTATTTATAAAGAGAGATTGAAGCGTCAAAGCGGATGTCTGGACAGGTCGCTAGTCCAATTGGATGTTGTCTATCGTGCGTGTTAATCTGTAAGTCTAAACAGATGTGACTCTTAGCAGACGTTCTGTCGAAGTGTATCAAGAGCATCCGTTTTCCCTAAGTCTTACCCACGGGTCGGTCAGTGCGGAGGCGTAAACGCCTGTGCTGTAGATGGTTCCAGACTGCAAAGAGAGCCTATCGCTAGAAGGGATTTCCAAACTGGCCCTCCCCTCTGCTCTCTCTTGCCGGCGTCCAAGCGCTTTCAAAAGCGCTTTAAGCAGGAGTGTTGATTCCCAGGAGGATAGGGAAGCTCTACAGAGAGACTTAGGTAGATTGGATCGTTGGGCCAACATCAGTGGTATGAGTTTCAACAAGGGCGAGCGCCAGGTTCTGCGCGTGGGCCACAATAACCCCGAGCAGCGCTACAGGCTTGGGGAAACGTGGCTGGAAAACCACCTGGAAGAAAGAGACCTGGGGGTTCTAATGGACAAGCGGCTGAACGTGAGCCGGCAGTGTGCCCAGGTGGCCACGAAAGCCAACGGCATCCTGGCTTGTATTAGAAACAGCGTGAGCAGCAGAAGTAGGGAGGCGATTGTGCCCCTGTACTCGGCACTGGTGAGGCCACACCTGGAGTATTGCGTCCGGTTTTGGGCACCTCAATCCAAGAGAGATGTCGAGGTGCTGGAGCGAGTGCAGAGGAGGGCAACGAAGCTGGTGAAGGGCCTGGAAAACAAATCCTATGAAGAGCGGTTGAAGGAGCTGGGACTGTTTAGTATGAGGAAGAGGGGGCTGAGGGGAGACCTCGTCACTCTCTAAACCTACTTGAAAGGACACTGTAGAGAGGTCGGTGCTGGTCTCCTGGCACGGGTAGGTAATGACAGAACGAGAGGGAACGGCTTCAAGCTCCAACGGGGTAGGTTTAGACTGGACATTAGGAAAGAATGTTTCACAGAGGGAGTGGTCGGGCATTGGAACAGGCTACCCAGGGAGGTGGTCGAGTCACCATCCCTGGATGTGTTTAAGAACCGTCGAGATGTGGTGTTGGGGGATATGGTGTAGGGGAGAACTTTGTAGAGTAGGGTAGATGGTTGGACTCGATGATGCCAAGGGTCTCTTGCAACCTAGACGATTCTATGATTCTATGAAAAGCAGCCCCTTCCCCCGTTTCCCCTCCCGCCCTGGGGAGCTGGATCGGTGCAGCGGGACAGGAGGAAAAAAACGCAGCCCCGTTTTCCTGCAGGGACGCAAAGCTCCCCGATGTCTCTGTGGTGGATAAGGCGGCACCCCCGCCTGCCTTCCTGGACGCCGGCGGACTGGCTGCTGTCGCCCCCACGGCCCCCGGGGCCACGCGCAGAGCGCCGCGGCGTCCCTGGGGCTGGTTGCGGGGCGAACACCGGAGGTTTTTGGCGCCGAGGCGACGGCTGCGGCTGCCCGGACTGCGAGCGGGGACAGGGCAGAGAGCGGGAAGGCCTGCCCGCCGGTAAGTGGTCACGGTCCCTGGGTGGAGGGAAGCGGGCTGAGAGCGGTCACCGCTCATGGCCCCGGTGAGGTCTCAGAGGGGGACAAGGAAGGGGGCGTGGGCGCTGCCCGGTGCTTTCCGCCCGCTGCGGACCGGTCCGCAGCGATTTCTGGGCTGGCCGCCGTTTTCCCCCGGCCCCCTCCGGTTCCGGAGCGGCTCGGCCCGCCCATACCGCGCGCCCATTGGTCGCGGTGCCGTAAGCGGCGTCCGTCCTCTAGGAGCCCCCGTCCCATTGGTCGATCGCGCCGTCAATCTCCAGCGCCTCCCAGTCCGGCCAATCGGAGCGCGGCAGGCGATCCGACCAATCGGAGCGCGGCGGTCGCGTTGTGATTGGCTCGTCCTCCTGTCAATCCGCCCGGGGGGCGGTTGCCATGGTGAGGAAGCCCCGCCCGGTCGCGCATGCGCAGTAGTAAGGACGGCGCCGCCCTCACTACTGCGCATGCGCCACCGGGCGGGGCGTCCTCACCATGGCAACCGCCATTGACGTCCCACTCCGGCCAATCGGAGCGCGGCAGGCGATCCGACCAATCGGAGCGCGGCGGTCGCGTTGTGATTGGCTCGTCCTCCTGTCAATCCGCCCGGGGGCGGTTGCCATGGTGAGGAAGCCCCGCCCGGTCGCGCATGCGCAGTAGTAAGGGCGGCGCCGTGCTCGCTACTGCCGCCTTGTGGACAAAAATCGGTACTGCAGGTGGGGGGGCGCGCATGCGCAGTGGAAAGAGTGGCGCCGCCCTCGCTGCTGCCGCCGCTTGTGGACAAAAAGCGGTACTGCAGGTACGGGGGTAGGGGGGTCCGGCCGCATGCGCAGTGGACGGGGGGGGGGGGGGCGCTGCGCTCGCCGCTGCCGCCCGTGCCAGCAGAAACCGGCGCTGCAGCTCGGCGGATGCGGGGGGGGAAGGCGGAGCCCTGGGAGGTTCCATTTTCCCCAAATTGGGGAAAATTATTCAATTTGGGGTTTTTTTCGGTGCTTTTCCGCAACGGAAAAGACTTCAGGGTTTTGTTAGGGTTTTTCTTGCCCTTCCCCGCCGCCGGGGACGGCGCCCATGCGGGGGCTGACGCTGCAGAACCGTAAATTGAACCCCCAAATTGAACCCCGAACATGAATAACATTTTCCCTAATTTGGGGAAAAGGGAACCTTCCCCGGTCCCGCCTCCCCCCGCTCCCCGAGCCGCACCGCCGGTTTCTGCTGGCACGGGCGGCAGCGGCGGCGAGCGCAGCGCCCCCCTTTCTACTGGGCATGCGCGTCCCCCCCCCCCCCGCCCTGTACCTGCGTACCTGCAGTACCGCTTTTTGTCCACGAGGGGGCAGTAGCGAGCAAGGCGCCGCCCTCACTACTGCGCATGCGCCACCGGGCGGGGCGTCCTCACCATGGCAACCGCCATTGACGTCCCACTCCGGCCAATCGGAGCGCGGCAGGCGATCCGACCAATCGGAGCGCGGCGGTCGCGTTGTGATTGGCTCGTCCTCCTGTCAATCCGCCCGGGGGGCGGTTGCCATGGTGAGGAAGCCCCGCCCGGTCGCGCATGCGCAGTAGTAAGGACGGCGCCGCCCTCACTACTGCGCATGCGCCACCGGGCGGGGCGTCCTCACCATGGCAACCGCCCCCTGGCGGATTGACAGGAGGACGAGCCAATCACAGCGCGACCGCCGCGCTCCGATTGGTCGGATCGCCTGCCGCGCTCCGATTGGCCGGGGTGGGAGGCGCTGAAGATTGACGGCGCGACCGACCAATGGGACGGGCTCCCCGAGGACGGAAGCCGCTTCCGGCGCCGTGACCAATGGGCGCGCCGCATGGGCGGGCCGAGCCGCTCCGGAAGCGGAGGGGGCCGGGGGAAAATGGCGGCGCGCGCAGAAGCGGCTGCGGCGCGGCGCGGCGCGGCGCGGACCGCGCCGCACCGGACCGGCGCGGGCGGAAAGCACCGGGCAGCCGGACAGCGTCGCGGTGCCGCTGGACAGCGTCGCGGTGCCGCTGGACAGCGTCGCGGTGCCGCTGGACAGCGTCGCGAGGCAGCTGGACAGCGTCGAGGCCAGCGGGGGGGCGCGGGGAAGGCGGCCGGGGTCCCGAGGCGGCTCCGAGGGGAGACGGCGTTGCGGGGGGGCGGGCTGAGGCGTCTGGGGAGGTGCTCGCGGCTCCTGGGGCTGGCAAACGGGCTCGCGTGGCTGGTGTTGGGGCTTCAGCCGGAGAGGGAGTCGTGTGGCTTTGGGCTGAGGGGCGGGGGTGGAGTCCGGCGTTTTGGGGACTTGAGCAGAGGCTCAGCGGCTGGGTTTTGGGGCTCGGAAGGGGGCAGTAAGTGATGCGGTTTGGGGGCGGAGAGCAGAAGCCGTTTTGGCTGGTTCTGCACGGGGGGTGGGCAGGAGGGCGTTGGGGGCTGCGGGGGAAAGCAGGGGCTGGGCGGGCTGCGGGGTGCTCAAACAGCAGGTGAGGTTTTCAAATCTGCAACTTGTAACTGTTGCAGCTTTGTTCTGGCTTCCTCCATTTTTGCAAAAGCTTCTGTTGCTAGACAGAGCATTCCTCTGTGTATCAGCTACTTGAGCTAGTTTATTTCAATGCGTCTGATCAGGTTTGTCTGTTCAGCAAAGTGGCATTTAAAGGTGACGTTTCACCGGATGCCAGCGGCTGTGCCTTATTTCCAGTATAAAGATGTATTCCCCAAATATCAGAGTGGGATATAACAACTGCAGCTGGTCAAAAGTAACACTGAAATGCAAAATTTAGAATTTCTTTTTTCCCATTGGCTCCTCCTCAGTATGAACACAAAGTTAATTTCTATTCTTAATTCCTATTTATGCTACATATATGAAGGATGAACGCGAGGAAAGGAGACCATAAAATACTGGCCTATTGCTATTTGTATGCTGTGCTTTGAACAGAAGAGACAAAACTGTCCTTTTTGTGAAATAATACTGGCTGTATCAGTGCCGTCCTCGTGTTTTTATTCAAAAATGTGAGATTTGTTGCCCCGAATGGTGAGAGTAGTTTTTGTTAATGGAAGTCGCAAGAGGTTCTGCCACCTTAAAAACCATAGAATCGTAGAATGGTTAGAATTGGAAGGGACCTTCAAGATCATCGTGTTGCAGCCCCCCTGCCTTGGGCAGGGACGCCTCCACTAGAGCGGGTTGCTCAAAGCCCTGTCCAGCCTGGCCTTAAACACTTCCAGGGATGGGGCATCCACAGCTTCCCCGGGCGACCTGTTCCAGTGCCTCACCACCCTCACGGTAAAGAATTTCCTCCTAATATCTAGTCTGAATCTCCCCTCTTCCGATTTAAAACCGTTACCCCTTGTCCTGTCGCTACCTTTCCCGACAGAGAGTCCCTCTCCGGCTCTCCCGTGGGCTCCCTTCAGATATTGGAAGGCTGCTCTGAGGTCTCCCCGGAGCCTTCTCTTCTCCAGGCTGAACAACCCCAGCTCTCTCAGTCTCTCTTCACAGGGGAGGTGCTCCGTCCCTCCGATGGTTTTCGTGGCCGTCCGCTGGGCCCCTTCCAACAGGTCCACGTCCTTCCCGTGTCGAGGACTCCAAAGCTGGACACCGTACTCCAGGTGGGGTCTCGCGCGCGCAGAGTAGAGGGGGGTAGAATCGCCTCCCGTGACCCGCTGGCCACGCTTCTCTTGATGCAGCCCAGGGTGGGGTTGGCTTTCTGGGCTGCCAGCGCGCGTTGCCGGCTCGTACTGACATGTAATAATGCTACTGACGTACCGTTAGCAGCCTCGTGTTAAAAGAAGCGAGAAGCTGTAATATCCTTAATTTAGACAGTTTTTACGTGAAATGGTGCATCCTCACTGTTTTGTCACTTTCAGGAGCGAGCAATTGACCGAGAGCAGGAGAGAGACCTTTTCCAGCAAGAGATAGGGAAGCCGGAACAACAGCTTAAGGTTCCACAAAGGATTCGGCCTGTCAGCGAGCATCAAACCGGAGAGGTAACGCGCGCTATTGCTTGTACTCAAGGGATCTAAATGGTACGCTGTGACGTGCGGAAAGAAACCTTACAACTCGCAGAGAGTTATAAAGCAGGTATGTTTATTGCGGCGCCGGGTGCAAGGGGGATCGCTCCTCCAAACTTGCACACCCTTAGGCTAAACCCGTAGTTATTTATAAGGTAAATCATACATATGCAAACTATGGGATGGGCTAATACAATTAGTTCTAACAATAGGTGTGACTATGTTAATTATTTCCGGAGCCTCATTATAATAAGTCTCATCCTTCAGGCATGTGCGTATCTTCTCCTGGTGTTTTTCTTTGGGGGGGCGTCTTAGGGAGTAAGTTCCACGATCACTGAACCGATTCGATTGTTTTGCTGATAGAGGCCGTAAAAGTCTCTTGCTATCTTCCTGTAATCGATCAGGATGTTCCGCTTGTCTTCTGCGTGGTCTGGCAGGGGTCGTAAAGTCTCTGGTTATCTTCTCCTGTTATCAGTCAGGATGTTCCCATTTGCTTGCGAAGTGTTCCTTCGAGGCTGAGGCCCGCCTCCGCTAATTGGGAAATTCTTTGTTTTCTTTCCTCCCCTCCAAGGTTGAGATATACGTCCCTGTCATGGTTAATCCCTCTGTTTTCTGTTTCAATCCCCCCTTTTCTTTGTTCATTTGTAAATTCTTTTACAATTGCCTATAACACACTTTCCTTCTCCATCTGATTTCTAAAATACATCCCTGATTCCACTCGTTCCCGGAGCTGATGCTTTTTCCATTGAATGTATTTGTCTCTTGCCCCCATGGTACAACACATAAAACATCTAGCTATTACACACACTAAAATTCCTAACATAAGCACTGCTACTAGAAGGATAAACAGTTGTCTAAGCCATGCCAGGCTAGGTAACCATGACGTTAACTTTTCCCAAAGGTCTGAGAACCCAAATGTGGTATCATCCTGCGCAGTCTGATGCAAGATCTGAGTTTTAGCTATGAGATTTTGTAAGTCTTTTTCTATCCTTCCGCTTTGTTTACATATGAGCAACAGCTCTGATTAATCACTGCGCATAAGCCTCCCTCTTTCCAAGTTAGTAAATCTAATGCCGTTCTATTTTGTCCAACTACATTTGCTAATGACTGGACTTCTTGTTGAAGTGCCTGTATAGCACCTATTGTAGATTTCTCAAGCGCTTCTATAGTAGCTGATATGTTTACAATTGCTTTCTCCAATTCACTAATGCCTAAGGATGGTATAAGCCACCTTACAAAGCTATGGAATCTTGTTCCCCTTGTCACTAGAACCAGTTTTTCTACCTCTCGGAGCTGCTTTTGTAAATTTATCATGTAATCTGTCAATATTTCATTCCCCAACTCTGTGGATGTCCCGTCTTGTACACTATATGGTCTCCCATAGAGTATTTCAAAGGGGCTCAAACCTTCTTTGGTTCTGGGTTTTGTTCTTATCCTGAGAAGGGCTAATGGTAACGACTGGGGCCAGGTCAAGTTAGCTTCCTGGCCTAGTTTCACAATCTGAGTTTTGATCAAGTGATTCATCTTTTCTACCTGACCACTCGATCGTGGGTTGTATGGGGTATGAAGTTGCCAATCTATACCCAATAATCTGCTTACTTTTGAAACAACCTTTGCAGTGAAATGAGATCCTCGGTCCGAGGAAATCACTGCGGGAACCCCAAATCTTGGTATAATTTCTTGCAACAATGCTTTAACCACTTCTCTTGTTTTATTGGTTCGGCAGGGAAATGCCTCTGGCCATCCTGAAAAGGTATCGGTTAGTACCAATAGGTATCGAAACCCCCCTTTTCTTGTAAGTTCTGAGAAATCAATTTGCCATTGTTGTCCCGGATAGTTTCCCTTTCCTATTTGGCCGAACTGGACTCTGGGACCTGTCCTAGGGTTGTTCTGTAGACATACCTCACACTGCTGAGTGACTTGTTTGACCGTGGCATATAGATTCCGAGCACATATTATCCTACTCAGGTATCTGTAAAGTGCCTCTGTTCCCCAATGGGATTTTCTATGTTCTGCCACGACCACTGCCCATAATAACGAAAAAGGCACTATTATTTTTCCCTGTGGGGTTTTGGCCCATTTCCCTTCGATTTTCCCATTTAAGTCTTTGATCAATTTGTGATCATCCCTAGAATATTTAGGTTCGTCGTCAATTTGTATTTTACCATCTGGGACCAAGGATTGTATTTCTGTATTACCCATTTCTGCTGCCCTTTTGGCTTCTCAGTCCGCCAGTGCGTTACCCAGTTCCACAGCGGTGTTCCCTTTTTGGTGAGCTTTGCAGTGCATGATAGTCACTTTGGTAGGCAGTAATACTGCATCTAAGAGTTTAAGAATTTCTTCAGCATGTTTGATGTGTTTCCCTTGTGTAGATAAGAGTCCTCTTTCTCTCCAGACTGCCCCGTGAGCATGCACCACCCCGAAAGCATATTTAGAGTCTGTCCAGATATTTATCCGTTTTCCTTTGGCTAGTTCCAGCGCTCGGGTTAGTGCTATTATCTCAGCCTTTTGGGCTGATGTATTTGGGGCCAGAGCTTTGGACTCTATTACCTTCTCTGTGGTGGTTACCGCATAGCCAGCTTTACGTATCCCTTGCTGAATGAAGCTGCTCCCGTCGGTGAACCAGGAATCCTCTGCATCTTCCAATGGTTCCTCTTTCAGATCTGGTCGACTGGAGTACACCGCCTCAATTGTTTCCAAGCAGTCATGGGTCACTGATTCTCCTGCTGTTCCGCTGAGGAAAGAGGCTGGATTGACAATATTAGTTACTGTTATTTCTACATCATCTTGCTCTATCAGGATAGCCTGGTACTTGAGAAACCTCTGAGGCGAAAGCCAATGCCCTCCTTTTACTTCCAGTACTGCTGAGACGGTGTGTGAAACCATAACTGTGATTTTCTGGCCTAGGGTGAACTTACGGGCCTCTTGGATGTTTATTACCACTGCTGCCACTGCTCGGAGACAGCTAGGCCACCCTTTACTTACTCCGTCGAGCTGTTTAGAGAAGTATGCCACCGCCCTCCGATAGGGTCCCAGATTCTGAGCCAGGACTCCTAAGGCCATTTCTTGCTTTTCATAGGAAAACAACCAGAAAGGTTTAGTAGTATCGGGTAACCCCAGGGCAGGCGCTTCCATTAACCTCTTTTTTAACTGATGGAAGGCTCTGTCTGCTTCCTTATTCCACACAATATTCTTTGAGTTAGATTTTAGTAACTCGTATAGCGGCTTTACCAAGAGTCCGTAGTTATATATCCAGAGACGACACCATCCTGTCATCCCTAGAAAGGTCCGAAGTTCCTTAGGCGTCTGTGGTCGAGGTGTCTGGCAGATGGCTTCTTTCCTCTCCTTCCCGAGTGTCCGTTGGCCTGCGGTTATTTCATATCCCAGATAGGTCACTTGCTGCTGGGCTATCTGCGCCTTCTGTGGAGAAACTTTATAGCCATTAAGTCCAAGGAAATTTAGCAGGCTCACAGTCCATTCTAGGCATGTTTCTCTGGTGTCAGTGGCAAGTAACATATCGTCCACATACTGTAATACCATTCCTGTCCCAGGCGGGCGTTTCCACTGTTCTAAGTCTTTGGCTAGCTGATTTCCAAAAAGTGTTGGGCTATTTTTAAAGCCCTGTGGTAGCACAGTCCATGTAAGCTGTGTTTTCCTTCCAGATTCTGGGTTTTCCCACTCGAATGCGAACAAAAGTTGGCTCTCTGGGCTCAGAGGCAGGCAGAAAAAGGCATCCTTTAGGTCCAAGACGGTAAACCATGCCAATTCAGGTACCAATTTAGTTAGGAGAGTGTATGGATTTGCTACTACCCGATGTAAATCCTCAACAATTTTGTTGATAGCCCTGAGATCCTGTACTATGCGATAGCTACCATCCGGCTTTTTGACATGTAATATTGGAGTGTTATACTCTGATTCACATTCTTTCAGCCGCCCATACTCGATAAACTGGTCTATAGTTTGTCGGATCCCCTTCCTATCCTCTACCCTGAGGGGATACTGTTTGACTCTCACTGGTCGTGCTCCTTGTTTGGGTTTTATCGCTATAGGGGAAGCACTTTTTTGCTCTCCCCGGCACTCCCGAGGCCCATACCCCCAGATAAATTTGGTCTTTAATCTCCTCAGGCACTCCTGGAGTAATGGGAGTTCCTATCAGGGCCAAACTTAATACTTCAATTAGTTGATCTTCAAAACCCTGAATCTTTTCAGGCCTTGTGCACCCTTGCCCTATGCTGCAGGCTGAGCAACATCTTTTTATGTCTGCTTTCATTTCTTTCATTTTTTTCTTTCTCTAAGGCTAATACCATAGGGTCTTGTGGAGGTAATAGCCCGCAGTCCCGTTGGTATTCTGGGTGATTTCGAAGGGTGAAAAACATGTCCGCATATGTAACTTCATCCCACTTTCTTTCCCTTCTAAGGAATAGCATTAATTGTAATATAGTATTGTAATTAAGGGTCCCGTTAACGGGACATTTCTCCTGATCATCTAACTTGTAAAGAGGCCACCATTGATAGCAATATTTAATTAAGGTTTTCTTGTCCACGCTGCCACCTGGTGGGCCTCCGATCTCCTTCCAGTGTGCTAAGATACATCCTAGAGGACTCTTTTTCATTATCCCGCCTCCTTGTTTATTGCCCATTTTATGCTCTTTCTACCCCTTGATTAAGAGGTGACCCTGATCTCCGTGTGTCACCTGGGTGTTATTCCTGTTTTCTCTCCCGGGAAATAGTACAACTATATCCCTGTCGCTACCTTTATCTCCAGGGGTAGGCTATGTCTCCACAGATTACTTGTTTCAATTCTCCCGCCCGCTCGATCTTTTCCCACTCAGTCCAGCTTCCACACTGTGAACACCAAAAATCGTCTTCCTGATCTACCCAAACCTCCGTATTACAAGCAAAACACTTTAGGATAAAAATAGGATCACAAACGTTATCCGAGTGTCCAAGACACTGCCACTCAATCTTCTCAATATCAGGTTCACACAATGTTTCTTTACAGTCTGTCATACGCTTCGTTCGTCTCCGGCCGCTCTCCTCGCGGAGAACACGGAACCGCGGATCAGAACTCCGCACTCGCTCCGCAGCAGTGCCGCGTCTCAATCACTCAGTTCACTCATACAATAATTTCCACCTTATATTAGACAATAACACGGAAGTGGTATCTTATGACAAATACAACAAGTAATAACACGGTAGTGATACCCTAGGACAGATACAACATATAACCAACAGTATCGCAGGGTTACACTTCCACGCACTAACATAAAACCAAGGGATCCCACACAAGCACAACCCAACCGTTAGCCCAAGCTTGAGCATACCCCGGGGCGAGTACGCCGACTCTTTACCACGCGTAGGACGTCTCCTCACGGCTTACAGGTCCCCCCCTAAGAAAACTCTAAACATACCTGGTCCGCAATAGATGGTCCTTGTCTGTCCCCGCGGTGATCTGGATGAGTAAGGGAGTCCCTCCGAGAAATCTCGGGGGCGCCCAGAGGAGTCCCGTCCTCAGCAGGTCCCGCAGCCGGACAGAGAGGGTCCCATCTGGGTCGCCAAATTGACGTGCGGAAACAAACCTTACAACTCGCAGAGAGTTATAAAGCAGGTATGTTTATTGCGGCGCCGGGTGCAAGGGGGATCGCTCCTCCAAACTTGCACACCCTTAGGCTAAACCCGTAGTTATTTATAAGGTAAATCATACATATGCAAACTATGGGATGGGCTAATACAATTAGTTCTAACAATAGGTGTGACTATGTTAATTATTTCCGGAGCCTCATTATAATAAGTCTCATCCTTCAGGCATGTGCGTATCTTCTCCTGGTGTTTTTCTTTGGGGGGGCGTCTTAGGGAGTAAGGTCCACGATCACTGAACCGATTCGATTGTTTTGCTGATAGAGGCCGTAAAAGTCTCTTGCTATCTTCCTGTAATCGATCAGGATGTTCCGCTTGTCTTCTGCGTGGTCTGGCAGGGGTCGTAAAGTCTCTGGTTATCTTCTCCTGTTATCAGTCAGGATGTTCCCATTTGCTTGCGAAGTGTTCCTTCAAGGCTGAGGCCCGCCTCCGCTAATTGGGAAATTCTTTGTTTTCTTTCCTCCCCTCCAAGGTTGAGATATATGTCCCTGTCATGGTTAATCCCTCTGTTTTCTGTTTCAGCTGACAGCCGTTCGGATACCCTAGGGAAGCTGTTTTATGGTGTCCCTAACCTGCATCCGTTCGCAAGGCAGGAAAGGAAATCCCCCGAGATGAAAGGCTACGGTGTCGGGGGAACGTGGGGAAAGTGTGTTCTGGGTGTTTTTTGAGTCGGTCGGTTGGATGTTTTTAGTAGCAGACACACAGAAACTTCGTAACTTTCAAAAAGACTCCCTCGCGTAACTTAATTTAGAAAATGGGGTTTTCAAAAGCCCGTGGAAACATTCAGGACTCCTGTAGCGATTCCCCCTGCTCTTGCGTCCTTTTGTGACGTCCTGTTGGTAGCACGGGTACGGGCACCGCAGGAACGCAGTGACCAAGGGGTCACAGCCGAGACGTAGCGGCGCTCTCTGCGTGCGCCTCCCCGGGAGACGTCTGTCTCCCCTGAAACAATCTGGTGACCGCAGAAGGGCAGCTCGAGGAAGTCACAGCAACCTCTTAGGCCCAGCAAAAGCCAGAAAAGCGACAGCGGTGCAAACGCTGTGTGTTGTGAAGCTTTTTGCCTGTCTTGTTTGGTGACCTTTGGGTCAATTGAACTGCATTTTATTTTTTGGTGGGTTTTCTCCTGTCTTGCTTTTAGAGCAAGGCTGATATTTTTGCGTGATTCTCTCGCCTGATTTTCAGTCTTCAGCTTCTTCTCAGGTGGCACTGCGATTTTCAAAGAAAAGCTCTTCCTTTCGGTTCAGTTCAGTTGCTGTCGTTCGGTTCTTAAATGGTAGCAACGTTTAGTATTCTATATTAGATAGTTTATGACCACAGACAGTAATGGGACATACATGGATAGACGTGAAATGTAAGTTGTCAAAATATTTATTGCCTTACAATTCTCGGAGGTAGGGGTGTGTTTCCTGGGGTTTCAAAATCTATTTCACTAAAAAGGTTTGTAACAAATCCTGCAAAGTGTTCAGCCCGTACCGGGCGACCTGGCTGTCGTCAGCCTCTGCGTACAAGGAGTGGTGGGCCATTAGCCGAATGTGTGTTAACCGACACGCGTGGAGCAATTCCGCATCCGTCTGCTTCTGTGGCAAAGCGGGTGCCCGCTCCTGTCCTACGGACACGTTCCACAGAGGGGGGAGGCACAATTAGTTTTCCTGAATCCGGGATGTTCGTTTTGAGTTCGTTTTGTGATGCGTCTCCTCATAATTTGAGGCATGGGTAGCGTGTGAATTCCTAGTTAAAATTCTCACAGTTAAAAAGGCAAAACTTCTCCCGAGAAAAAAAATTTCAAATTTGATTGCATAATGAAACGAGGCCTGTTTTTCTGCACAGAAACGATTTGTGCAAATCGTCCTGAATTACAAGCGTGTATACCCAGATGTGTACACTCCAAGTTGGCAGATAGGCTGCAGCAGCAATGTAAAGCATGCTTTAAGGTGAAAGATGGCTGTAACTGTGATGAAAACTTTAAGGTTCGTACTAGATGCTTTTAAAGTAGGATTTTTCACAGGCAGGCGCAGCGGCAATTTTAGAGCCGAGTGGTGCCGAATATTACCCATTTACAGACAGAATTCTCGGTACTGTCTTAGATTTACATCGAATTTCTATCAAATGAGCCACCTAGCCTTCCTATATAGTATATTTTGGTGCCCCGATATTACTTGGCGTATTTCATCAGTATACCTTTTATGGCCGTTTCTCGTGCTTTTCCGAGAGAGCTGCTTTACTTTTTCATAGTTGCACGGTTTTTGAATGCCTCTTCTGCCTTTCAGATCTTCTCTTTCTCCTACGCCTTAAATACTCGTACAAGAACGTGCAGAAAATGTTATGTGCAGCTGTAACGTGCTTTGGGGTTTTTTTTGGTAGGATGAAATGGAAATACTGGGACTGGCGATCCAGAAGTCTGAAGAAGCCACCGTAAAGGACCGTCCCAGTGACTACCGTCGAGTTAGGATTATTAAAAGCACCAAAGCGACACGCTCGTAGAGATGGGGACTACCTCTGGACACGTGTTAATCCCGGTCAGGTGTCCTCGGGATACAGATGGTCTGCGCTTCCTGCTCTGACAAGACAGAAGCGATGAGCTTCAGGATGAGCTCCTGAAGACAAGAAAGAGGCCAGGTGCCGGGGTTCTTGTCTCTTTGTTTGTTTGTTTGTTTGTTTGTTTTGGGCGGGGGGTGGCGGGCGGGCGGGCGGGCGTGTGGCTTCCAAAACAGGGTGCGCGGTTGACTGCAGGTGGCAGCCTGCAGAGCTCTTTTGCTGCCTGACCTCGCCTTTTCTTTGTCACTCCTCTTTCATGGCATCTGCGCTGAAAGCCGGGGCGGTCAACGAAGAGACGTGGACAAAACGGGACGAACCGGCGCCGCTTCTGCCTGTTTTCCAGGCTTTGCCACGAACCAAGGAGCATCATCAGCCTCGTCACTGGTGGCGGCGAGTCCTGAGGTGGCTTAGGTGAGTCGAGCCTTCCAGGAACGTCCGTTGTCCGTAGCCTACGGCGTGTCATTTGGACGTCAGTCGGAAGGAGGTTTCCCTTTCTGAAAGGGCACCGGTTTCTCGTGCCAAGCGGTTGCCTCTCCTGAAGTTCCCACGAGAGGGGATCCTCGGAGACGATGCGCTGGGCAGCAGAAGTCATCAGCGAGGAGACGTCGCGCGCTCTATTAAATAGGGACAAAAAGAAAGACGATGTCCTTCCAAAGGCCCGAGCGCGGCACCTCTTCCGACGGCCGATGGCATGGCCGGCCTTTGGGCTCTGGGTCCCCCGTAACAGCGGGGACACGGCCAAACCCTGTTCCTCTGCGTGTTCGGCACAGCCAAAAGCCTTGGCCGGTCCGCCGGTCGTTTTCGGTAGCCTGGTGGATCGCGGCACCGGGGATTGGATTTCCCCCCGCCAAAAGTACAGCCGTTTGGGGAATCTCTTACCTTCCTGGTTTTTTCTATCGTAAAGGAGACTTTAAAAAAAGGGTTAAAGTCGTATAACGTGCAAACTGACTTGCAGGCTTTAAACGGCAACCGTCCACCGGCTGTAGCCTACAGCGTCTTAGGCGTCCCTAAGCGGCGAGGTATTTGTTCCAAATCTTTGAAAAGAGAGGCGACTGAAGGTAACGGGTTGGGTTTTTGGTTGGGTTTTTTTTCTAGTTTTTTTGTTTTTTGTTTTTCCCCCCCCTTTTCTTTAGGCGGAGCGCTCTGAAGAACCTGATTTCTGCCTGGCTTTCAGCGTCGCGTTTCCCCGGCAGTGCGGTAGCATCTCTCTCGGGCAGTGCCGCCGGCCAGATGTCCCTCCTCCTTGGGTAGGAGAGAAAGCAGCCCCCGGTCAAATGACAACTGCGCGTTCTGGAGACGGAGAGCGCAACGGTGGGGGTTCGGAGCTGTGCCAGTTGAATTAGCGCCGAAGAAAAAACCCGAGGCTTTTCTAGCGTGAGTATTTTTCTTGGCCGTATCTAAACGCGCGCAGAGCTTTCCAGCGGCAGGGAAAGGGAAGGGAGGAGGCGCTTCCCCCCAGCGGGCGGAGGGTTTGTTACGCTGTTAGGCTGAGAAGGTGTTGCAAGTGGCACGGGTCAGTCTGAATAGGGACCTGAAGCGTCGGGATGGCTCCGGCTTTGGCAGGCCGTGCCGTCTTTGGAGCGGAGCTGTTTCCCCGCAATCCTCCTGTAGCTCAGCTCCTGTCCTGTCCCTCGGCCGGAGGGAATTCCTCTACTCTCTTCGGTGCTCTTTCGTTTGATGATGCTGATCTCCGGTTGGGGTTTGCTGTTTGTTTTGCAGGTGCCTCGTTGTCCGCGTCTCGTGCTGCTCGACAGACGCCCCGGCCCGGGTTTGCAGCCGGTGGTGGAGCCGCCTGAGGGGAAGGGGCCAGCCCTGGGTCTGGTCGTTCGGTGCATTTTTTGGGGCGAATTAAAAAAACCGGTGTGTGTGTGGGGGGTGGTGGTGGTGTGATGATGTCATTTGGGGCAGCCGGATGTCAGCGGGGGAGCGACGGTGCGGCGGAGGAGCAGGTGAGTGGGGGTTAAGTGGGGTTCCCCCCACAAGAGGGTGGGTCACGGCCCCCAAACGCCTGAAAACTTGGTGCGGGGCAGGTGGTTGGGGTTTTGGGCGGTGGTGTTTAAAAAATGTTAAAAGCTGTATATGCGGGGGTGAGGCATTGGAGTAGAGAACAATCTCTCATTTTTCTGTGTGTTGAAAAATAATATTCCCTTACGTATATAAAAGGAGTTCAAAATACCAACCCGTATCTCTAAGGATTCTGTATTATTTAATGGGAGTTTAGACGACGGAAAGATTTTTTAAAAGATTTATTTATAAAGAGAGATTGAAGCGTCAAAGCGGATGTCTGGACAGGTCGCTAGTCCAATTGGATGTTGTCTATCGTGCGTGTTAATCTGTAAGTCTAAACAGATGTGACTCTTAGCAGACGTTCTGTCGAAGTGTATCAAGAGCATCCGTTTTCCCTAAGTCTTACCCACGGGTCGGTCAGTGCGGAGGCGTAAACGCCTGTGCTGTAGATGGTTCCAGACTGCAAAGAGAGCCTATCGCTAGAAGGGATTTCCAAACTGGCCCTCCCCTCTGCTCTCTCTTGCCGGCGTCCAAGCGCTTTCAAAAGCGCTTTAAGCAGGAGTGTTGATTCCCAGGAGGATAGGGAAGCTCTACAGAGAGACTTAGGTAGATTGGATCGTTGGGCCAACATCAGTGGTATGAGTTTCAACAAGGGCGAGCGCCAGGTTCTGCGCGTGGGCCACAATAACCCCGAGCAGCGCTACAGGCTTGGGGAAATGTGGCTGGAAAACCACCTGGAAGAAAGAGACCTGGGGGTTCTAATGGACAAGCGGCTGAACGTGAGCCGGCAGTGTGCCCAGGTGGCCACGAAAGCCAACGGCATCCTGGCTTGTATTAGAAACAGCGTGAGCAGCAGAAGTAGGGAGGCGATTGTGCCCCTGTACTCGGCACTGGTGAGGCCACACCTGGAGTATTGCGTCCGGTTTTGGGCACCTCAATCCAAGAGAGATGTCGAGGTGCTGGAGCGAGTGCAGAGGAGGGCAACGAAGCTGGTGAAGGGCCTGGAAAACAAATCCTATGAAGAGCGGTTGAAGGAGCTGGGACTGTTTAGTATGAGGAAGAGGGGGCTGAGGGGAGACCTCGTCACTCTCTAAACCTACTTGAAAGGACACTGTAGAGAGGTCGGTGCTGGTCTCCTGGCACGGGTAGGTAATGACAGAACGAGAGGGAACGGCTTCAAGCTCCAACAGGGTAGGTTTAGACTGGACATTAGGAAAGAATGTTTCACAGAGGGAGTGGTCGGGCATTGGAACAGGCTACCCAGGGAGGTGGTCGAGTCACCATCCCTGGATGTGTTTAAGAACCGTTGAGATGTGGTGTTGGGGGATATGGTGTAGGGGAGAACTTTGTAGAGTAGGGTAGATGGTTGGACTCGATGATGCCAAGGGTCTCTTGCAACCTAGACGATTCTATGATTCTATGAAAAGCAGCCCCTTCCCCCGTTTCCCCTCCCGCCCTGGGGAGCTGGATCGGTGCAGCGGGACAGGAGGAAAAAAACGCAGCCCCGTTTTCCTGCAGGGACGCAAAGCTCCCCGATGTCTCTGTGGTGGATAAGGCGGCACCCCCGCCTGCCTTCCTGGACGCCGGCGGACTGGCTGCTGTCGCCCCCACGGCCCCCGGGGCCACGCGCAGAGCGCCGCGGCGTCCCTGGGGCTGGTTGCGGGGCGAACACCGGAGGTTTTTGGCGCCGAGGCGACGGCTGCGGCTGCCCGGACTGCGAGCGGGGACAGGGCAGAGAGCGGGAAGGCCTGCCCGCCGGTAAGTGGTCACGGTCCCTGGGTGGAGGGAAGCGGGCTGAGAGCGGTCACCGCTCATGGCCCCGGTGAGGTCTCAGAGGGGGACAAGGAAGGGGGCGTGGGCGCTGCCCGGTGCTTTCCGCCCGCTGCGGACCGGTCCGCAGCGATTTCTGGGCTGGCCGCCGTTTTCCCCCGGCCCCCTCCGGTTCCGGAGCGGCTCGGCCCGCCCATACCGCGCGCCCATTGGTCGCGGTGCCGTAAGCGGCGTCCGTCCTCTAGGAGCCCCCGTCCCATTGGTCGATCGCGCCGTCAATCTCCAGCGCCTCCCAGTCCGGCCAATCGGAGCGCGGCAGGCGATCCGACCAATCGGAGCGCGGCGGTCGCGTTGTGATTGGCTCGTCCTCCTGTCAATCCGCCCGGGGGGCGGTTGCCATGGTGAGGAAGCCCCGCCCGGTCGCGCATGCGCAGTAGTAAGGACGGCGCCGCCCTCACTACTGCGCATGCGCCACCGGGCGGGGCGTCCTCACCATGGCAACCGCCATTGACGTCCCACTCCGGCCAATCGGAGCGCGGCAGGCGATCCGACCAATCGGAGCGCGGCGGTCGCGTTGTGATTGGCTCGTCCTCCTGTCAATCCGCCCGGGGGCGGTTGCCATGGTGAGGAAGCCCCGCCCGGTCGCGCATGCGCAGTAGTAAGGGCGGCGCCGTGCTCGCTACTGCCGCCTTGTGGACAAAAATCGGTACTGCAGGTGGGGGGGCGCGCATGCGCAGTGGAAAGAGTGGCGCCGCCCTCGCTGCTGCCGCCGCTTGTGGACAAAAAGCGGTACTGCAGGTACGGGGGTAGGGGGGTCCGGCCGCATGCGCAGTGGACGGGGGGGGGGGGGGCGCTGCGCTCGCCGCTGCCGCCCGTGCCAGCAGAAACCGGCGCTGCAGCTCGGCGGATGCGGGGGGGGAAGGCGGAGCCCTGGGAGGTTCCATTTTCCCCAAATTGGGGAAAATTATTCAATTTGGGGTTTTTTTCGGTGCTTTTCCGCAACGGAAAAGACTTCAGGGTTTTGTTAGGGTTTTTCTTGCCCTTCCCCGCCGCCGGGGACGGCGCCCATGCGGGGGCTGACGCTGCAGAACCGTAAATTGAACCCCCAAATTGAACCCCGAACATGAATAACATTTTCCCTAATTTGGGGAAAAGGGAACCTTCCCCGGTCCCGCCTCCCCCCGCTCCCCGAGCCGCACCGCCGGTTTCTGCTGGCACGGGCGGCAGCGGCGGCGAGCGCAGCGCCCCCCTTTCTACTGGGCATGCGCGTCCCCCCCCCCCCCGCCCTGTACCTGCGTACCTGCAGTACCGCTTTTTGTCCACGAGGGGGCAGTAGCGAGCAAGGCGCCGCCCTCACTACTGCGCATGCGCCACCGGGCGGGGCGTCCTCACCATGGCAACCGCCATTGACGTCCCACTCCGGCCAATCGGAGCGCGGCAGGCGATCCGACCAATCGGAGCGCGGCGGTCGCGTTGTGATTGGCTCGTCCTCCTGTCAATCCGCCCGGGGGGCGGTTGCCATGGTGAGGAAGCCCCGCCCGGTCGCGCATGCGCAGTAGTAAGGACGGCGCCGCCCTCACTACTGCGCATGCGCCACCGGGCGGGGCGTCCTCACCATGGCAACCGCCCCCTGGCGGATTGACAGGAGGACGAGCCAATCACAGCGCGACCGCCGCGCTCCGATTGGTCGGATCGCCTGCCGCGCTCCGATTGGCCGGGGTGGGAGGCGCTGAAGATTGACGGCGCGACCGACCAATGGGACGGGCTCCCCGAGGACGGAAGCCGCTTCCGGCGCCGTGACCAATGGGCGCGCCGCATGGGCGGGCCGAGCCGCTCCGGAAGCGGAGGGGGCCGGGGGAAAATGGCGGCGCGCGCAGAAGCGGCTGCGGCGCGGCGCGGCGCGGCGCGGACCGCGCCGCACCGGACCGGCGCGGGCGGAAAGCACCGGGCAGCCGGACAGCGTCGCGGTGCCGCTGGACAGCGTCGCGGTGCCGCTGGACAGCGTCGCGGTGCCGCTGGACAGCGTCGCGAGGCAGCTGGACAGCGTCGAGGCCAGCGGGGGGGCGCGGGGAAGGCGGCCGGGGTCCCGAGGCGGCTCCGAGGGGAGACGGCGTTGCGGGGGGGCGGGCTGAGGCGTCTGGGGAGGTGCTCGCGGCTCCTGGGGCTGGCAAACGGGCTCGCGTGGCTGGTGTTGGGGCTTCAGCCGGAGAGGGAGTCGTGTGGCTTTGGGCTGAGGGGCGGGGGTGGAGTCCGGCGTTTTGGGGACTTGAGCAGAGGCTCAGCGGCTGGGTTTTGGGGCTCGGAAGGGGGCAGTAAGTGATGCGGTTTGGGGGCGGAGAGCAGAAGCCGTTTTGGCTGGTTCTGCACGGGGGGTGGGCAGGAGGGCGTTGGGGGCTGCGGGGGAAAGCAGGGGCTGGGCGGGCTGCGGGGTGCTCAAACAGCAGGTGAGGTTTTCAAATCTGCAACTTGTAACTGTTGCAGCTTTGTTCTGGCTTCCTCCATTTTTGCAAAAGCTTCTGTTGCTAGACAGAGCATTCCTCTGTGTATCAGCTACTTGAGCTAGTTTATTTCAATGCGTCTGATCAGGTTTGTCTGTTCAGCAAAGTGGCATTTAAAGGTGACGTTTCACCGGATGCCAGCGGCTGTGCCTTATTTCCAGTATAAAGATGTATTCCCCAAATATCAGAGTGGGATATAACAACTGCAGCTGGTCAAAAGTAACACTGAAATGCAAAATTTAGAATTTCTTTTTTCCCATTGGCTCCTCCTCAGTATGAACACAAAGTTAATTTCTATTCTTAATTCCTATTTATGCTACATATATGAAGGATGAACGCGAGGAAAGGAGACCATAAAATACTGGCCTATTGCTATTTGTATGCTGTGCTTTGAACAGAAGAGACAAAACTGTCCTTTTTGTGAAATAATACTGGCTGTATCAGTGCCGTCCTCGTGTTTTTATTCAAAAATGTGAGATTTGTTGCCCCGAATGGTGAGAGTAGTTTTTGTTAATGGAAGTCGCAAGAGGTTCTGCCACCTTAAAAACCATAGAATCGTAGAATGGTTAGAATTGGAAGGGACCTTCAAGATCATCGTGTTGCAGCCCCCCTGCCTTGGGCAGGGACGCCTCCACTAGAGCGGGTTGCTCAAAGCCCTGTCCAGCCTGGCCTTAAACACTTCCAGGGATGGGGCATCCACAGCTTCCCCGGGCGACCTGTTCCAGTGCCTCACCACCCTCACGGTAAAGAATTTCCTCCTAATATCTAGTCTGAATCTCCCCTCTTCCGATTTAAAACCGTTACCCCTTGTCCTGTCGCTACCTTTCCCGACAGAGAGTCCCTCTCCGGCTCTCCCGTGGGCTCCCTTCAGATATTGGAAGGCTGCTCTGAGGTCTCCCCGGAGCCTTCTCTTCTCCAGGCTGAACAACCCCAGCTCTCTCAGTCTCTCTTCACAGGGGAGGTGCTCCGTCCCTCCGATGGTTTTCGTGGCCGTCCGCTGGGCCCCTTCCAACAGGTCCACGTCCTTCCCGTGTCGAGGACTCCAAAGCTGGACACCGTACTCCAGGTGGGGTCTCGCGCGCGCAGAGTAGAGGGGGGTAGAATCGCCTCCCGTGACCCGCTGGCCACGCTTCTCTTGATGCAGCCCAGGGTGGGGTTGGCTTTCTGGGCTGCCAGCGCGCGTTGCCGGCTCGTACTGACATGTAATAATGCTACTGACGTACCGTTAGCAGCCTCGTGTTAAAAGAAGCGAGAAGCTGTAATATCCTTAATTTAGACAGTTTTTACGTGAAATGGTGCATCCTCACTGTTTTGTCACTTTCAGGAGCGAGCAATTGACCGAGAGCAGGAGAGAGACCTTTTCCAGCAAGAGATAGGGAAGCCGGAACAACAGCTTAAGGTTCCACAAAGGATTCGGCCTGTCAGCGAGCATCAAACCGGAGAGGTAACGCGCGCTATTGCTTGTACTCAAGGGATCTAAATGGTACGCTGTGACGTGCGGAAAGAAACCTTACAACTCGCAGAGAGTTATAAAGCAGGTATGTTTATTGCGGCGCCGGGTGCAAGGGGGATCGCTCCTCCAAACTTGCACACCCTTAGGCTAAACCCGTAGTTATTTATAAGGTAAATCATACATATGCAAACTATGGGATGGGCTAATACAATTAGTTCTAACAATAGGTGTGACTATGTTAATTATTTCCGGAGCCTCATTATAATAAGTCTCATCCTTCAGGCATGTGCGTATCTTCTCCTGGTGTTTTTCTTTGGGGGGGCGTCTTAGGGAGTAAGTTCCATGATCACTGAACCGATTCGATTGTTTTGCTGATAGAGGCCGTAAAAGTCTCTTGCTATCTTCCTGTAATCGATCAGGATGTTCCGCTTGTCTTCTGCGTGGTCTGGCAGGGGTCGTAAAGTCTCTGGTTATCTTCTCCTGTTATCAGTCAGGATGTTCCCATTTGCTTGCGAAGTGTTCCTTCGAGGCTGAGGCCCGCCTCCGCTAATTGGGAAATTCTTTGTTTTCTTTCCTCCCCTCCAAGGTTGAGATATACGTCCCTGTCATGGTTAATCCCTCTGTTTTCTGTTTCAATCCCCCCTTTTCTTTGTTCATTTGTAAATTCTTTTACAATTGCCTATAACACACTTTCCTTCTCCATCTGATTTCTAAAATACATCCCTGATTCCACTCGTTCCCGGAGCTGATGCTTTTTCCATTGAATGTATTTGTCTCTTGCCCCCATGGTACAACACATAAAACATCTAGCTATTACACACACTAAAATTCCTAACATAAGCACTGCTACTAGAAGGATAAACAGTTGTCTAAGCCATGCCAGGCTAGGTAACCATGACGTTAACTTTTCCCAAAGGTCTGAGAACCCAAATGTGGTATCATCCTGCGCAGTCTGATGCAAGATCTGAGTTTTAGCTATGAGATTTTGTAAGTCTTTTTCTATCCTTCCGCTTTGTTTACATATGAGCAACAGCTCTGATTAATCACTGCGCATAAGCCTCCCTCTTTCCAAGTTAGTAAATCTAATGCCGTTCTATTTTGTCCAACTACATTTGCTAATGACTGGACTTCTTGTTGAAGTGCCTGTATAGCACCTATTGTAGATTTCTCAAGCGCTTCTATAGTAGCTGATATGTTTACAATTGCTTTCTCCAATTCACTAATGCCTAAGGATGGTATAAGCCACCTTACAAAGCTATGGAATCTTGTTCCCCTTGTCACTAGAACCAGTTTTTCTACCTCTCGGAGCTGCTTTTGTAAATTTATCATGTAATCTGTCAATATTTCATTCCCCAACTCTGTGGATGTCCCGTCTTGTACACTATATGGTCTCCCATAGAGTATTTCAAAGGGGCTCAAACCTTCTTTGGTTCTGGGTTTTGTTCTTATCCTGAGAAGGGCTAATGGTAACGACTGGGGCCAGGTCAAGTTAGCTTCCTGGCCTAGTTTCACAATCTGAGTTTTGATCAAGTGATTCATCTTTTCTACCTGACCACTCGATCGTGGGTTGTATGGGGTATGAAGTTGCCAATCTATACCCAATAATCTGCTTACTTTTGAAACAACCTTTGCAGTGAAATGAGATCCTCGGTCCGAGGAAATCACTGCGGGAACCCCAAATCTTGGTATAATTTCTTGCAACAATGCTTTAACCACTTCTCTTGTTTTATTGGTTCGGCAGGGAAATGCCTCTGGCCATCCTGAAAAGGTATCGGTTAGTACCAATAGGTATCGAAACCCCCCTTTTCTTGTAAGTTCTGAGAAATCAATTTGCCATTGTTGTCCCGGATAGTTTCCCTTTCCTATTTGGCCGAACTGGACTCTGGGACCTGTCCTAGGGTTGTTCTGTAGACATACCTCACACTGCTGAGTGACTTGTTTGACCGTGGCATATAGATTCCGAGCACATATTATCCTACTCAGGTATCTGTAAAGTGCCTCTGTTCCCCAATGGGATTTTCTATGTTCTGCCACGACCACTGCCCATAATAACGAAAAAGGCACTATTATTTTTCCCTGTGGGGTTTTGGCCCATTTCCCTTCGATTTTCCCATTTAAGTCTTTGATCAATTTGTGATCATCCCTAGAATATTTAGGTTCGTCGTCAATTTGTATTTTACCATCTGGGACCAAGGATTGTATTTCTGTATTACCCATTTCTGCTGCCCTTTTGGCTTCTCAGTCCGCCAGTGCGTTACCCAGTTCCACAGCGGTGTTCCCTTTTTGGTGAGCTTTGCAGTGCATGATAGTCACTTTGGTAGGCAGTAATACTGCATCTAAGAGTTTAAGAATTTCTTCAGCATGTTTGATGTGTTTCCCTTGTGTAGATAAGAGTCCTCTTTCTCTCCAGACTGCCCCGTGAGCATGCACCACCCCGAAAGCATATTTAGAGTCTGTCCAGATATTTATCCGTTTTCCTTTGGCTAGTTCCAGCGCTCGGGTTAGTGCTATTATCTCAGCCTTTTGGGCTGATGTATTTGGGGCCAGAGCTTTGGACTCTATTACCTTCTCTGTGGTGGTTACCGCATAGCCAGCTTTACGTATCCCTTGCTGAATGAAGCTGCTCCCGTCGGTGAACCAGGAATCCTCTGCATCTTCCAATGGTTCCTCTTTCAGATCTGGTCGACTGGAGTACACCGCCTCAATTGTTTCCAAGCAGTCATGGGTCACTGATTCTCCTGCTGTTCCGCTGAGGAAAGAGGCTGGATTGACAATATTAGTTACTGTTATTTCTACATCATCTTGCTCTATCAGGATAGCCTGGTACTTGAGAAACCTCTGAGGCGAAAGCCAATGCCCTCCTTTTACTTCCAGTACTGCTGAGACGGTGTGTGAAACCATAACTGTGATTTTCTGGCCTAGGGTGAACTTACGGGCCTCTTGGATGTTTATTACCACTGCTGCCACTGCTCGGAGACAGCTAGGCCACCCTTTACTTACTCCGTCGAGCTGTTTAGAGAAGTATGCCACCGCCCTCCGATAGGGTCCCAGATTCTGAGCCAGGACTCCTAAGGCCATTTCTTGCTTTTCATAGGAAAACAACCAGAAAGGTTTAGTAGTATCGGGTAACCCCAGGGCAGGCGCTTCCATTAACCTCTTTTTTAACTGATGGAAGGCTCTGTCTGCTTCCTTATTCCACACAATATTCTTTGAGTTAGATTTTAGTAACTCGTATAGCGGCTTTACCAAGAGTCCGTAGTTATATATCCAGAGACGACACCATCCTGTCATCCCTAGAAAGGTCCGAAGTTCCTTAGGCGTCTGTGGTCGAGGTGTCTGGCAGATGGCTTCTTTCCTCTCCTTCCCGAGTGTCCGTTGGCCTGCGGTTATTTCATATCCCAGATAGGTCACTTGCTGCTGGGCTATCTGCGCCTTCTGTGGAGAAACTTTATAGCCATTAAGTCCAAGGAAATTTAGCAGGCTCACAGTCCATTCTAGGCATGTTTCTCTGGTGTCAGTGGCAAGTAACATATCGTCCACATACTGTAATACCATTCCTGTCCCAGGCGGGCGTTTCCACTGTTCTAAGTCTTTGGCTAGCTGATTTCCAAAAAGTGTTGGGCTATTTTTAAAGCCCTGTGGTAGCACAGTCCATGTAAGCTGTGTTTTCCTTCCAGATTCTGGGTTTTCCCACTCGAATGCGAACAAAAGTTGGCTCTCTGGGCTCAGAGGCAGGCAGAAAAAGGCATCCTTTAGGTCCAAGACGGTAAACCATGCCAATTCAGGTACCAATTTAGTTAGGAGAGTGTATGGATTTGCTACTACCCGATGTAAATCCTCAACAATTTTGTTGATAGCCCTGAGATCCTGTACTATGCGATAGCTACCATCCGGCTTTTTGACATGTAATATTGGAGTGTTATACTCTGATTCACATTCTTTCAGCCGCCCATACTCGATAAACTGGTCTATAGTTTGTCGGATCCCCTTCCTATCCTCTACCCTGAGGGGATACTGTTTGACTCTCACTGGTCGTGCTCCTTGTTTGGGTTTTATCGCTATAGGGGAAGCACTTTTTTGCTCTCCCCGGCACTCCCGAGGCCCATACCCCCAGATAAATTTGGTCTTTAATCTCCTCAGGCACTCCTGGAGTAATGGGAGTTCCTATCAGGGCCAAACTTAATACTTCATTTAGTTGATCTTCAAAACCCTGAATCTTTTCAGGCCTTGTGCACCCTTGCCCTATGCTGCAGGCTGAGCAACATCTTTTTATGTCTGCTTTCATTTCTTTCATTTTTTTCTTTCTCTAAGGCTAATACCATAGGGTCTTGTGGAGGTAATAGCCCGCAGTCCCGTTGGTATTCTGGGTGATTTCGAAGGGTGAAAAACATGTCCGCATATGTAACTTCATCCCACTTTCTTTCCCTTCTAAGGAATAGCATTAATTGTAATATAGTATTGTAATTAAGGGTCCCGTTAACGGGACATTTCTCCTGATCATCTAACTTGTAAAGAGGCCACCATTGATAGCAATATTTAATTAAGGTTTTCTTGTCCACGCTGCCACCTGGTGGGCCTCCGATCTCCTTCCAGTGTGCTAAGATACATCCTAGAGGACTCTTTTTCATTATCCCGCCTCCTTGTTTATTGCCCATTTTATGCTCTTTCTACCCCTTGATTAAGAGGTGACCCTGATCTCCGTGTGTCACCTGGGTGTTATTCCTGTTTTCTCTCCCGGGAAATAGTACAACTATATCCCTGTCGCTACCTTTATCTCCAGGGGTAGGCTATGTCTCCACAGATTACTTGTTTCAATTCTCCCGCCCGCTCGATCTTTTCCCACTCAGTCCAGCTTCCACACTGTGAACACCAAAAATCGTCTTCCTGATCTACCCAAACCTCCGTATTACAAGCAAAACACTTTAGGATAAAAATAGGATCACAAACGTTATCCGAGTGTCCAAGACACTGCCACTCAATCTTCTCAATATCAGGTTCACACAATGTTTCTTTACAGTCTGTCATACGCTTCGTTCGTCTCCGGCCGCTCTCCTCGCGGAGAACACGGAACCGCGGATCAGAACTCCGCACTCGCTCCGCAGCAGTGCCGCGTCTCAATCACTCAGTTCACTCATACAATAATTTCCACCTTATATTAGACAATAACACGGAAGTGGTATCTTATGACAAATACAACAAGTAATAACACGGTAGTGATACCCTAGGACAGATACAACATATAACCAACAGTATCGCAGGGTTACACTTCCACGCACTAACATAAAACCAAGGGATCCCACACAAGCACAACCCAACCGTTAGCCCAAGCTTGAGCATACCCCGGGGCGAGTACGCCGACTCTTTACCACGCGTAGGACGTCTCCTCACGGCTTACAGGTCCCCCCCTAAGAAAACTCTAAACATACCTGGTCCGCAATAGATGGTCCTTGTCTGTCCCCGCGGTGATCTGGATGAGTAAGGGAGTCCCTCCGAGAAATCTCGGGGGCGCCCAGAGGAGTCCCGTCCTCAGCAGGTCCCGCAGCCGGACAGAGAGGGTCCCATCTGGGTCGCCAAATTGACGTGCGGAAACAAACCTTACAACTCGCAGAGAGTTATAAAGCAGGTATGTTTATTGCGGCGCCGGGTGCAAGGGGGATCGCTCCTCCAAACTTGCACACCCTTAGGCTAAACCCGTAGTTATTTATAAGGTAAATCATACATATGCAAACTATGGGATGGGCTAATACAATTAGTTCTAACAATAGGTGTGACTATGTTAATTATTTCCGGAGCCTCATTATAATAAGTCTCATCCTTCAGGCATGTGCGTATCTTCTCCTGGTGTTTTTCTTTGGGGGGGCGTCTTAGGGAGTAAGGTCCACGATCACTGAACCGATTCGATTGTTTTGCTGATAGAGGCCGTAAAAGTCTCTTGCTATCTTCCTGTAATCGATCAGGATGTTCCGCTTGTCTTCTGCGTGGTCTGGCAGGGGTCGTAAAGTCTCTGGTTATCTTCTCCTGTTATCAGTCAGGATGTTCCCATTTGCTTGCGAAGTGTTCCTTCAAGGCTGAGGCCCGCCTCCGCTAATTGGGAAATTCTTTGTTTTCTTTCCTCCCCTCCAAGGTTGAGATATATGTCCCTGTCATGGTTAATCCCTCTGTTTTCTGTTTCAGCTGACAGCCGTTCGGATACCCTAGGGAAGCTGTTTTATGGTGTCCCTAACCTGCATCCGTTCGCAAGGCAGGAAAGGAAATCCCCCGAGATGAAAGGCTACGGTGTCGGGGGAACGTGGGGAAAGTGTGTTCTGGGTGTTTTTTGAGTCGGTCGGTTGGATGTTTTTAGTAGCAGACACACAGAAACTTCGTAACTTTCAAAAAGACTCCCTCGCGTAACTTAATTTAGAAAATGGGGTTTTCAAAAGCCCGTGGAAACATTCAGGACTCCTGTAGCGATTCCCCCTGCTCTTGCGTCCTTTTGTGACGTCCTGTTGGTAGCACGGGTACGGGCACCGCAGGAACGCAGTGACCAAGGGGTCACAGCCGAGACGTAGCGGCGCTCTCTGCGTGCGCCTCCCCGGGAGACGTCTGTCTCCCCTGAAACAATCTGGTGACCGCAGAAGGGCAGCTCGAGGAAGTCACAGCAACCTCTTAGGCCCAGCAAAAGCCAGAAAAGCGACAGCGGTGCAAACGCTGTGTGTTGTGAAGCTTTTTGCCTGTCTTGTTTGGTGACCTTTGGGTCAATTGAACTGCATTTTATTTTTTGGTGGGTTTTCTCCTGTCTTGCTTTTAGAGCAAGGCTGATATTTTTGCGTGATTCTCTCGCCTGATTTTCAGTCTTCAGCTTCTTCTCAGGTGGCACTGCGATTTTCAAAGAAAAGCTCTTCCTTTCGGTTCAGTTCAGTTGCTGTCGTTCGGTTCTTAAATGGTAGCAACGTTTAGTATTCTATATTAGATAGTTTATGACCACAGACAGTAATGGGACATACATGGATAGACGTGAAATGTAAGTTGTCAAAATATTTATTGCCTTACAATTCTCGGAGGTAGGGGTGTGTTTCCTGGGGTTTCAAAATCTATTTCACTAAAAAGGTTTGTAACAAATCCTGCAAAGTGTTCAGCCCGTACCGGGCGACCTGGCTGTCGTCAGCCTCTGCGTACAAGGAGTGGTGGGCCATTAGCCGAATGTGTGTTAACCGACACGCGTGGAGCAATTCCGCATCCGTCTGCTTCTGTGGCAAAGCGGGTGCCCGCTCCTGTCCTACGGACACGTTCCACAGAGGGGGGAGGCACAATTAGTTTTCCTGAATCCGGGATGTTCGTTTTGAGTTCGTTTTGTGATGCGTCTCCTCATAATTTGAGGCATGGGTAGCGTGTGAATTCCTAGTTAAAATTCTCACAGTTAAAAAGGCAAAACTTCTCCCGAGAAAAAAAATTTCAAATTTGATTGCATAATGAAACGAGGCCTGTTTTTCTGCACAGAAACGATTTGTGCAAATCGTCCTGAATTACAAGCGTGTATACCCAGATGTGTACACTCCAAGTTGGCAGATAGGCTGCAGCAGCAATGTAAAGCATGCTTTAAGGTGAAAGATGGCTGTAACTGTGATGAAAACTTTAAGGTTCGTACTAGATGCTTTTAAAGTAGGATTTTTCACAGGCAGGCGCAGCGGCAATTTTAGAGCCGAGTGGTGCCGAATATTACCCATTTACAGACAGAATTCTCGGTACTGTCTTAGATTTACATCGAATTTCTATCAAATGAGCCACCTAGCCTTCCTATATAGTATATTTTGGTGCCCCGATATTACTTGGCGTATTTCATCAGTATACCTTTTATGGCCGTTTCTCGTGCTTTTCCGAGAGAGCTGCTTTACTTTTTCATAGTTGCACGGTTTTTGAATGCCTCTTCTGCCTTTCAGATCTTCTCTTTCTCCTACGCCTTAAATACTCGTACAAGAACGTGCAGAAAATGTTATGTGCAGCTGTAACGTGCTTTGGGGTTTTTTTTGGTAGGATGAAATGGAAATACTGGGACTGGCGATCCAGAAGTCTGAAGAAGCCACCGTAAAGGACCGTCCCAGTGACTACCGTCGAGTTAGGATTATTAAAAGCACCAAAGCGACACGCTCGTAGAGATGGGGACTACCTCTGGACACGTGTTAATCCCGGTCAGGTGTCCTCGGGATACAGATGGTCTGCGCTTCCTGCTCTGACAAGACAGAAGCGATGAGCTTCAGGATGAGCTCCTGAAGACAAGAAAGAGGCCAGGTGCCGGGGTTCTTGTCTCTTTGTTTGTTTGTTTGTTTGTTTGTTTTGGGCGGGGGGTGGCGGGCGGGCGGGCGGGCGTGTGGCTTCCAAAACAGGGTGCGCGGTTGACTGCAGGTGGCAGCCTGCAGAGCTCTTTTGCTGCCTGACCTCGCCTTTTCTTTGTCACTCCTCTTTCATGGCATCTGCGCTGAAAGCCGGGGCGGTCAACGAAGAGACGTGGACAAAACGGGACGAACCGGCGCCGCTTCTGCCTGTTTTCCAGGCTTTGCCACGAACCAAGGAGCATCATCAGCCTCGTCACTGGTGGCGGCGAGTCCTGAGGTGGCTTAGGTGAGTCGAGCCTTCCAGGAACGTCCGTTGTCCGTAGCCTACGGCGTGTCATTTGGACGTCAGTCGGAAGGAGGTTTCCCTTTCTGAAAGGGCACCGGTTTCTCGTGCCAAGCGGTTGCCTCTCCTGAAGTTCCCACGAGAGGGGATCCTCGGAGACGATGCGCTGGGCAGCAGAAGTCATCAGCGAGGAGACGTCGCGCGCTCTATTAAATAGGGACAAAAAGAAAGACGATGTCCTTCCAAAGGCCCGAGCGCGGCACCTCTTCCGACGGCCGATGGCATGGCCGGCCTTTGGGCTCTGGGTCCCCCGTAACAGCGGGGACACGGCCAAACCCTGTTCCTCTGCGTGTTCGGCACAGCCAAAAGCCTTGGCCGGTCCGCCGGTCGTTTTCGGTAGCCTGGTGGATCGCGGCACCGGGGATTGGATTTCCCCCCGCCAAAAGTACAGCCGTTTGGGGAATCTCTTACCTTCCTGGTTTTTTCTATCGTAAAGGAGACTTTAAAAAAAGGGTTAAAGTCGTATAACGTGCAAACTGACTTGCAGGCTTTAAACGGCAACCGTCCACCGGCTGTAGCCTACAGCGTCTTAGGCGTCCCTAAGCGGCGAGGTATTTGTTCCAAATCTTTGAAAAGAGAGGCGACTGAAGGTAACGGGTTGGGTTTTTGGTTGGGTTTTTTTTCTAGTTTTTTTGTTTTTTGTTTTTCCCCCCCCTTTTCTTTAGGCGGAGCGCTCTGAAGAACCTGATTTCTGCCTGGCTTTCAGCGTCGCGTTTCCCCGGCAGTGCGGTAGCATCTCTCTCGGGCAGTGCCGCCGGCCAGATGTCCCTCCTCCTTGGGTAGGAGAGAAAGCAGCCCCCGGTCAAATGACAACTGCGCGTTCTGGAGACGGAGAGCGCAACGGTGGGGGTTCGGAGCTGTGCCAGTTGAATTAGCGCCGAAGAAAAAGTCCGAGGCTTTTCTAGCGTGAGTATTTTTCTTGGCCGTATCTAAACGCGCGCAGAGCTTTCCAGCGGCAGGGAAAGGGAAGGGAGGAGGCGCTTCCCCCCAGCGGGCGGAGGGTTTGTTACGCTGTTAGGCTGAGAAGGTGTTGCAAGTGGCACGGGTCAGTCTGAATAGGGACCTGAAGCGTCGGGATGGCTCCGGCTTTGGCAGGCCGTGCCGTCTTTGGAGCGGAGCTGTTTCCCCGCAATCCTCCTGTAGCTCAGCTCCTGTCCTGTCCCTCGGCCGGAGGGAATTCCTCTACTCTCTTCGGTGCTCTTTCGTTTGATGATGCTGATCTCCGGTTGGGGTTTGCTGTTTGTTTTGCAGGTGCCTCGTTGTCCGCGTCTCGTGCTGCTCGACAGATGCCCCGGCCCGGGTTTGCAGCCGGTGGTGGAGCCGCCTGAGGGGAAGGGGCCAGCCCTGGGTCTGGTCGTTCGGTGCATTTTTTGGGGCGAATTAAAAAAACCGGTGCGTGGGGGGGGGGGGGGGGGGGGTGTGATGATGTCATTTGGGGCAGCCGGATGTCAGCGGGGGAGCGACGGTGCGGCGGAGGAGCAGGTGAGTGGGGGTTAAGTGGGGTTCCCCCCACAAGAGGGTGGGTCACGGCCCCCAAACGCCTGAAAACTTGGTGCGGGGCAGGTGGTTGGGGTTTTGGGCGGTGGTGTTTAAAAAATGTTAAAAGCTGTATATGCGGGGGTGAGGCATTGGAGTAGAGAACAATCTCTCATTTTTCTGTGTGTTGAAAAATAATATTCCCTTACGTATATAAAAGGAGTTCAAAATACCAACCCGTATCTCTAAGGATTCTGTATTATTTAATGGGAGTTTAGACGACGGAAAGATTTTTTAAAAGATTTATTTATAAAGAGAGATTGAAGCGTCAAAGCGGATGTCTGGACAGGTCGCTAGTCCAATTGGATGTTGTCTATCGTGCGTGTTAATCTGTAAGTCTAAACAGATGTGACTCTTAGCAGACGTTCTGTCGAAGTGTATCAAGAGCATCCGTTTTCCCTAAGTCTTACCCACGGGTCGGTCAGTGCGGAGGCGTAAACGCCTGTGCTGTAGATGGTTCCAGACTGCAAAGAGAGCCTATCGCTAGAAGGGATTTCCAAACTGGCCCTCCCCTCTGCTCTCTCTTGCCGGCGTCCAAGCGCTTTCAAAAGCGCTTTAAGCAGGAGTGTTGATTCCCAGGAGGATAGGGAAGCTCTACAGAGAGACTTAGGTAGATTGGATCGTTGGGCCAACATCAGTGGTATGAGTTTCAACAAGGGCGAGCGCCAGGTTCTGCGCGTGGGCCACAATAACCCCGAGCAGCGCTACAGGCTTGGGGAAATGTGGCTGGAAAACCACCTGGAAGAAAGAGACCTGGGGGTTCTAATGGACAAGCGGCTGAACGTGAGCCGGCAGTGTGCCCAGGTGGCCACGAAAGCCAACGGCATCCTGGCTTGTATTAGAAACAGCGTGAGCAGCAGAAGTAGGGAGGCGATTGTGCCCCTGTACTCGGCACTGGTGAGGCCACACCTGGAGTATTGCGTCCGGTTTTGGGCACCTCAATCCAAGAGAGATGTCGAGGTGCTGGAGCGAGTGCAGAGGAGGGCAACGAAGCTGGTGAAGGGCCTGGAAAACAAATCCTATGAAGAGCGGTTGAAGGAGCTGGGACTGTTTAGTATGAGGAAGAGGGGGCTGAGGGGAGACCTCGTCACTCTCTAAACCTACTTGAAAGGACACTGTAGAGAGGTCGGTGCTGGTCTCCTGGCACGGGTAGGTAATGACAGAACGAGAGGGAACGGCTTCAAGCTCCAACAGGGTAGGTTTAGACTGGACATTAGGAAAGAATGTTTCACAGAGGGAGTGGTCGGGCATTGGAACAGGCTACCCAGGGAGGTGGTCGAGTCACCATCCCTGGATGTGTTTAAGAACCGTTGAGATGTGGTGTTGGGGGATATGGTGTAGGGGAGAACTTTGTAGAGTAGGGTAGATGGTTGGACTCGATGATCCCAAGGGTCTCTTGCAACCTAGACGATTCTATGATTCTATGAAAAGCAGCCCCTTCCCCCGTTTCCCCTCCCGCCCTGGGGAGCTGGATCGGTGCAGCGGGACAGGAGGAAAAAAACGCAGCCCCGTTTTCCTGCAGGGACGCAAAGCTCCCCGATGTCTCTGTGGTGGATAAGGCGGCACCCCCGCCTGCCTTCCTGGACGCCGGCGGACTGGCTGCTGTCGCCCCCACGGCCCCCGGGGCCACGCGCAGAGCGCCGCGGCGTCCCTGGGGCTGGTTGCGGGGCGAACACCGGAGGTTTTTGGCGCCGAGGCGACGGCTGCGGCTGCCCGGACTGCGAGCGGGGACAGGGCAGAGAGCGGGAAGGCCTGCCCGCCGGTAAGCGGTCACGGTCCCTGGGTGGAGGGAAGCGGGCTGAGAGCGGTCACCGCTCATGGCCCCGGTGAGGTCTCAGAGGGGGACAAGGAAGGGGGCGTGGGCGCTGCCCGGTGCTTTCCGCCCGCTGCGGACCGGTCCGCAGCGATTTCTGGGCTGGCCGCCGTTTTCCCCCGGCCCCCTCCGGTTCCGGAGCGGCTCGGCCCGCCCATACCGCGCGCCCATTGGTCGCGGTGCCGTAAGCGGCGTCCGTCCTCTAGGAGCCCCCGTCCCATTGGTCGATCGCGCCGTCAATCTCCAGCGCCTCCCAGTCCGGCCAATCGGAGCGCGGCAGGCGATCCGACCAATCGGAGCGGGGCGGTCGCGTTGTGATTGGCTCGTCCTCCTGTCAATCCGCCCGGGGGCGGTTGCCATGGTGAGGAAGCCCCGCCCGGTCGCGCATGCGCAGTAGTAAGGACAGCGCCGCCCTCACTACTGCGCATGCGCCACCGGGCGGGGCGTCCTCACCATGGCAACCGCCATTGACGTCCCACTCCGGCCAATCGGAGCGCGGCAGGCGATCCGACCAATCGGAGCGCGGCGGTCGCGTTGTGATTGGCTCGTCCTCCTGTCAATCCGCCCGGGGGCGGTTGCCATGGTGAGGAAGCCCCGCCTGGTCGCGCATGCGCAGTAGTAAGGGCGGCGCCGTGCTCGCTACTGCCGCCTTGTGGACAAAAATCGGTACTGCAGGTGGGGGGCGCGCATGCGCAGTGGAAAGAGTGGCGCCGCCCTCGCTGCTGCCGCCGCTTGTGGACAAAAAGCGGTACTGCAGGTACGGGGGTAGGGGGGTCCGGCCGCATGCGCAGTGGACGGGGGGGGGGGGGGGCGCTGCGCTCGCCGCTGCCGCCCGTGCCAGCAGAAACCGGCGCTGCAGCTCGGCGGATGCGGGGGGGGAAGGCGGAGCCCTGGGAGGTTCCATTTTCCCCAAATTGGGGAAAATTATTCAATTTGGGGTTTTTTTCGGTGCTTTTCCGCAACGGAAAAGACTTCAGGGTTTTGTTAGGGTTTTTCTTGCCCTTCCCCGCCGCCGGGGACGGCGCCCGTGCGGGGGCTGACGCTGCAGAACCGTAAATTGAACCCCCAAATTGAACCCCGAACATGAATAACATTTTCCCTAATTTGGGGAAAAGGGAACCTTCCCCGGTCCCGCCTCCCCCCGCTCCCCGAGCCGCACCGCCGGTTTCTGCTGGCACGGGCGGCAGCGGCGGCGAGCGCAGCGCCCCCCTTTCTACTGGGCATGCGCGTCCCCCCCCCCCGCCCTGTACCTGCGTACCTGCAGTACCGCTTTTTGTCCACGAGGGGGCAGTAGCGAGCACGGCGCCGCCCTCACTACTGCGCATGCGCCACCGGGCGGGGCGTCCTCACCATGGCAACCGCCATTGACGTCCCACTCCGGCCAATCGGAGCGCGGCAGGCGATCCGACCAATCGGAGCGCGGCGGTCGCGTTGTGATTGGCTCGTCCTCCTGTCAATCCGCCCGGGGGGCGGTTGCCATGGTGAGGAAGCCCCGCCCGGTCGCGCATGCGCAGTAGTAAGGACGGTGCCGCCCTCACTACTGCGCATGCGCCACCGGGCGGGGCGTCCTCACCATGGCAACCGCCCCCTGGCGGATTGACAGGAGGACGAGCCAATCACAGCGCGACCGCCGCGCTCCGATTGGTCGGATCGCCTGCCGCGCTCCGATTGGCCGGGGTGGGAGGCGCTGAAGATTGACGGCGCGACCGACCAATGGGACGGGCTCCCCGAGGACGGAAGCCGCTTCCGGCGCCGTGACCAATGGGCGCGCCGCATGGGCGGGCCGAGCCGCTCCGGAAGCGGAGGGGGCCGGGGGAAAATGGCGGCGCGCGCAGAAGCGGCTGCGGCGCGGCGCGGCGCGGACCGCACCGCACCGGACCGGCGCGGGCGGAAAGCACCGGGCAGCCGGACAGCGTCGCGGTGCCGCTGGACAGCGTCGCGGTGCCGCTGGACAGCGTCGCGAGGCAGCTGGACAGCGTCGAGGCCAGCGGGGGGGGCGCGGGGAAGGCGGCCGGGGTCCCGAGGCGGCTCCGAGGGGAGACGGCGTTGCGGGGGGGCGGGCTGAGGCGTCTGGGGAGGTGCTCGCGGCTCCTGGGGCTGGCAAACGGGCTCGCGTGGCTGGTGTTGGGGCTTCAGCCGGAGAGGGAGTCGTGTGGCTTTGGGCTGAGGGGCGGGGGTGGAGTCCGGCGTTTTGGGGACTTGAGCAGAGGCTCAGCGGCTGGGTTTTGGGGCTCGGAAGGGGGCAGTAAGTGATGCGGTTTGGGGGCGGAGAGCAGAAGCCGTTTTGGCTGGTTCTGCACGGGGGGTGGGCAGGAGGGCGTTGGGGGCTGCGGGGGAAAGCAGGGGCTGGGCGGGCTGCGGGGTGCTCAAACAGCAGGTGAGGTTTTCAAATCTGCAACTTGTAACTGTTGCAGCTTTGTTCTGGCTTCCTCCATTTTTGCAAAAGCTTCTGTTGCTAGACAGAGCATTCCTCTGTGTATCAGCTACTTGAGCTAGTTTATTTCAATGCGTCTGATCAGGTTTGTCTGTTCAGCAAAGTGGCATTTAAAGGTGACGTTTCACCGGATGCCAGCGGCTGTGCCTTATTTCCAGTATAAAGATGTATTCCCCAAATATCAGAGTGGGATATAACAACTGCAGCTGGTCAAAAGTAACACTGAAATGCAAAATTTAGAATTTCTTTTTTCCCATTGGCTCCTCCTCAGTATGAACACAAAGTTAATTTCTATTCTTAATTCCTATTTATGCTACATATATGAAGGATGAACGCGAGGAAAGGAGACCATAAAATACTGGCCTATTGCTATTTGTATGCTGCGCTTTGAACAGAAGAGACAAAACTGTCCTTTTTGTGAAATAATACTGGCTGTATCAGTGCCGTCCTCGTGTTTTTATTCAAAAATGTGAGATTTGTTGCCCCGAATGGTGAGAGTAGTTTTTGTTAATGGAAGTCGCAAGAGGTTCTGCCACCTTAAAAACCATAGAATCATAGAATGGTTAGAGTTGGAAGGGACCTTCAAGATCATCGTGTTGCAGCCCCCCTGCCTTGGGCAGGGACGCCTCCACTAGAGCGGGTTGCTCAAAGCCCCGTCCAGCCTGGCCTTAAACACTTCCAGGGATGGGGCATCCACAGCTTCCCCGGGCAACCTGTTCCAGTGCCTCACCACCCTCACGGGAAAGAATTTCCTCCTAACATCTAGTCTGAATCTCCCCTCTTCCGATTTAAAACCGTTACCCCTTGTCCTGTCGCTACCTTTCCCGACAGAGAGTCCCTCTCCGGCTCTCCCGTAGGCTCCCTTCAGATATTGGAAGGCTGCTCTGAGGTCTCCCCGGAGCCTTCTCTTCTCCAGGCTGAACAACCCCAGCTCTCTCAGTCTCTCTTCACAGGGGAGGTGCTCCGTCCCTCCGATGGTTTTCGTGGCCCTCCGCTGGGCCCCTTCCAACAGGTCCACGTCCTTCCCGTGTCGAGGACTCCAAAGCTGGACACCGTACGCCAGGTGGGGTCTCGCGTGCGCAGAGTAGAGGGGGGTAGAATCGCCTCCCGTGACCCGCTGGCCACGCTTCTCTTGATGCAGCCCAGGGTGGGGTTGGCTTTCTGGGCTGCCAGCGCGCGTTGCCGGCTCGTACTGACATGTAATAATGCTACTGACGTACCGTTAGCAGCCTCGTGTTAAAAGAAGCGAGAAGCTGTAATATCCTTAATTTAGACAGTTTTTACGTGAAATGGTGCATCCTCACTGTTTCGTCACTTTCAGGAGCGAGCAATTGACCGAGAGCAGGAGAGAGACCTTTTCCAGCAAGAGATAGGGAAGCCGGAACAACAGCTTAAGGTTCCACAAAGGATTCGGCCTGTCAGCGAGCATCAAACCGGAGAGGTAACGCGCGCTATTGCTTGTACTCAAGGGATCTAAATGGTACGCTGACAGCCGTTCGGATACCCTAGGGAAGCTGTTTTATGGTGTCCCTAACCTGCATCCGTTCGCAAGGCAGGAAAGGAAATCCCCCGAGATGAAAGGCTACGGTGTCGGGGGAACGTGGGGAAAGTGTGTTCTGGGTGTTTTTTGAGTCGGTCGGTTGGATGTTTTTAGTAGCAGACACACAGAAGCCTCGTAACTTTCAAAAAGACTCCCTCGCGTAACTTAATTTAGAAAATGGGGTTTTCAAAAGCCCGTGGAAACATTCAGGACTCCTGTAGCGATTCCCCCTGCTCTTGCGTCCTTTTGTGACATCCTGTTGGTAGCACGGGTACGGGCACCGCAGGAACGCAGTGACCAAGGGGTCACAGCCGAGACGTAGCGGCGCTCTCTGCGTGCGCCTCCCCGGGAGACGTCTGTCTCCCCTGAAACAATCTGGTGACCGCAGAAGGGCAGCTCGAGGAAGTCACAGCAACCTCTTAGGCCCAGCAAAAGCCAGAAAAGCGACAGCGGTGCAAACGCTGTGTGTTGTGAAGCTTTTTGCCTGTCTTGTTTGGTGACCTTTGGGTCAATTGAACTGCATTTTATTTTTTGGTGGGTTTTCTCCTGTCTTGCTTTTAGAGCAAGGCTGATATTTTTGCGTGATTCTCTCGCCCGATTTTCAGTCTTCAGCTTCTTCTCAGGTGGCACTGCGATTTTCAAAGAAAAGCTCTTCCTTTCGGTTCAGTTCAGTTGCTGTCGTTCGGTTCTTAAATGGTAGCAACGTTTAGTATTCTATATTAGATAGTTTATGACCACAGACAGTAATGGGACATACATGGATAGACGTGAAATGTAAGTTGTCAAAATATTTATTGCCTTACAATTCTCGGAGGTAGGGGTGTGTTTCCTGGGGTTTCAAAATCTATTTCACTAAAAAGGTTTGTAACAAATCCTGCAAAGTGTTCAGCCCGTACCGGGCGACCTGGCTGTCGTCAGCCTGTGCGTACAAGGAGTGGTGGGCCATCAGCCGAATGTGTGTTAACCGACACGCGTGGAGCAATTCCGCATCCGTCTGCTTCTGTGGCAAAGCGGGTGCCCGCTCCTGTCCTACGGACACGTTCCACAGAGGGGGGAGGCACAATTAGGTTTCCTGAATCCGGGATGTTCGTTTTGAGTTCGTTTTGTGATGCGTCTCCTCATAATTTGAGGCATGGGTAGCGTGTGAATTCCTAGTTAAAATTCTCACAGTTAAAAAGGCAAAACTTCTCCCGAGAAAAAAAATTTCAAATTTGATTGCATAATGAAACGAGGCCTGTTTTTCTGCACAGAAACGATTTGTGGGAATCGTCCTGAATTACAAGCGTGTATACCCAGATGTGTACACTCCAAGTTGGCAGATAGGCTGCAGCAGCAATGTAAAGCATGCTTTAAGGTGAAAGATGGCTGTAACTGTGATGAAAACTTTAAGGTTCGTACTAGATGCTTTTAAAGTAGGATTTTTCACAGGCAGGCGCAGCGGCAATTTTAGAGTCGAGTGGTGCCGAATATTACCCATTTACAGACAGAATTCTCGGTACTGTCTTAGATTTACATCGAATTTCTATCAAATGAGCCACCTAGCCTTCCTATATAGTATATTTTGGTGCCCCGATATTACTTGGCGTATTTCATAAGTATACCTTTTATGGCCGTTTCTCGTGCTTTTCCGAGAGAGCTGCTTTACTTTTTCATAGTTGCACGGTTTTTGAATGCCTCTTCTGCCTTTCAGATCTTCTCTTTCTCCTACGCCTTAAATACTCGTACAAGAACGTGCAGAAAATGTTATGTGCAGCTGTAACGTGCTTTGGGGTTTTTTTTGGTAGGATGAAATGGAAATACTGGGACTGGCGATCCAGAAGTCTGAAGAAGCCACCGTAAAGGACCGTCCCAGTGACTACCGTCGAGTTAGGATTATTAAAAGCACCAAAGCGACACGCTCGTAGAGATGGGGACTACCTCTGGACACGTGTTAATCCCGGTCAGGTGTCCTCGGGATACAGATGGTCTGCGCTTCCTGCTCTGACAAGACAGAAGCGATGAGCTTCAGGATGAGCTCCTGAAGACAAGAAAGAGGCCAGGTGCCGGGGTTCTTGTCTCTTTGTTTGTTTGTTTGTTTGTTTGTTTTGGGCGGGGGGTGGCGGGCGGGCGGGCGGGCGTGTGGCTTCCAAAACAGGGTGCGCGGTTGACTGCAGGTGGCAGCCTGCAGAGCTCTTTTGCTGCCTGACCTCGCCTTTTCTTTGTCACTCCTCTTTCATGGCATCTGCGCTGAAAGCCGGGGCGGTCAACGAAGAGACGTGGACAAAACGGGACGAACCGGCGCCGCTTCTGCCTGTTTTCCAGGCTTTGCCACGAACCAAGGAGCATCATCAGCCTCGTCACTGGTGGCGGCGAGTCCTGAGGTGGCTTAGGTGAGTCGAGCCTTCCAGGAACGTCCGTTGTCCGTAGCCTACGGCGTGTCATTTGGACGTCAGTCGGAAGGAGGTTTCCCTTTCTGAAAGGGCACCGGTTTCTCGTGCCAAGCGGTTGCCTCTCCTGAAGTTCCCACGAGAGGGGATCCTCGGAGACGATGCGCTGGGCAGCAGAAGTCATCAGCGAGGAGACGTCGCGCGCTCTATTAAATAGGGACAAAAAGAAAGACGATGTCCTTCCAAAGGCCCGAGCGCGGCACCTCTTCCGACGGCCGATGGCATGGCCGGCCTTTGGGCTCTGGGTCCCCCGTAACAGCGGGGACACGGCCAAACCCTGTTCCTCTGCGTGTTCGGCACAGCCAAAAGCCTTGGCCGGTCCGCCGGTCGTTTTCGGTAGCCTGGTGGATCGCGGCACCGGGGATTGGATTTCCCCCCGCCAAAAGTACAGCCGTTTGGGGAATCTCTTACCTTCCTGGTTTTTTCTATCGTAAAGGAGACTTTAAAAAAAGGGTTAAAGTCGTATAACGTGCAAACTGACTTGCAGGCTTTAAACGGCAACCGTCCACCGGCTGTAGCCTACAGCGTCTTAGGCGTCCCTAAGCGGCGAGGTATTTGTTCCAAATCTTTGAAAAGAGAGGCGACTGAAGGTAACGGGTTGGGTTTTTGGTTGGGTTTTTTTTCTAGTTTTTTTGGTTTTTGTTTTTCCCCCCCCTTTTCTTTAGGCGGAGCGCTCTGAAGAACCTGATTTCTGCCTGGCTTTCAGCGTCGCGTTTCCCCGGCAGTGCGGTAGCATCTCTCTCGGGCAGTGCCGCCGGCCAGATGTCCCTCCTCCTTGGGTAGGAGAGAAAGCAGCCCCCGGTCAAATGACAACTGCGCGTTCTGGAGACGGAGAGCGCAACGGTGGGGGTTCGGAGCTGTGCCAGTTGAATTAGCGCCGAAGAAAAAACCCGAGGCTTTTCTAGCGTGAGTATTTTTCTTGGCCGTATCTAAACGCGCACAGAGCTTTCCAGCGGCAGGGAAAGGGAAGGGAGGAGGCGCTTCCCCCCAGCGGGCGGAGGGTTTGTTACGCTGTTAGGCTGAGAAGGTGTTGCAAGTGGCACGGGTCAGTCTGAATAGGGACCTGAAGCGTCGGGATGGCTCCGGCTTTGGCAGGCCGTGCCGTCTTTGGAGCGGAGCTGTTTCCCCGCAATCCTCCTGTAGCTCAGCTCCTGTCCTGTCCCTCGGCCGGAGGGAATTCCTCTACTCTCTTCGGTGCTCTTTCGTTTGATGATGCTGATCTCCGGTTGGGGTTTGCTGTTTGTTTTGCAGGTGCCTCGTTGTCCGCGTCTCGTGCTGCTCGACAGATGCCCCGGCCCGGGTTTGCAGCCGGTGGTGGAGCCGCCTGAGGGGAAGGGGCCAGCCCTGGGTCTGGTCGTTTGGTGCATTTTTTGGGGCGAATTAAAAAAACCGGTGCGTGTGTGTGGGGGGGGGTGGTGTGATGATGTCATTTGGGGCAGCCGGATGTCAGCGGGGGAGCGACGGTGCGGCGGAGGAGCAGGTGAGTGGGGGTTAAGTGGGGTTCCCCCCACAAGAGGGTGGGTCACGGCCCCCAAACGCCTGAAAACTTGGTGCGGGGCAGGTGGTTGGGGTTTTGGGCGGTGGTGTTTAAAAAATGTTAAAAGCTGTATATGCGGGGGTGAGGCATTGGAGTAGAGAACAATCTCTCATTTTTCTGTGTGTTGAAAAATAATATTCCCTTACGTATATAAAAGGAGTTCAAAATACCAACCCGTATCTCTAAGGATTCTGTATTATTTAATGGGAGTTTAGACGACGGAAAGATTTTTTAAAAGATTTATTTATAAAGAGAGATTGAAGCGTCAAAGCGGATGTCTGGACAGGTCGCTAGTCCAATTGGATGTTGTCTATCGTGCGTGTTAATCTGTAAGTCTAAACAGATGTGACTCTTAGCAGACGTTCTGTCGAAGTGTATCAAGAGCATCCGTTTTCCCTAAGTCTTACCCACGGGTCGGTCAGTGCGGAGGCGTAAACGCCTGTGCTGTAGATGGTTCCAGACTGCAAAGAGAGCCTATCGCTAGAAGGGATTTCCAAACTGGCCCTCCCCTCTGCTCTCTCTTGCCGGCGTCCAAGCGCTTTCAAAAGCGCTTTAAGCAGGAGTGTTGATTCCCAGGAGGATAGGGAAGCTCTACAGAGAGACTTAGGTAGATTGGATCGTTGGGCCAACATCAGTGGTATGAGTTTCAACAAGGGCGAGCGCCAGGTTCTGCGCGTGGGCCACAATAACCCCGAGCAGCGCTACAGGCTTGGGGAAATGTGGCTGGAAAACCACCTGGAAGAAAGAGACCTGGGGGTTCTAATGGACAAGCGGCTGAACGTGAGCCGGCAGTGTGCCCAGGTGGCCACGAAAGCCAACGGCATCCTGGCTTGTATTAGAAACAGCGTGAGCAGCAGAAGTAGGGAGGCGATTGTGCCCCTGTACTCGGCACTGGTGAGGCCACACCTGGAGTATTGCGTCCGGTTTTGGGCACCTCAATCCAAGAGAGATGTCGAGGTGCTGGAGCGAGTGCAGAGGAGGGCAACGAAGCTGGTGAAGGGCCTGGAAAACAAATCCTATGAAGAGCGGTTGAAGGAGCTGGGACTGTTTAGTATGAGGAAGAGGGGGCTGAGGGGAGACCTCGTCACTCTCTAAACCTACTTGAAAGGACACTGTAGAGAGGTCGGTGCTGGTCTCCTGGCACGGGTAGGTAATGACAGAACGAGAGGGAACGGCTTCAAGCTCCAACAGGGTAGGTTTAGACTGGACATTAGGAAAGAATGTTTCACAGAGGGAGTGGTCGGGCATTGGAACAGGCTACCCAGGGAGGTGGTCGAGTCACCATCCCTGGATGTGTTTAAGAACCGTTGAGATGTGGTGTTGGGGGATATGGTGTAGGGGAGAACTTTGTAGAGTAGGGTAGATGGTTGGACTCGATGATCCCAAGGGTCTCTTGCAACCTAGACGATTCTATGATTCTATGAAAAGCAGCCCCTTCCCCCGTTTCCCCTCCCGCCCTGGGGAGCTGGATCGGTGCAGCGGGACAGGAGGAAAAAAACGCAGCCCCGTTTTCCTGCAGGGACGCAAAGCTCCCCGATGTCTCTGTGGTGGATAAGGCGGCACCCCCGCCTGCCTTCCTGGACGCCGGCGGACTGGCTGCTGTCGCCCCCACGGCCCCCGGGGCCACGCGCAGAGCGCCGCGGCGTCCCTGGGGCTGGTTGCGGGGCGAACACCGGAGGTTTTTGGCGCCGAGGCGACGGCTGCGGCTGCCCGGACTGCGAGCGGGGACAGGGCAGAGAGCGGGAAGGCCTGCCCGCCGGTAAGCGGTCACGGTCCCTGGGTGGAGGGAAGCGGGCTGAGAGCGGTCACCGCTCATGGCCCCGGTGAGGTCTCAGAGGGGGACAAGGAAGGGGGCGTGGGCGCTGCCCGGTGCTTTCCGCCCGCTGCGGACCGGTCCGCAGCGATTTCTGGGCTGGCCGCCGTTTTCCCCCGGCCCCCTCCGGTTCCGGAGCGGCTCGGCCCGCCCATACCGCGCGCCCATTGGTCGCGGTGCCGTAAGCGGCGTCCGTCCTCTAGGAGCCCCCGTCCCATTGGTCGATCGCGCCGTCAATCTCCAGCGCCTCCCAGTCCGGCCAATCGGAGCGCGGCAGGCGATCCGACCAATCGGAGCGGGGCGGTCGCGTTGTGATTGGCTCGTCCTCCTGTCAATCCGCCCGGGGGCGGTTGCCATGGTGAGGAAGCCCCGCCCGGTCGCGCATGCGCAGTAGTAAGGACGGCGCCGCCCTCACTACTGCGCATGCGCCACCGGGCGGGGCGTCCTCACCATGGCAACCGCCATTGACGTCCCACTCCGGCCAATCGGAGCGCGGCAGGCGATCCGACCAATCGGAGCGCGGCGGTCGCGTTGTGATTGGCTCGTCCTCCTGTCAATCCGCCCGGGGGCGGTTGCCATGGTGAGGAAGCCCCGCCTGGTCGCGCATGCGCAGTAGTAAGGGCGGCGCCGTGCTCGCTACTGCCGCCTTGTGGACAAAAATCGGTACTGCAGGTGGGGGGCGCGCATGCGCAGTGGAAAGAGTGGCGCCGCCCTCGCTGCTGCCGCCGCTTGTGGACAAAAAGCGGTACTGCAGGTACGGGGGTAGGGGGGTCCGGCCGCATGCGCAGTGGACGGGGGGGGGGGGGGGGGCGCTGCGCTCGCCGCTGCCGCCCGTGCCAGCAGAAACCGGCGCTGCAGCTCGGCGGATGCGGGGGGGGAAGGCGGAGCCCTGGGAGGTTCCATTTTCCCCAAATTGGGGAAAATTATTCAATTTGGGGTTTTTTTCGGTGCTTTTCCGCAACGGAAAAGACTTCAGGGTTTTGTTAGGGTTTTTCTTGCCCTTCCCCGCCGCCGGGGACGGCGCCCGTGCGGGGGCTGACGCTGCAGAACCGTAAATTGAACCCCCAAATTGAACCCCGAACATGAATAACATTTTCCCTAATTTGGGGAAAAGGGAACCTTCCCCGGTCCCGCCTCCCCCCGCTCCCCGAGCCGCACCGCCGGTTTCTGCTGGCACGGGCGGCAGCGGCGGCGAGCGCAGCGCCCCCCTTTCTACTGGGCATGCGCGTCCCCCCCCCCCCCCCCCGCCCTGTACCTGCGTACCTGCAGTACCGCTTTTTGTCCACGAGGGGGCAGTAGCGAGCACGGCGCCGCCCTCACTACTGCGCATGCGCCACCGGGCGGGGCGTCCTCACCATGGCAACCGCCATTGACGTCCCACTCCGGCCAATCGGAGCGCGGCAGGCGATCCGACCAATCGGAGCGGGGCGGTCGCGTTGTGATTGGCTCGTCCTCCTGTCAATCCGCCCGGGGGGCGGTTGCCATGGTGAGGAAGCCCCGCCCGGTCGCGCATGCGCAGTAGTAAGGACGGCGCCGCCCTCACTACTGCGCATGCGCCACCGGGCGGGGCGTCCTCACCATGGCAACCGCCATTGACGTCCCACTCCGGCCAATCGGAGCGCGGCAGGCGATCCGACCAATCGGAGCGCGGCGGTCGCGTTGTGATTGGCTCGTCCTCCTGTCAATCCGCCCGGGGGCGGTTGCCATGGTGAGGAAGCCCCGCCTGGTCGCGCATGCGCAGTAGTAAGGGCGGCGCCGTGCTCGCTACTGCCGCCTTGTGGACAAAAATCGGTACTGCAGGTGGGGGGGGGCGCGCATGCGCAGTGGAAAGAGTGGCGCCGCCCTCGCTGCTGCCGCCGCTTGTGGACAAAAAGCGGTACTGCAGGTACGGGGGTAGGGGGGTCCGGGCGCATGCGCAGTGGACGGGGGGGGGGGGGGGCGCTGCGCTCGCCGCTGCCGCCCGTGCCAGCAGAAACCGGCGCTGCAGCTCGGCGGATGCGGGGGGGGAAGGCGGAGCCCTGGGAGGTTCCATTTTCCCCAAATTGGGGAAAATTATTCAATTTGGGGTTTTTTTCGGTGCTTTTCCGCAACGGAAAAGACTTCAGGGTTTTGTTAGGGTTTTTCTTGCCCTTCCCCGCCGCCGGGGACGGCGCCCATGCGGGGGCTGACGCTGCAGAACCGTAAATTGAACCCCCAAATTGAACCCCGAAGATGAATAACATTTTCCCTAATTTGGGGAAAAGGGAACCTTCCCCGGTCCCGCCTCCCCCCGCTCCCCGAGCCGCACCGCTGGTTTCTGCTGGCACGGGCGGCAGCGGCGGCGAGCGCAGCGCCCCCCTTTCTACTGGGCATGCGCGTCCCCCCCCCCCGCCCTGTACCTGCGTACCTGCAGTACCGCTTTTTGTCCACGAGGGGGCAGTAGCGAGCACGGCGCCGCCCTCACTACTGCGCATGCGCCACCGGGCGGGGCGTCCTCACCATGGCAACCGCCATTGACGTCCCACTCCGGCCAATCGGAGCGCGGCAGGCGATCCGACCAATCGGAGCGGGGCGGTCGCGTTGTGATTGGCTCGTCCTCCTGTCAATCCGCCCGGGGGGCGGTTGCCATGGTGAGGAAGCCCCGCCCGGTCGCGCATGCGCAGTAGTAAGGACGGCGCCGCCCTCACTACTGCGCATGCGCCACCGGGCGGGGCGTCCTCACCATGGCAACCGCCCCCTGGCGGATTGACAGGAGGACGAGCCAATCACAGCGCGACCGCCGCGCTCCGATTGGTCGGATCGCCTGCCGCGCTCCGATTGGCCGGGGTGGGAGGCGCTGAAGATTGACGGCGCGACCGACCAATGGGACGGGCTCCCCGAGGACGGAAGCCGCTTCCGGCGCCGTGACCAATGGGCGCGCCGCATGGGCGGGCCGAGCCGCTCCGGAAGCGGAGGGGGCCGGGGGAAAATGGCGGCGCGCGCAGAAGCGGCTGCGGCGCGGCGCGGCGCGGCGCGGACCGCGCCGCACCGGACCGGCGCGGGCGGAAAGCACCGGGCAGCCGGACAGCGTCGCGGTGCCGCTGGACAGCGTCGCGGTGCCGCTGGACAGCGTCGCGGTGCCGCTGGACAGCGTCGCGGTGCCGCTGGACAGCGTCGCGGTGCCGCTGGACAGCGTCGCGAGGCAGCTGGACAGCGTCGAGGCCAGCGGGGGGGCGCGGGGAAGGCGGCCGGGGTCCCGAGGCGGCTCCGAGGGGAGACGGCGTTGCGGGGGGGCGGGCTGAGGCGTCTGGGGAGGTGCTCGCGGCTCCTGGGGCTGGCAAACGGGCTCGCGTGGCTGGTGTTGGGGCTTCAGCCGGAGAGGGAGTCGTGTGGCTTTGGGCTGAGGGGCGGGGGTGGAGTCCGGCGTTTTGGGGACTTGAGCAGAGGCTCAGCGGCTGGGTTTTGGGGCTCGGAAGGGGGCAGTAAGTGATGCGGTTTGGGGGCGGAGAGCAGAAGCCGTTTTGGCTGGTTCTGCACGGGGGGTGGGCAGGAGGGCGTTGGGGGCTGCGGGGGAAAGCAGGGGCTGGGCGGGCTGCGGGGTGCTCAAACAGCAGGTGAGGTTTTCAAATCTGCAACTTGTAACTGTTGCAGCTTTGTTCTGGCTTCCTCCATTTTTGCAAAAGCTTCTGTTGCTAGACAGAGCATTCCTCTGTGTATCAGCTACTTGAGCTAGTTTATTTCAATGCGTCTGATCAGGTTTGTCTGTTCAGCAAAGTGGCATTTAAAGGTGACGTTTCACCGGATGCCAGCGGCTGTGCCTTATTTCCAGTATAAAGATGTATTCCCCAAATATCAGAGTGGGATATAACAACTGCAGCTGGTCAAAAGTAACACTGAAATGCAAAATTTAGAATTTCTTTTTTCCCATTGGCTCCTCCTCAGTATGAACACAAAGTTAATTTCTATTCTTAATTCCTATTTATGCTACATATATGAAGGATGAACGCGAGGAAAGGAGACCATAAAATACTGGCCTATTGCTATTTGTATGCTGCGCTTTGAACAGAAGAGACAAAACTGTCCTTTTTGTGAAATAATACTGGCTGTATCAGTGCCGTCCTCGTGTTTTTATTCAAAAATGTGAGATTTGTTGCCCCGAATGGTGAGAGTAGTTTTTGTTAATGGAAGTCGCAAGAGGTTCTGCCACCTTAAAAACCATAGAATCATAGAATGGTTAGAGTTGGAAGGGACCTTCAAGATCATCGTGTTGCAGCCCCCCTGCCTTGGGCAGGGACGCCTCCACTAGAGCGGGTTGCTCAAAGCCCCGTCCAGCCTGGCCTTAAACACTTCCAGGGATGGGGCATCCACAGCTTCCCCGGGCAACCTGTTCCAGTGCCTCACCACCCTCACGGGAAAGAATTTCCTCCTAACATCTAGTCTGAATCTCCCCTCTTCCGATTTAAAACCGTTACCCCTTGTCCTGTCGCTACCTTTCCCGACAGAGAGTCCCTCTCCGGCTCTCCCGTAGGCTCCCTTCAGATATTGGAAGGCTGCTCTGAGGTCTCCCCGGAGCCTTCTCTTCTCCAGGCTGAACAACCCCAGCTCTCTCAGTCTCTCTTCACAGGGGAGGTGCTCCGTCCCTCCGATGGTTTTCGTGGCCCTCCGCTGGGCCCCTTCCAACAGGTCCACGTCCTTCCCGTGTCGAGGACTCCAAAGCTGGACACCGTACGCCAGGTGGGGTCTCGCGCGCGCAGAGTAGAGGGGGGTAGAATCGCCTCCCGTGACCCGCTGGCCACGCTTCTCTTGATGCAGCCCAGGGTGGGGTTGGCTTTCTGGGCTGCCAGCGCGCGTTGCCGGCTCGTACTGACATGTAATAATGCTACTGACGTACCGTTAGCAGCCTCGTGTTAAAAGAAGCGAGAAGCTGTAATATCCTTAATTTAGACAGTTTTTACGTGAAATGGTGCATCCTCACTGTTTCGTCACTTTCAGGAGCGAGCAATTGACCGAGAGCAGGAGAGAGACCTTTTCCAGCAAGAGATAGGGAAGCCGGAACAACAGCTTAAGGTTCCACAAAGGATTCGGCCTGTCAGCGAGCATCAAACCGGAGAGGTAACGCGCGCTATTGCTTGTACTCAAGGGATCTAAATGGTACGCTGTGACGTGCGGAAAGAAACCTTACAACTCGCAGAGAGTTATAAAGCAGGTATGTTTATTGCGGTGCCGGGTGCAAGGGGGATCGCTCCTCCAAACTTGCACACCCTTAGGCTAAACCCGTAGTTATTTATAAGGTAAATCATACATATGCAAACTATGGGATGGGCTAATACAATTAGTTCTAACAATAGGTGTGACTATGTTAATTATTTCCGGAGCCTCATTATAATAAGTCTCATCCTTCAGGCATGTGCGTATCTTCTCCTGGTGTTTTTCTTTGGGGGGGCGTCTTAGGGAGTAAGTTCCACGATCACTGAACCGATTCGATTGTTTTGCTGATAGAGGCCGTAAAAGTCTCTTGCTATCTTCCTGTAATTGATCAGGATGTTCCGCTTGTCTTCTGCGTGGTCTGGCAGGGGTCGTAAAGTCTCTGGTTATCTTCTCCTCTGTTATCAGTCAGGATGTTCCCATTTGCTTGCGAAGTGTTCCTTCAAGGCTGAGGCCCGCCTCCGCTAATTGGGAAATTCTTTGTTTTCTTTCCTCCCCTCCAAGGTTGAGATATACGTCCCTGTCATGGTTAATCCCTCTGTTTTCTGTTTCAGCTGACAGCCGTTCGGATACCCTAGGGAAGCTGTTTTATGTTGTCCCTAACCTGCATCCATTCACAAGGCAGGAAAGGAAATCCCCCGAGATGAAAGGCTACGGTGTCGGGGGAACGTGGGGAAAGTGTGTTCTGGGTGTTTTTTGAGTCGGTCGGTTGGATGTTTTTAGTAGCAGACACACAGAAACTTCGTAACTTTCAAAAAGACTCCCTCGCGTAACTTAATTTAGAAAATGGGGTTTTCAAAAGCCCGTGGAAACATTCAGGACTCCTGTAGCGATTCCCCCTGCTCTTGCGTCGTTTTGTGACGTCCTGTTGGTAGCACGGGTACGGGCACCGCAGGAACGCAGTGACCAAGGGGTCACAGCCGAGACGTAGCGGCGCTCTCTGCGTGCGCCTCCCCGGGAGACGTCTGTCTCCCCTGAAACAATCTGGTGACCGCAGAAGGGCAGCTCGAGGAAGTCACAGCAACCTCTTAGGCCCAGCAAAAGCCAGAAAAGCGACAGCGGTGCAAACGCTGTGTATTGTGAAGCTTTTTGCCTGTTTTGTTTGGTGACCTTTGGGTCAATTAAACTGCATTTTATTTTTTGGTGGGTTTTCTCCTGTCTTGCTTTTAGAGCAAGGCTGATATTTTTGCGTGATTCTCTCGCCCGATTTTCAGTCTTCAGCTTCTTCTCAGGTGGCACTGCGATTTTCAAAGAAAAGCTCTTCCTTTCGGTTCAGTTCAGTTGCTGTCGTTCGGTTCTTAAATGGTAGCAACGTTTAGTATTCTATATTAGATAGTTTATGACCACAGACAGTAATGGGACATACACGTATAGATGTGAAATGTAAGTTGTCAAAATATTTATTGCCTTACAATTCTCGGAGGTAGGGGTGTGTTTCCTGGGGTTTTAAAATCTATTTCACTAAAAGGTTTGTGACAAATCCTGCAAAGTGTTCAGCCCGTACCGGGCCATCTGGCTGTCGTCAGCCTGTGCGTACAAGGAGTGGTGGGCCATTAGCCGAATGTGTGTTAACCGACACGCGTGGAGGAGCAATTCCGCATCCGTCTGCTTCTGTGGCAAAGCGGGTGCCCGCTCCTGTCCTACGGACACGTTCCACAGAGGGGAGAGGCACAATTAGTTTTCCTGAATCCGGGATGTTCGTTTTGAGTTCGTTTTGTGATGCGTCTCCTCATAATTTGAGGCATGGGTAGCGTGTGAATTCCCAGTTAAAATTCTCACAGTTAAAAAGGCAAAACTTCTCCCGAGAAAAAAAATTTCAAATTTGATTGCATAATGAAACGAGGCCTGTTTTTCTGCACAGAAACGATTTGTGGAAATCATCCTGAATTATAAGCGTGTATACACAGACGTGTACACTCCAAGTTGGCAGAAATGTAAAGCATGCTTTAAGGTGAAAGATGGCTGTAACTGTGATGAAAACTTTAAGGTTCGTACTAGATGCTTTTAAAGTCGGATTTTTCACAGGCAGGAAGATAGAATCTAGGAGCACCGCAGGCGCAGCGGCAATTTTAGAGCTGAGTGGTGCCGGATATTATCCATTTACAGACAGAATTCTCGGTACTGTATTAGATTTACATCGAATTTCTGTCAAATGAGCCACCTAGCCTTCCTGTATAGTATATTTTGGTGCCCCGATATTACTTGGCGTATTTCATAAGTATACCTTTTATGGCCGTTTCTCGTGCTTTTCCGAGAGAGCTGCTTTACTTTTTCATAGTTGCACGGTTTTTGAATGCCTCTTCTGCCTTTCAGATCTTCTCTTTCTCCTACGCCTTAAATACTCGTACAAGAACAAGCAGAAAATGTTATGTGCAGCTGTAACGTGCTTTGGGGTTTTTTTTTTGGTAGGATGAAATGGAAATACTGGGACTGGCGATCCAGAAGTCTGAAGAAGCCACCGTAAAGGACCGTCCCAGTGACTACCGTCGAGTTAGGATTATTAAAAGCACCAAAGCGACACGCTCGTAGAGATGGGGACTACCTCTGGACACGTGTTAATCCCGGTCAGGTGTCCTCGGGATACAGATGGTCTGCGCTTCCTGCTCTGACAAGACAGAAGCGATGAGCTTCAGGATGAGCTCCTGAAGACAAGAAAGAGGCCAGGTGCCGGGGTTCTTGTCTCTTTGTTTGTTTGTTTGTTTGTTTGTTTTGGGCGGGGGGTGGCGGGCGGGCGGGCGGGCGTGTGGCTTCCAAAACAGGGTGCGCGGTTGACTGCAGGTGGCAGCCTGCAGAGCTCTTTTGCTGCCTGACCTCGCCTTTTCTTTGTCACTCCTCTTTCATGGCATCTGCGCTGAAAGCCGGGGCGGTCAACGAAGAGACGTGGACAAAACGGGACGAACCGGCGCCGCTTCTGCCTGTTTTCCAGGCTTTGCCACGAACCAAGGAGCATCATCAGCCTCGTCACTGGTAGCGGCGAGTCCTGAGGTGGCTTAGGTGAGTCGAGCCTTCCAGGAACGTCCGTTGTCCGTAGCCTACGGCGTGTCATTTGGACGTCAGTCGGAAGGAGGTTTCCCTTTCTGAAAGGGCACCGGTTTCTCGTGCCAAGCGGTCGCCTCTCCTGAAGTTCCCACGAGAGGGGATCCTCGGAGACGATGCGCTGGGCAGCAGAAGTCATCAGCGAGGAGACGTCGCGCGCTCTATTAAATAGGGACAAAAAGAAAGACGATGTCCTTCCAAAGGCCCGAGCGCGGCACCTCTTCCGACGGCCGATGGCATGGCCGGCCTTTGGGCTCTGGGTCCCCCGTAACAGCGGGGACACGGCCAAACCCTGTTCCTCTGCGTGTTCGGCACAGCCAAAAGCCTTGGCCGGTCCGCCGGTCGTTTTCGGTAGCCTGGTGGATTGCGGCACCGGGGATTGGATTTCCCCCCGCCAAAAGTACAGCCGTTTGGGGAATCTCTTACCTTCCTGGTTTTTTCTATCGTAAAGGAGACTTTAAAAAAAGGGTTAAAGTTGTATAACGTGCAAACTGACTTGCAGGCTTTAAACGGCAACCGTCCACCGGCTGTAGCCTACAGCGTCTTAGGCGTCCCTAAGCGGCGAGGTATTTGTTCCAAATCTTTGAAAAGAGAGGCGACTGAAGGTAACGGGTTGGGTTTTTGGTTGGGTTTTTTATTGGGTTTTTTTGTTGTTGTTGTTGGTTTTGGTTTTGTTTTTTGTTTTTTCCCCCCCGTGCTCTTTAGGCGGAGTGCTCTGAAGAACCTGATTTCTGCCTGGCTTTCAGCGGCGCGTTTCCCCGGCAGTGCGGTAGCATCTCTCTTGGGCAGTGCCGCCGGCCAGATGTCCCTCCTCCTTGGGTAGGAGAGAAAGCAGCCCCCGGTCAAATGACAACTGCGCGTTCTGGAGACGGAGAGCGCAACGGTGGGGGTTCGGAGCTGTGCCAGTTGAATTAGCGCCGAAGAAAAAGTCCGAGGCTTTTCTAGCGTGAGTATTTTTCTTGGCCGTATCTAAACGCGCGCAGAGCTTTCCAGCGGCAGGGAAAGGGAAGGGAGGAGGCGCTTCCCCCCAGCGGGCGGAGGGTTTGTTCCGCTGTTAGGCTGAGAAGGTGTTGCAAGTGGCACGGGTCAGTCTGAATAGGGACCTGAAGCGTCGGGATGGCTCCGGCTTTGGCAGGCCGTGCCGTCTTTGGAGCGGAGCTGTTTCCCCGCAATCCTCCTGTAGCTCAGCTCCTGTCCTGTCCCTCGGCCGGAGGGAATTCCTCTACTCTCTTCGGTGCTCTTTCGTTTGATGATGCTGATCTCCGGTTGGGGTTTGTTGTTTGTTTTGCAGGTGCCTCGTTGTCCGCGTCTCGTGCTGCTCGACAGATGCCCCAGCCCGGGTTTGCAGCCGATGGTGGAGCCGCCTGAGGGGAAGGGGCCAGCCCTGGGTCTGGTCGTTCGGTGCATTTTTTGGGACGAATTAAAAAAACTGGGGTGTGTGGGGGGGTGTGTGTGTGAGATGATGTCATTTGGGGCAGCCGGATGTCAGCGGGGGAGCGACGGTGCGGCGGAGGAGCAGGTGAGTGGGGGTTAAGTGGGGTTCCCCCCACAAGAGGGTGGGTCACGGCCCCCTAATGCCTGAAAACTTGGTGCGGGGCAGGTGGTTGGGGTTTTGGGCGGTGGTGTTTAAAAGCTGTATATGCGGGGGTGAGGCACTGGAGTAGAGAACAATCTCTCATTTTTCTGTGTGTTGAAAAATAATATTCCCTTACGTATATAAAAGGAGTTCAAAATACCAACCCGTATCTCTAAGGATTCTGTATTATTTAATGGGAGTTTAGACGACGGAAAGATTTTTGAAAAGATTTATTTATAAAGAGAGATTGAAGCGTCAAAGCGGATGTCTGGACGGGTCGCTAGTCCAATTGGATGTTGTCTATCGTGCGTGTTAATCTGTAAGTCTAAACAGATGTGACTCTTAGCAGAGGTTCTGTCGAAGTGTATCAAGAGCATCCGTTTTCCCTAAGTCTTACCCACGGGTCGGTCAGTGCGGAGGCGTAAACGCCTGTGCTGTAGATGGTTCCAGACTGCAAAGAGAGCCTATCGCTAGAAGGGATTTCCAAACTGGCCCTCCCCTCTGCTCTCTCTTGCCGGCGTCCAAGCGCTTTCAAAAGCGCTTTAAGCAGGAGTGTTGATTCCCAGGAGGATAGGGAAGCTCTACAGAGAGACTTAGGTAGATTGGATCGTTGGGCCAACATCAGTGGTATGAGTTTCAACAAGGGCGAGTGCCAGGTTCTGCGCGTGGGCCACAATAACCCCGAGCAGCGCTACAGGCTTGGGGAAACGTGGCTGGAAAACCACCTGGAAGAAAGAGACCTGGGGGTGCTAATGGACAAGCGGCTGAACGTGAGCCGGCAGTGTGCCCAGGTGGCCACGAAAGCCAACGGCATCCTGGCTTGTATTAGAAACAGCGTGAGCAGCAGAAGTAGGGAGGCGATTGTGCCCCTGTACTCGGCACTGGTGAGGCCGCACCTGGAGTATTGCGTCCGGTTTTGGGCACCTCAATCCAAGAGAGATGTTGAGGTGCTGGAGCGAGTGCAGAGGAGGGCAACGAAGCTGGTGAAGGGCCTGGAAAACAAATCCTATGAAGAGCGGTTGAAGGAGCTGGGACTGTTTAGTATGAGGAAGAGGGGGCTGAGGGGAGACCTCGTCACTCTCTAAACCTACTTGAAAGGACACTGTAGAGAGGTCGGTGCTGGTCTCCTGGCACGGGTAGGTAATGACAGAACGAGAGGGAACGGCTTCAAGCTCCAACAGGGTAGGTTTAGACTGGACATTAGGAAAGAATGTTTCACAGAGGGAGTGGTCGGGCATTGGAACAGGCTACCCAGGGAGGTGGTCGAGTCACCATCCCTGGATGTGTTTAAGAACCGTTGAGATGTGGTGTTGGGGGATATGGTGTAGGGGAGAACTTTGTAGAGTAGGGTAGATGGTTGGACTCGATGATGCCAAGGGTCTCTTGCAACCTAGACGATTCTATGATTCTATGAAAAGCAGCCCCTTCCCCCGTTTCCCCTCCCGCCCTGGGGAGCTGGATCGGTGCAGCGGGACAGGAGGAAAAAAACGCAGCCCCGTTTTCCTGCAGGGACGCAAAGCTCCCCGATGTCTCTGTGGTGGATAAGGCGGCACCCCCGCCTGCCTTCCTGGACGCCGGCGGACTGGCTGCTGTCGCCCCCACGGCCCCCGGGGCCACGCGCAGAGCGCCGCGGCGTCCCTGGGGCTGGTTGCGGGGCGAACACCGGAGGTTTTTGGCGCCGAGGCGACGGCTGCGGCTGCCCGGACTGCGAGCGGGGACAGGGCAGAGAGCGGGAAGGCCTGCCCGCCGGTAAGCGGTCACGGTCCCTGGGTGGAGGGAAGCGGGCTGAGAGCGGTCACCGCTCATGGCCCCGGTGAGGTCTCAGAGGGGGACAAGGAAGGGGGCGTGGGCGTGGGCGCTGCCCGGCTGCCCGGTGCTTTCCGCCCGCTGCGGACCGGTCCGCAGCGATTTCTGGGCTGGCCGCCGTTTTCCCCCGGCCCCCTCCGGTTCCGGAGCGGCTCGGCCCGCCCATACCGCGCGCCCATTGGTCGCGGTGCCGTAAGCGGCGTCCGTCCTCTAGGAGCCCCCGTCCCATTGGTCGATCGCGCCGTCAATCTCCAGCGCCTCCCAGTCCGGCCAATCGGAGCGCGGCAGGCGATCCGACCAATCGGAGCGCGGCGGTCGCGTTGTGATTGGCTCGTCCTCCTGTCAATCCGCCCGGGGGGCGGTTGCCATGGTGAGGAAGCCCCGCCCGGTCGCGCATGCGCAGTAGTAAGGACGGCGCCGCCCTCACTACTGCGCATGCGCCACCGGGCGGGGCGTCCTCACCATGGCAACCGCCCCCTGGCGGATTGACAGGAGGATGAGCCAATCACAGCGCGACCGCCGCGCTCCGATTGGTCGGATCGCCTGCCGCGCTCCGATTGGCCGGGGTGGGAGGCGCTGAAGATTGACGGCGCGACCGACCAATGGGACGGGCTCCCCGAGGACGGAAGCCGCTTCCGGCGCCGTGACCAATGGGCGCGCCGCATGGGCGGGCCGAGCCGCTCCGGAAGCGGAGGGGGCCGGGGGAAAATGGCGGCGCGCGCAGAAGCGGCTGCGGCGCGGCGCGGACCGGACCGGACCGCACCGCACCGCACCGCACCGGACCGGCGCGGGCGGAAAGCACCGGGCAGCCGGACAGCGTCGCGGTGCCGCTGGACAGCGTCGAGGCCAGCGGGGGGGCGCGGGGAAGGCGGCCGGGGTCCCGAGGCGGCTCCGAGGGGAGACGGCGTTGCGGGGAGGCGGGCTGAGGCGTCTGGGGAGGTGCTCGCGGCTCCCGGGGCTGGCAAACGGGCTCGCGTGGCTGGTGTTGGGGCTTCAGCCGGAGAGGGAGTCGTGTGGCTTTGGGCTGAGGGGCGGGGGTGGAGTCCGGCGTTTTGGGGACTCGAGCAGAGGCTCAGCGGCTGGGTTTTGGGGCTCGGAAGGGGGCAGTAAGTGATGCGGTTTGGGGGCGGAGAGCAGAAGCCGTTTTGGCTGGTTCTGCAGGGGGGGTGGGCAGGAGGGCGTTGGGGGCTGCGGGGGAAAGCAGGGGCTGGGCGGGCTGCGGGGTGCTCAAACAGCAGGTGAGGTTTTCAAATCTGCAACTTGTAACTGTTGCAGCTTTATTCTGGCTTCCTCCATTTTTGCAAAAGCTTCTGTTGCTAGACAGAGCATTCCTCTGTGTATCAGCTACTTGAGCTAGTTTATTTCAATGCGTCTGATCAGGTTTGTCTGTTCAGCAAAGTGGCATTTAAAGGTGACGTTTCACCGGATGCCAGCGGCTGTGCCTTATTTCCAGTATAAAGATGTATTCCCCAAATATCAGAGTGGGATATAACAACTGCAGCTGGTCAAAAGTAACACTGAAATGCAAAATTTAGAATTTCTTTTTTCCCATTGGCTCCTCCTCAGTATGAACACAAAGTTAATTTCTATTCTTAATTCCTATTTATGCTACATATATGAAGGATGAACGCGAGGAAAGGAGACCATAAAATACTGGCCTATTGCTATTTGTATGCTGTGCTTTGAACAGAAGAGACAAAACTGTCCTTTTTGTGAAATAATACTGGCTGTATCAGTGCCGTCCTCGTGTTTTTCTTCAAAAATGTGAGATTTGTTGCCCCGAATGGTGAGAGTAGTTTTTGTTAATGGAAGTCGCAAGAGGTTCTGCCACCTTAAAAACCATAGAATCGTAGAATGGTTAGAATTGGAAGGGACCTTCAAGATCATCGTGTTGCAGCCCCCCTGCCTTGGGCAGGGACGCCTCCACTAGAGCGGGTTGCTCAAAGCCCTGTCCAGCCTGGCCTTAAACACTTCCAGGGATGGGGCATCCACAGCTTCCCCGGGCGACCTGTTCCAGTGCCTCACCACCCTCACGGTAAAGAATTTCCTCCTAACATCTAGTCTGAATCTCCCCTCTTCCGATTTAAAACCGTTACCCCTTGTCCTGTCGCTACCTTTCCCGACAGAGAGTCCCTCTCCGGCTCTCCCGTGGGCTCCCTTCAGATATTGGAAGGCTGCTCTGAGGTCTCCCCGGAGCCTTCTCTTCTCCAGGCTGAACAACCCCAGCTCTCTCAGTCTCTCTTCACAGGGGAGGTGCTCCGTCCCTCCGATGGTTTTCGTGGCCGTCCGCTGGGCCCCTTCCAACAGGTCCACGTCCTTCCCGTGTCGAGGACTCCAAAGCTGGACACCGTACTCCAGGTGGGGTCTCGCGCGCGCAGAGTAGAGGGGGGTAGAATCGCCTCCCGTGACCCGCTGGCCACGCTTCTCTTGATGCAGCCCAGGGTGGGGTTGGCTTTCTGGGCTGCCAGCGCGCGTTGCCGGCTCGTACTGACATGTAATAATGCTACTGACGTACCGTTAGCAGCCTCGTGTTAAAAGAAGCAAGAAGCTGTAATATCCTTAATTTAGACAGTTTTTACGTGAAATGGTGCATCCTCACTGTTTTGTCACTTTCAGGAGCGAGCAATTGACCGAGAGCACGAGAGAGACCTTTTCCAGCAAGAGATAGGGAAGCCGGAACAACAGCTTAAGGTTCCACAAAGGATTTGGCCTGTCAGCGAGCATCAAACCGGAGAGGTAACGCGCGCTATTGCTTGTACTCAAGGGATCTAAATGGTACGCTGTGACGTGCGGAAAGAAACCTTACAACTCGCAGAGAGTTATAAAGCAGGTATGTTTATTGCGGCGCCGGGTGCAAGGGGGATCGCTCCTCCAAACTTGCACACCCTTAGGCTAAACCCGTAGTTATTTATAAGGTAAATCATACATATGCAAACTATGGGATGGGCTAATACAATTAGTTCTAACAATAGGTGTGACTATGTTAATTATTTCCGGAGCCTCATTATAATAAGTCTCATCCTTCAGGCATGTGCGTATCTTCTCCTGGTGTTTTTCTTTGGGGGGGCGTCTTAGGGAGTAAGTTCCACGATCACTGAACCGATTCGATTGTTTTGCTGATAGAGGCCGTAAAAGTCTCTTGCTATCTTCCTGTAATCGATCAGGATGTTCCGCTTGTCTTCTGCGTGGTCTGGCAGGGGTCGTAAAGTCTCTGGTTATCTTCTCCTGTTATCAGTCAGGATGTTCCCATTTGCTTGCGAAGTGTTCCTTCAAGGCTGAGGCCCGCCTCCGCTAATTGGGAAATTCTTTGTTTTCTTTCCTCCCCTCCAAGGTTGAGATATACGTCCCTGTCATGGTTAATCCCTCTGTTTTCTGTTTCAATCCCCCCTTTTCTTTGTTCATTTGTAAATTCTTTTACAATTGCCTATAACACACTTTCCTTCTCCATCTGATTTCTAAAATACATCCCTGATTCCACTCGTTCCCGGAGCTGATGCTTTTTCCATTGAATGTATTTGTCTCTTGCCCCCATGGTACAACACATAAAACATCTAGCTATTACACACACTAAAATTCCTAACATAGGCACTGCTACTAGAAGGATAAACAGTTGTCTAAGCCATGCCAGACTAGGTAACCATGACGTTAACTTTTCCCAAAGGTCTGAGAACCCAAATGTGGTATCATCCTGCGCAGTCTGATGCAAGATCTGAGTTTTAGCTATGAGATTTTGTAAGTCTTTTTCTATCCTTCCGCTTTGTTTACATATGAGCAACAGCTCTGATTAATCACTGCGCATAAGCCTCCCTCTTTCCAAGTTAGTAAATCTAATGCCGTTCTATTTTGTCCAACTACATTTGCTAATGACTGGACTTCTTGTTGAAGTGCCTGTATAGCACCTATTGTAGATTTCTCAAGCGCTTCTATAGTAGCTGATATGTTTACAATTGCTTTCTCCAATTCACTAACGCCTAAGGATGGTATAAGCCACCTTACAAAGCTATGGAATCTTGTTCCCCTTGTCACTAGAACCAGTTTTTCTACCTCTCGGAGCTGCTTTTGTAAATTTATCATGTAATCTGTCAATATTTCATTCCCCAACTCTGTGGATGTCCCGTCTTGTACACTATATGGTCTCCCATAGAGTATTTCAAAGGGGCTCAAACCTTCTTTGGTTCTGGGTTTTGTTCTTATCCTGAGAAGGGCTAATGGTAACGACTGGGGCCAGGTCAAGTTAGCTTCCTGGCCTAGTTTCACAATCTGAGTTTTGATCAAGTGATTCATCTTTTCTACCTGACCACTCGATCGTGGGTTGTATGGGGTATGAAGTTGCCAATCTATACCCAATAATCTGCTTACTTTTGAAACAACCTTTGCAGTGAAATGAGATCCTCGGTCCGAGGAAATCACTGCGGGAACCCCAAATCTTGGTATAATTTCTTGCAACAATGCTTTAACCACTTCTCTTGTTTTATTGGTTCGGCAGGGAAATGCCTCTGGCCATCCTGAAAAGGTATCGGTTAGTACCAATAGGTATCGAAACCCCCCTTTTCTTGTAAGTTCTGAGAAATCAATTTGCCATTGTTGTCCCGGATAGTTTCCCTTTCCTATTTGGCCGAACTGGACTCTGGGACCTGTCCTAGGGTTGTTCTGTAGACATACCTCACACTGCTGAGTGACTTGTTTGACCGTGGCATATAGATTCCGAGCACATATTATCCTACTCAGGTATCTGTAAAGTGCCTCTGTTCCCCAATGGGATTTTCTATGTTCTGCCACGACCACTGCCCATAATAACGAAAAAGGCACTATTATTTTTCCCTGTGGGGTTTTGGCCCATTTCCCTTCGATTTTCCCATTTAAGTCTTTGATCAATTTGTGATCATCCCTAGAATATTTAGGTTCGTCGTCAATTTGTATTTTACCATCTGGGACCAAGGATTGTATTTCTGTATTACCCATTTCTGCTGCCCTTTTGGCTTCTCAGTCCGCCAGTGCGTTACCCAGTTCCACAGCGGTGTTCCCTTTTTGGTGAGCTTTGCAGTGCATGATAGTCACTTTGGTAGGCAGTAATACTGCATCTAAGAGTTTAAGAATTTCTTCAGCATGTTTGATGTGTTTCCCTTGTGTAGATAAGAGTCCTCTTTCTCTCCAGACTGCCCCGTGAGCATGCACCACCCCGAAAGCATATTTAGAGTCTGTCCAGATATTTATCCGTTTTCCTTTGGCTAGTTCCAGCGCTCGGGTTAGTGCTATTATCTCAGCCTTTTGGGCTGATGTATTTGGGGCCAGAGCTTTGGACTCTATTACCTTCTCTGTGGTGGTTACCGCATAGCCAGCTTTACGTATCCCTTGCTGAATGAAGCTGCTCCCGTCGGTGAACCAGGAATCCTCTGCATCTTCCAATGGTTCCTCTTTCAGATCTGGTCGACTGGAGTACACCGCCTCAATTGTTTCCAAGCAGTCATGGGTCACTGATTCTCCTGCTGTTCCGCTGAGGAAAGAGGCTGGATTGACAATATTAGTTACTGTTATTTCTACATCATCTTGCTCTATCAGGATAGCCTGGTACTTGAGAAACCTCTGAGGCGAAAGCCAATGCCCTCCTTTTACTTCCAGTACTGCTGAGACGGTGTGTGAAACCATAACTGTGATTTTCTGGCCTAGGGTGAACTTACGGGCCTCTTGGATGTTTATTACCACTGCTGCCACTGCTCGGAGACAGCTAGGCCACCCTTTACTTACTCCGTCGAGCTGTTTAGAGAAGTATGCCACCGCCCTCCGATAGGGTCCCAGATTCTGAGCCAGGACTCCTAAGGCCATTTCTTGCTTTTCATAGGAAAACAACCAGAAAGGTTTAGTAGTATCGGGTAACCCCAGGGCAGGCGCTTCCATTAACCTCTTTTTTAACTGATGGAAGGCTCTGTCTGCTTCCTTATTCCACACAATATTCTTTGAGTTAGATTTTAGTAACTCGTATAGCGGCTTTACCAAGAGTCCGTAGTTATATATCCAGAGACGACACCATCCTGTCATCCCTAGAAAGGTCCGAAGTTCCTTAGGCGTCTGTGGTCGAGGTGTCTGGCAGATGGCTTCTTTCCTCTCCTTCCCGAGTGTCCGTTGGCCTGCGGTTATTTCATATCCCAGATAGGTCACTTGCTGCTGGGCTATCTGCGCCTTCTGTGGAGAAACTTTATAGCCATTAAGTCCAAGGAAATTTAGCAGGCTCACAGTCCATTCTAGGCATGTTTCTCTGGTGTCAGTGGCAAGTAACATATCGTCCACATACTGTAATACCATTCCTGTCCCAGGCGGGCGTTTCCACTGTTCTAAGTCTTTGGCTAGCTGATTTCCAAAAAGTGTTGGGCTATTTTTAAAGCCCTGTGGTAGCACAGTCCATGTAAGCTGTGTTTTCCTTCCAGATTCTGGGTTTTCCCACTCGAATGCGAACAAAAGTTGGCTCTCTGGGCTCAGAGGCAGGCAGAAAAAGGCATCCTTTAGGTCCAAGACGGTAAACCATGCCAATTCAGGTACCAATTTAGTTAGGAGAGTGTATGGATTTGCTACTACCCGATGTAAATCCTCAACAATTTTGTTGATAGCCCTGAGATCCTGTACTATGCGATAGCTACCATCCGGCTTTTTGACATGTAATATTGGAGTGTTATACTCTGATTCACATTCTTTCAGCCGCCCATACTCGATAAACTGGTCTATAGTTTGTCGGATCCCCTTCCTATCCTCTACCCTGAGGGGATACTGTTTGACTCTCACTGGTCGTGCTCCTTGTTTGGGTTTTATCGCTATAGGGGAAGCACTTTTTTGCTCTCCCCGGCACTCCCGAGGCCCATACCCCCAGATAAATTTGGTCTTTAATCTCCTCAGGCACTCCTGGAGTAATGGGAGTTCCTATCAGGGCCAAACTTAATACTTCATTTAGTTGATCTTCAAAACCCTGAATCTTTTCAGGCCTTGTGCACCCTTGCCCTATGCTGCAGGCTGAGCAACATCTTTTTATGTCTGCTTTCATTTCTTTCATTTTTTTCTTTCTCTAAGGCTAATACCATAGGGTCTTGTGGAGGTAATAGCCCGCAGTCCCGTTGGTATTCTGGGTGATTTCGAAGGGTGAAAAACATGTCCGCATATGTAACTTCATCCCACTTTCTTTCCCTTCTAAGGAATAGCATTAATTGTAATATAGTATTGTAATTAAGGGTCCCGTTAACGGGACATTTCTCCTGATCATCTAACTTGTAAAGAGGCCACCATTGATAGCAATATTTAATTAAGGTTTTCTTGTCCACGCTGCCACCTGGTGGGCCTCCGATCTCCTTCCAGTGTGCTAAGATACATCCTAGAGGACTCTTTTTCATTATCCCGCCTCCTTGTTTATTGCCCATTTTATGCTCTTTCTACCCCTTGATTAAGAGGTGACCCTGATCTCCGTGTGTCACCTGGGTGTTATTCCTGTTTTCTCTCCCGGGAAATAGTACAACTATATCCCTGTCGCTACCTTTATCTCCAGGGGTAGGCTATGTCTCCACAGATTACTTGTTTCAATTCTCCCGCCCGCTCGATCTTTTCCCACTCAGTCCAGCTTCCACACTGTGAACACCAAAAATCGTCTTCCTGATCTACCCAAACCTCCGTATTACAAGCAAAACACTTTAGGATAAAAATAGGATCACAAACGTTATCCGAGTGTCCAAGACACTGCCACTCAATCTTCTCAATATCAGGTTCACACAATGTTTCTTTACAGTCTGTCATACGCTTCGTTCGTCTCCGGCCGCTCTCCTCGCGGAGAACACGGAACCGCGGATCAGAACTCCGCACTCGCTCCGCAGCAGTGCCGCGTCTCAATCACTCAGTTCACTCATACAATAATTTCCACCTTATATTAGACAATAACACGGAAGTGGTATCTTATGACAAATACAACAAGTAATAACACGGTAGTGATACCCTAGGACAGATACAACATATAACCAACAGTATCGCAGGGTTACACTTCCACGCACTAACATAAAACCAAGGGATCCCACACAAGCACAACCCAACCGTTAGCCCAAGCTTGAGCATACCCCGGGGCGAGTACGCCGACTCTTTACCACGCGTAGGACGTCTCCTCACGGCTTACAGGTCCCCCCCTAAGAAAACTCTAAACATACCTGGTCCGCAATAGATGGTCCTTGTCTGTCCCCGCGGTGATCTGGATGAGTAAGGGAGTCCCTCCGAGAAATCTCGGGGGCGCCCAGAGGAGTCCCGTCCTCAGCAGGTCCCGCAGCCGGACAGAGAGGGTCCCATCTGGGTCGCCAAATTGACGTGCGGAAACAAACCTTACAACTCGCAGAGAGTTATAAAGCAGGTATGTTTATTGCGGCGCCGGGTGCAAGGGGGATCGCTCCTCCAAACTTGCACACCCTTAGGCTAAACCCGTAGTTATTTATAAGGTAAATCATACATATGCAAACTATGGGATGGGCTAATACAATTAGTTCTAACAATAGGTGTGACTATGTTAATTATTTCCGGAGCCTCATTATAATAAGTCTCATCCTTCAGGCATGTGCGTATCTTCTCCTGGTGTTTTTCTTTGGGGGGGCGTCTTAGGGAGTAAGGTCCACGATCACTGAACCGATTCGATTGTTTTGCTGATAGAGGCCGTAAAAGTCTCTTGCTATCTTCCTGTAATCGATCAGGATGTTCCGCTTGTCTTCTGCGTGGTCTGGCAGGGGTCGTAAAGTCTCTGGTTATCTTCTCCTGTTATCAGTCAGGATGTTCCCATTTGCTTGCGAAGTGTTCCTTCAAGGCTGAGGCCCGCCTCCGCTAATTGGGAAATTCTTTGTTTTCTTTCCTCCCCTCCAAGGTTGAGATATATGTCCCTGTCATGGTTAATCCCTCTGTTTTCTGTTTCAGCTGACAGCCGTTCGGATACCCTAGGGAAGCTGTTTTATGGTGTCCCTAACCTGCATCCGTTCGCAAGGCAGGAAAGGAAATCCCCCGAGATGAAAGGCTACGGTGTCGGGGGAACGTGGGGAAAGTGTGTTCTGGGTGTTTTTTGAGTCGGTCGGTTGGATGTTTTTAGTAGCAGACACACAGAAACTTCGTAACTTTCAAAAAGACTCCCTCGCGTAACTTAATTTAGAAAATGGGGTTTTCAAAAGCCCGTGGAAACATTCAGGACTCCTGTAGCGATTCCCCCTGCTCTTGCGTCCTTTTGTGACGTCCTGTTGGTAGCACGGGTACGGGCACCGCAGGAACGCAGTGACCAAGGGGTCACAGCCGAGACGTAGCGGCGCTCTCTGCGTGCGCCTCCCCGGGAGACGTCTGTCTCCCCTGAAACAATCTGGTGACCGCAGAAGGGCAGCTCGAGGAAGTCACAGCAACCTCTTAGGCCCAGCAAAAGCCAGAAAAGCGACAGCGGTGCAAACGCTGTGTGTTGTGAAGCTTTTTGCCTGTCTTGTTTGGTGACCTTTGGGTCAATTGAACTGCATTTTATTTTTTGGTGGGTTTTCTCCTGTCTTGCTTTTAGAGCAAGGCTGATATTTTTGCGTGATTCTCTCGCCTGATTTTCAGTCTTCAGCTTCTTCTCAGGTGGCACTGCGATTTTCAAAGAAAAGCTCTTCCTTTCGGTTCAGTTCAGTTGCTGTCGTTCGGTTCTTAAATGGTAGCAACGTTTAGTATTCTATATTAGATAGTTTATGACCACAGACAGTAATGGGACATACATGGATAGACGTGAAATGTAAGTTGTCAAAATATTTATTGCCTTACAATTCTCGGAGGTAGGGGTGTGTTTCCTGGGGTTTCAAAATCTATTTCACTAAAAAGGTTTGTAACAAATCCTGCAAAGTGTTCAGCCCGTACCGGGCGACCTGGCTGTCGTCAGCCTCTGCGTACAAGGAGTGGTGGGCCATTAGCCGAATGTGTGTTAACCGACACGCGTGGAGCAATTCCGCATCCGTCTGCTTCTGTGGCAAAGCGGGTGCCCGCTCCTGTCCTACGGACACGTTCCACAGAGGGGGGAGGCACAATTAGTTTTCCTGAATCCGGGATGTTCGTTTTGAGTTCGTTTTGTGATGCGTCTCCTCATAATTTGAGGCATGGGTAGCGTGTGAATTCCTAGTTAAAATTCTCACAGTTAAAAAGGCAAAACTTCTCCCGAGAAAAAAAATTTCAAATTTGATTGCATAATGAAACGAGGCCTGTTTTTCTGCACAGAAACGATTTGTGCAAATCGTCCTGAATTACAAGCGTGTATACCCAGATGTGTACACTCCAAGTTGGCAGATAGGCTGCAGCAGCAATGTAAAGCATGCTTTAAGGTGAAAGATGGCTGTAACTGTGATGAAAACTTTAAGGTTCGTACTAGATGCTTTTAAAGTAGGATTTTTCACAGGCAGGCGCAGCGGCAATTTTAGAGCCGAGTGGTGCCGAATATTACCCATTTACAGACAGAATTCTCGGTACTGTCTTAGATTTACATCGAATTTCTATCAAATGAGCCACCTAGCCTTCCTATATAGTATATTTTGGTGCCCCGATATTACTTGGCGTATTTCATCAGTATACCTTTTATGGCCGTTTCTCGTGCTTTTCCGAGAGAGCTGCTTTACTTTTTCATAGTTGCACGGTTTTTGAATGCCTCTTCTGCCTTTCAGATCTTCTCTTTCTCCTACGCCTTAAATACTCGTACAAGAACGTGCAGAAAATGTTATGTGCAGCTGTAACGTGCTTTGGGGTTTTTTTTGGTAGGATGAAATGGAAATACTGGGACTGGCGATCCAGAAGTCTGAAGAAGCCACCGTAAAGGACCGTCCCAGTGACTACCGTCGAGTTAGGATTATTAAAAGCACCAAAGCGACACGCTCGTAGAGATGGGGACTACCTCTGGACACGTGTTAATCCCGGTCAGGTGTCCTCGGGATACAGATGGTCTGCGCTTCCTGCTCTGACAAGACAGAAGCGATGAGCTTCAGGATGAGCTCCTGAAGACAAGAAAGAGGCCAGGTGCCGGGGTTCTTGTCTCTTTGTTTGTTTGTTTGTTTGTTTGTTTTGGGCGGGGGGTGGCGGGCGGGCGGGCGGGCGTGTGGCTTCCAAAACAGGGTGCGCGGTTGACTGCAGGTGGCAGCCTGCAGAGCTCTTTTGCTGCCTGACCTCGCCTTTTCTTTGTCACTCCTCTTTCATGGCATCTGCGCTGAAAGCCGGGGCGGTCAACGAAGAGACGTGGACAAAACGGGACGAACCGGCGCCGCTTCTGCCTGTTTTCCAGGCTTTGCCACGAACCAAGGAGCATCATCAGCCTCGTCACTGGTGGCGGCGAGTCCTGAGGTGGCTTAGGTGAGTCGAGCCTTCCAGGAACGTCCGTTGTCCGTAGCCTACGGCGTGTCATTTGGACGTCAGTCGGAAGGAGGTTTCCCTTTCTGAAAGGGCACCGGTTTCTCGTGCCAAGCGGTTGCCTCTCCTGAAGTTCCCACGAGAGGGGATCCTCGGAGACGATGCGCTGGGCAGCAGAAGTCATCAGCGAGGAGACGTCGCGCGCTCTATTAAATAGGGACAAAAAGAAAGACGATGTCCTTCCAAAGGCCCGAGCGCGGCACCTCTTCCGACGGCCGATGGCATGGCCGGCCTTTGGGCTCTGGGTCCCCCGTAACAGCGGGGACACGGCCAAACCCTGTTCCTCTGCGTGTTCGGCACAGCCAAAAGCCTTGGCCGGTCCGCCGGTCGTTTTCGGTAGCCTGGTGGATCGCGGCACCGGGGATTGGATTTCCCCCCGCCAAAAGTACAGCCGTTTGGGGAATCTCTTACCTTCCTGGTTTTTTCTATCGTAAAGGAGACTTTAAAAAAAGGGTTAAAGTCGTATAACGTGCAAACTGACTTGCAGGCTTTAAACGGCAACCGTCCACCGGCTGTAGCCTACAGCGTCTTAGGCGTCCCTAAGCGGCGAGGTATTTGTTCCAAATCTTTGAAAAGAGAGGCGACTGAAGGTAACGGGTTGGGTTTTTGGTTGGGTTTTTTTTCTAGTTTTTTTGGTTTTTGTTTTTCCCCCCCCTTTTCTTTAGGCGGAGCGCTCTGAAGAACCTGATTTCTGCCTGGCTTTCAGCGTCGCGTTTCCCCGGCAGTGCGGTAGCATCTCTCTCGGGCAGTGCCGCCGGCCAGATGTCCCTCCTCCTTGGGTAGGAGAGAAAGCAGCCCCCGGTCAAATGACAACTGCGCGTTCTGGAGACGGAGAGCGCAACGGTGGGGGTTCGGAGCTGTGCCAGTTGAATTAGCGCCGAAGAAAAAACCCGAGGCTTTTCTAGCGTGAGTATTTTTCTTGGCCGTATCTAAACGCGCGCAGAGCTTTCCAGCGGCAGGGAAAGGGAAGGGAGGAGGCGCTTCCCCCCAGCGGGCGGAGGGTTTGTTACGCTGTTAGGCTGAGAAGGTGTTGCAAGTGGCACGGGTCAGTCTGAATAGGGACCTGAAGCGTCGGGATGGCTCCGGCTTTGGCAGGCCGTGCCGTCTTTGGAGCGGAGCTGTTTCCCCGCAATCCTCCTGTAGCTCAGCTCCTGTCCTGTCCCTCGGCCGGAGGGAATTCCTCTACTCTCTTCGGTGCTCTTTCGTTTGATGATGCTGATCTCCGGTTGGGGTTTGCTGTTTGTTTTGCAGGTGCCTCGTTGTCCGCGTCTCGTGCTGCTCGACAGATGCCCCGGCCCGGGTTTGCAGCCGGTGGTGGAGCCGCCTGAGGGGAAGGGGCCAGCCCTGGGTCTGGTCGTTCGGTGCATTTTTTGGGGCGAATTAAAAAAACCGGTGCGTGGGGGGGGGGGGGGGGGGGTGTGATGATGTCATTTGGGGCAGCCGGATGTCAGCGGGGGAGCGACGGTGCGGCGGAGGAGCAGGTGAGTGGGGGTTAAGTGGGGTTCCCCCCACAAGAGGGTGGGTCACGGCCCCCAAACGCCTGAAAACTTGGTGCGGGGCAGGTGGTTGGGGTTTTGGGCGGTGGTGTTTAAAAAATGTTAAAAGCTGTATATGCGGGGGTGAGGCATTGGAGTAGAGAACAATCTCTCATTTTTCTGTGTGTTGAAAAATAATATTCCCTTACGTATATAAAAGGAGTTCAAAATACCAACCCGTATCTCTAAGGATTCTGTATTATTTAATGGGAGTTTAGACGACGGAAAGATTTTTGAAAAGATTTATTTATAAAGAGAGATTGAAGCGTCAAAGCGGATGTCTGGACGGGTCGCTAGTCCAATTGGATGTTGTCTATCGTGCGTGTTAATCTGTAAGTCTAAACAGATGTGACTCTTAGCAGACGTTCTGTCGAAGTGTATCAAGAGCATCCGTTTTCCCTAAGTCTTACCCACGGGTCGGTCAGTGCGGAGGCGTAAACGCCTGTGCTGTAGATGGTTCCAGACTGCAAAGAGAGCCTATCGCTAGAAGGGATTTCCAAACTGGCCCTCCCCTCTGCTCTCTCTTGCCGGCGTCCAAGCGCTTTCAAAAGCGCTTTAAGCAGGAGTGTTGATTCCCAGGAGGATAGGGAAGCTCTACAGAGAGACTTAGGTAGATTGGATCGTTGGGCCAACATCAGTGGTATGAGTTTCAACAAGGGCGAGTGCCAGGTTCTGCGCGTGGGCCACAATAACCCCGAGCAGCGCTACAGGCTTGGGGAAACGTGGCTGGAAAACCACCTGGAAGAAAGAGACCTGGGGGTGCTAATGGACAAGCGGCTGAACGTGAGCCGGCAGTGTGCCCAGGTGGCCACGAAAGCCAACGGCATCCTGGCTTGTATTAGAAACAGCGTGAGCAGCAGAAGTAGGGAGGCGATTGTGCCCCTGTACTCGGCACTGGTGAGGCCGCACCTGGAGTATTGCGTCCGGTTTTGGGCACCTCAATCCAAGAGAGATGTTGAGGTGCTGGAGCGAGTGCAGAGGAGGGCAACGAAGCTGGTGAAGGGCCTGGAAAACAAATCCTATGAAGAGCGGTTGAAGGAGCTGGGACTGTTTAGTATGAGGAAGAGGGGGCTGAGGGGAGACCTCGTCACTCTCTAAACCTACTTGAAAGGACACTGTAGAGAGGTCGGTGCTGGTCTCCTGGCACGGGTAGGTAATGACAGAACGAGAGGGAACGGCTTCAAGCTCCAACAGGGTAGGTTTAGACTGGACATTAGGAAAGAATGTTTCACAGAGGGAGTGGTCGGGCATTGGAACAGGCTACCCAGGGAGGTGGTCGAGTCACCATCCCTGGATGTGTTTAAGAACCGTTGAGATGTGGTGTTGGGGGATATGGTGTAGGGGAGAACTTTGTAGAGTAGGGTAGATGGTTGGACTCGATGATCCCAAGGGTCTCTTGCAACCTAGACGATTCTATGATTCTATGAAAAGCAGCCCCTTCCCCCGTTTCCCCTCCCGCCCTGGGGAGCTGGATCGGTGCAGCGGGACAGGAGGAAAAAAACGCAGCCCCGTTTTCCTGCAGGGACGCAAAGCTCCCCGATGTCTCTGTGGTGGATAAGGCGGCACCCCCGCCTGCCTTCCTGGACGCCGGCGGACTGGCTGCTGTCGCCCCCACGGCCCCCGGGGCCACGCGCAGAGCGCCGCGGCGTCCCTGGGGCTGGTTGCGGGGCGAACACCGGAGGTTTTTGGCGCCGAGGCGACGGCTGCGGCTGCCCGGACTGCGAGCGGGGACAGGGCAGAGAGCGGGAAGGCCTGCCCGCCGGTAAGCGGTCACGGTCCCTGGGTGGAGGGAAGCGGGCTGAGAGCGGTCACCGCTCATGGCCCCGGTGAGGTCTCAGAGGGGGACAAGGAAGGGGGCGTGGGCGCTGCCCGGTGCTTTCCGCCCGCTGCGGACCGGTCCGCAGCGATTTCTGGGCTGGCCGCCGTTTTCCCCCGGCCCCCTCCGGTTCCGGAGCGGCTCGGCCCGCCCATACCGCGCGCCCATTGGTCGCGGTGCCGTAAGCGGCGTCCGTCCTCTAGGAGCCCCCGTCCCATTGGTCGATCGCGCCGTCAATCTCCAGCGCCTCCCAGTCCGGCCAATCGGAGCGCGGCAGGCGATCCGACCAATCGGAGCGGGGCGGTCGCGTTGTGATTGGCTCGTCCTCCTGTCAATCCGCCCGGGGGCGGTTGCCATGGTGAGGAAGCCCCGCCCGGTCGCGCATGCGCAGTAGTAAGGACGGCGCCGCCCTCACTACTGCGCATGCGCCACCGGGCGGGGCGTCCTCACCATGGCAACCGCCATTGACGTCCCCCTCCGGCCAATCGGAGCGCGGCAGGCGATCCGACCAATCGGAGCGCGGCGGTCGCGTTGTGATTGGCTCGTCCTCCTGTCAATCCGCCCGGGGGCGGTTGCCATGGTGAGGAAGCCCCGCCCGGTCGCGCATGCGCAGTAGTAAGGGCGGCGCCGTGCTCGCTACTGCCGCCTTGTGGACAAAAATCGGTACTGCAGGTGGGGGGGCGCGCATGCGCAGTGGAAAGAGTGGCGCCGCCCTCGCTGCTGCCGCCGCTTGTGGACAAAAAGCGGTACTGCAGGTACGGGGGTAGGGGGGTCCGGCCGCATGCGCAGTGGACGGGGGGGGGGGGGGGCGCTGCGCTCGCCGCTGCCGCCTGTGCCAGCAGAAACCGGCGCTGCAGCTCGGCGGATGCGGGGGGGGAAGGCGGAGCCCTGGGAGGTTCCATTTTCCCCAAATTGGGGAAAATTATTCAATTTGGGGTTTTTTTCGGTGCTTTTCCGCAACGGAAAAGACTTCAGGGTTTTGTTAGGGTTTTTCTTGCCCTTCCCCGCCGCCGGGGACGGCGCCCATGCGGGGGCTGACGCTGCAGAACCGTAAATTGAACCCCCAAATTGAACCCCGAACATGAATAACATTTTCCCTAATTTGGGGAAAAGGGAACCTTCCCCGGTCCCGCCTCCCCCCGCTCCCCGAGCCGCACCGCCGGTTTCTGCTGGCACGGGCGGCAGCGGCGGCGAGCGCAGCGCCCCCCTTTCTACTGGGCATGCGCGTCCCCCCCCCCCCGCCCTGTACCTGCGTACCTGCAGTACCGCTTTTTGTCCACGAGGGGGCAGTAGCGAGCACGGCGCCGCCCTCACTACTGCGCATGCGCCACCGGGCGGGGCGTCCTCACCATGGCAACCGCCATTGACGTCCCACTCCGGCCAATCGGAGCGCGGCAGGCGATCCGACCAATCGGAGCGCGGCGGTCGCGTTGTGATTGGCTCGTCCTCCTGTCAATCCGCCCGGGGGGCGGTTGCCATGGTGAGGAAGCCCCGCCCGGTCGCGCATGCGCAGTAGTAAGGACGGCGCCGCCCTCACTACTGCGCATGCGCCACCGGGCGGGGCGTCCTCACCATGGCAACCGCCCCCTGGCGGATTGACAGGAGGACGAGCCAATCACAGCGCGACCGCCGCGCTCCGATTGGTCGGATCGCCTGCCGCGCTCCGATTGGCCGGGGTGGGAGGCGCTGAAGATTGACGGCGCGACCGACCAATGGGACGGGCTCCCCGAGGACGGAAGCCGCTTCCGGCGCCGTGACCAATGGGCGCGCCGCATGGGCGGGCCGAGCCGCTCCGGAAGCGGAGGGGGCCGGGGGAAAATGGCGGCGCGCGCAGAAGCGGCTGCGGCGCGGCGCGGACCGGACCGGACCGCACCGGACCGGCGCGGGCGGAAAGCACCGGGCAGCCGGACAGCGTCGCGGTGCCGCTGGACAGCGTCGCGGTGCCGCTGGACAGCGTCGCGAGGCAGCTGGACAGCGTCGAGGCCAGCGGGGGGGCGCGGGGAAGGCGGCCGGGGTCCCGAGGCGGCTCCGAGGGGAGACGGCGTTGCGGGGGGGCGGGCTGAGGCGTCTGGGGAGGTGCTCGCGGCTCCTGGGGCTGGCAAACGGGCTCGCGTGGCTGGTGTTGGGGCTTCAGCCGGAGAGGGAGTCGTGTGGCTTTGGGCTGAGGGGCGGGGGTGGAGTCCGGCGTTTTGGGGACTTGAGCAGAGGCTCAGCGGCTGGGTTTTGGGGCTCGGAAGGGGGCAGTAAGTGATGCGGTTTGGGGGCGGAGAGCAGAAGCCGTTTTGGCTGGTTCTGCACGGGGGGTGGGCAGGAGGGCGTTGGGGGCTGCGGGGGAAAGCAGGGGCTGGGCGGGCTGCGGGGTGCTCAAACAGCAGGTGAGGTTTTCAAATCTGCAACTTGTAACTGTTGCAGCTTTGTTCTGGCTTCCTCCATTTTTGCAAAAGCTTCTGTTGCTAGACAGAGCATTCCTCTGTGTATCAGCTACTTGAGCTAGTTTATTTCAATGCGTCTGATCAGGTTTGTCTGTTCAGCAAAGTGGCATTTAAAGGTGACGTTTCACCGGATGCCAGCGGCTGTGCCTTATTTCCAGTATAAAGATGTATTCCCCAAATATCAGAGTGGGATATAACAACTGCAGCTGGTCAAAAGTAACACTGAAATGCAAAATTTAGAATTTCTTTTTTCCCATTGGCTCCTCCTCAGTATGAACACAAAGTTAATTTCTATTCTTAATTCCTATTTATGCTACATATATGAAGGATGAACGCGAGGAAAGGAGACCATAAAATACTGGCCTATTGCTATTTGTATGCTGCGCTTTGAACAGAAGAGACAAAACTGTCCTTTTTGTGAAATAATACTGGCTGTATCAGTGCCGTCCTCGTGTTTTTATTCAAAAATGTGAGATTTGTTGCCCCGAATGGTGAGAGTAGTTTTTGTTAATGGAAGTCGCAAGAGGTTCTGCCACCTTAAAAACCATAGAATCATAGAATGGTTAGAGTTGGAAGGGACCTTCAAGATCATCGTGTTGCAGCCCCCCTGCCTTGGGCAGGGACGCCTCCACTAGAGCGGGTTGCTCAAAGCCCCGTCCAGCCTGGCCTTAAACACTTCCAGGGATGGGGCATCCACAGCTTCCCCGGGCAACCTGTTCCAGTGCCTCACCACCCTCACGGGAAAGAATTTCCTCCTAACATCTAGTCTGAATCTCCCCTCTTCCGATTTAAAACCGTTACCCCTTGTCCTGTCGCTACCTTTCCCGACAGAGAGTCCCTCTCCGGCTCTCCCGTAGGCTCCCTTCAGATATTGGAAGGCTGCTCTGAGGTCTCCCCGGAGCCTTCTCTTCTCCAGGCTGAACAACCCCAGCTCTCTCAGTCTCTCTTCACAGGGGAGGTGCTCTGTCCCTCCGATGGTTTTCGTGGCCCTCCGCTGGGCCCCTTCCAACAGGTCCACGTCCTTCCCGTGTCGAGGACTCCAAAGCTGGACACCGTACGCCAGGTGGGGTCTCGCGTGCGCAGAGTAGAGGGGGGTAGAATCGCCTCCCGTGACCCGCTGGCCACGCTTCTCTTGATGCAGCCCAGGGTGGGGTTGGCTTTCTGGGCTGCCAGCGCGCGTTGCCGGCTCGTACTGACATGTAATAATGCTACTGACGTACCGTTAGCAGCCTCGTGTTAAAAGAAGCGAGAAGCTGTAATATCCTTAATTTAGACAGTTTTTACGTGAAATGGTGCATCCTCACTGTTTCGTCACTTTCAGGAGCGAGCAATTGACCGAGAGCACGAGAGAGACCTTTTCCAGCAAGAGATAGGGAAGCCGGAACAACAGCTTAAGGTTCCACAAAGGATTCGGCCTGTCAGCGAGCATCAAACCGGAGAGGTAACGCGCGCTATTGCTTGTACTCAAGGGATCTAAATGGTACGCTGACAGCCGTTCGGATACCCTAGGGAAGCTGTTTTATGGTGTCCCTAACCTGCATCCGTTCGCAAGGCAGGAAAGGAAATCCCCCGAGATGAAAGGCTACGGTGTCGGGGGAACGTGGGGAAAGTGTGTTCTGGGTGTTTTTTGAGTCGGTCGGTTGGATGTTTTTAGTAGCAGACACACAGAAGCCTCGTAACTTTCAAAAAGACTCCCTCGCGTAACTTAATTTAGAAAATGGGGTTTTCAAAAGCCCGTGGAAACATTCAGGACTCCTGTAGCGATTCCCCCTGCTCTTGCGTCCTTTTGTGACATCCTGTTGGTAGCACGGGTACGGGCACCGCAGGAACGCAGTGACCAAGGGGTCACAGCCGAGACGTAGCGGCGCTCTCTGCGTGCGCCTCCCCGGGAGACGTCTGTCTCCCCTGAAACAATCTGGTGACCGCAGAAGGGCAGCTCGAGGAAGTCACAGCAACCTCTTAGGCCCAGCAAAAGCCAGAAAAGCGACAGCGGTGCAAACGCTGTGTGTTGTGAAGCTTTTTGCCTGTCTTGTTTGGTGACCTTTGGGTCAATTGAACTGCATTTTATTTTTTGGTGGGTTTTCTCCTGTCTTGCTTTTAGAGCAAGGCTGATATTTTTGCGTGATTCTCTCGCCCGATTTTCAGTCTTCAGCTTCTTCTCAGGTGGCACTGCGATTTTCAAAGAAAAGCTCTTCCTTTCGGTTCAGTTCAGTTGCTGTCGTTCGGTTCTTAAATGGTAGCAACGTTTAGTATTCTATATTAGATAGTTTATGACCACAGACAGTAATGGGACATACATGGATAGACGTGAAATGTAAGTTGTCAAAATATTTATTGCCTTACAATTCTCGGAGGTAGGGGTGTGTTTCCTGGGGTTTCAAAATCTATTTCACTAAAAAGGTTTGTAACAAATCCTGCAAAGTGTTCAGCCCGTACCGGGCGACCTGGCTGTCGTCAGCCTGTGCGTACAAGGAGTGGTGGGCCATCAGCCGAATGTGTGTTAACCGACACGCGTGGAGCAATTCCGCATCCGTCTGCTTCTGTGGCAAAGCGGGTGCCCGCTCCTGTCCTACGGACACGTTCCACAGAGGGGGGAGGCACAATTAGGTTTCCTGAATCCGGGATGTTCGTTTTGAGTTCGTTTTGTGATGCGTCTCCTCATAATTTGAGGCATGGGTAGCGTGTGAATTCCTAGTTAAAATTCTCACAGTTAAAAAGGCAAAACTTCTCCCGAGAAAAAAAATTTCAAATTTGATTGCATAATGAAACGAGGCCTGTTTTTCTGCACAGAAACGATTTGTGGGAATCGTCCTGAATTACAAGCGTGTATACCCAGATGTGTACACTCCAAGTTGGCAGATAGGCTGCAGCAGCAATGTAAAGCATGCTTTAAGGTGAAAGATGGCTGTAACTGTGATGAAAACTTTAAGGTTCGTACTAGATGCTTTTAAAGTAGGATTTTTCACAGGCAGGCGCAGCGGCAATTTTAGAGTCGAGTGGTGCCGAATATTACCCATTTACAGACAGAATTCTCGGTACTGTCTTAGATTTACATCGAATTTCTATCAAATGAGCCACCTAGCCTTCCTATATAGTATATTTTGGTGCCCCGATATTACTTGGCGTATTTCATAAGTATACCTTTTATGGCCGTTTCTCGTGCTTTTCCGAGAGAGCTGCTTTACTTTTTCATAGTTGCACGGTTTTTGAATGCCTCTTCTGCCTTTCAGATCTTCTCTTTCTCCTACGCCTTAAATACTCGTACAAGAACGTGCAGAAAATGTTATGTGCAGCTGTAACGTGCTTTGGGGTTTTTTTTGGTAGGATGAAATGGAAATACTGGGACTGGCGATCCAGAAGTCTGAAGAAGCCACCGTAAAGGACCGTCCCAGTGACTACCGTCGAGTTAGGATTATTAAAAGCACCAAAGCGACACGCTCGTAGAGATGGGGACTACCTCTGGACACGTGTTAATCCCGGTCAGGTGTCCTCGGGATACAGATGGTCTGCGCTTCCTGCTCTGACAAGACAGAAGCGATGAGCTTCAGGATGAGCTCCTGAAGACAAGAAAGAGGCCAGGTGCCGGGGTTCTTGTCTCTTTGTTTGTTTGTTTGTTTGTTTGTTTTGGGCGGGGGGTGGCGGGCGGGCGGGCGGGCGTGTGGCTTCCAAAACAGGGTGCGCGGTTGACTGCAGGTGGCAGCCTGCAGAGCTCTTTTGCTGCCTGACCTCGCCTTTTCTTTGTCACTCCTCTTTCATGGCATCTGCGCTGAAAGCCGGGGCGGTCAACGAAGAGACGTGGACAAAACGGGACGAACCGGCGCCGCTTCTGCCTGTTTTCCAGGCTTTGCCACGAACCAAGGAGCATCATCAGCCTCGTCACTGGTGGCGGCGAGTCCTGAGGTGGCTTAGGTGAGTCGAGCCTTCCAGGAACGTCCGTTGTCCGTAGCCTACGGCGTGTCATTTGGACGTCAGTCGGAAGGAGGTTTCCCTTTCTGAAAGGGCACCGGTTTCTCGTGCCAAGCGGTTGCCTCTCCTGAAGTTCCCACGAGAGGGGATCCTCGGAGACGATGCGCTGGGCAGCAGAAGTCATCAGCGAGGAGACGTCGCGCGCTCTATTAAATAGGGACAAAAAGAAAGACGATGTCCTTCCAAAGGCCCGAGCGCGGCACCTCTTCCGACGGCCGATGGCATGGCCGGCCTTTGGGCTCTGGGTCCCCCGTAACAGCGGGGACACGGCCAAACCCTGTTCCTCTGCGTGTTCGGCACAGCCAAAAGCCTTGGCCGGTCCGCCGGTCGTTTTCGGTAGCCTGGTGGATCGCGGCACCGGGGATTGGATTTCCCCCCGCCAAAAGTACAGCCGTTTGGGGAATCTCTTACCTTCCTGGTTTTTTCTATCGTAAAGGAGACTTTAAAAAAAGGGTTAAAGTCGTATAACGTGCAAACTGACTTGCAGGCTTTAAACGGCAACCGTCCACCGGCTGTAGCCTACAGCGTCTTAGGCGTCCCTAAGCGGCGAGGTATTTGTTCCAAATCTTTGAAAAGAGAGGCGACTGAAGGTAACGGGTTGGGTTTTTGGTTGGGTTTTTTTTCTAGTTTTTTTGGTTTTTGTTTTTCCCCCCCCTTTTCTTTAGGCGGAGCGCTCTGAAGAACCTGATTTCTGCCTGGCTTTCAGCGTCGCGTTTCCCCGGCAGTGCGGTAGCATCTCTCTCGGGCAGTGCCGCCGGCCAGATGTCCCTCCTCCTTGGGTAGGAGAGAAAGCAGCCCCCGGTCAAATGACAACTGCGCGTTCTGGAGACGGAGAGCGCAACGGTGGGGGTTCGGAGCTGTGCCAGTTGAATTAGCGCCGAAGAAAAAACCCGAGGCTTTTCTAGCGTGAGTATTTTTCTTGGCCGTATCTAAACGCGCGCAGAGCTTTCCAGCGGCAGGGAAAGGGAAGGGAGGAGGCGCTTCCCCCCAGCGGGCGGAGGGTTTGTTACGCTGTTAGGCTGAGAAGGTGTTGCAAGTGGCACGGGTCAGTCTGAATAGGGACCTGAAGCGTCGGGATGGCTCCGGCTTTGGCAGGCCGTGCCGTCTTTGGAGCGGAGCTGTTTCCCCGCAATCCTCCTGTAGCTCAGCTCCTGTCCTGTCCCTCGGCCGGAGGGAATTCCTCTACTCTCTTCGGTGCTCTTTCGTTTGATGATGCTGATCTCCGGTTGGGGTTTGCTGTTTGTTTTGCAGGTGCCTCGTTGTCCGCGTCTCGTGCTGCTCGACAGATGCCCCGGCCCGGGTTTGCAGCCGGTGGTGGAGCCGCCTGAGGGGAAGGGGCCAGCCCTGGGTCTGGTCGTTTGGTGCATTTTTTGGGGCGAATTAAAAAAACCGGTGCGTGTGTGTGGGGGGGGGTGGTGTGATGATGTCATTTGGGGCAGCCGGATGTCAGCGGGGGAGCGACGGTGCGGCGGAGGAGCAGGTGAGTGGGGGTTAAGTGGGGTTCCCCCCACAAGAGGGTGGGTCACGGCCCCCAAACGCCTGAAAACTTGGTGCGGGGCAGGTGGTTGGGGTTTTGGGCGGTGGTGTTTAAAAAATGTTAAAAGCTGTATATGCGGGGGTGAGGCACTGGAGTAGAGAACAATCTCTCATTTTTCTGTGTGTTGAAAAATAATATTCCCTTACGTATATAAAAGGAGTTCAAAATACCAACCCGTATCTCTAAGGATTCTGTATTATTTAATGGGAGTTTAGACGACGGAAAGATTTTTTAAAAGATTTATTTATAAAGAGAGATTGAAGCGTCAAAGCGGATGTCTGGACAGGTCGCTAGTCCAATTGGATGTTGTCTATCGTGCGTGTTAATCTGTAAGTCTAAACAGATGTGACTCTTAGCAGACGTTCTGTCGAAGTGTATCAAGAGCATCCGTTTTCCCTAAGTCTTACCCACGGGTCGGTCAGTGCGGAGGCGTAAACGCCTGTGCTGTAGATGGTTCCAGACTGCAAAGAGAGCCTATCGCTAGAAGGGATTTCCAAACTGGCCCTCCCCTCTGCTCTCTCTTGCCGGCGTCCAAGCGCTTTCAAAAGCGCTTTAAGCAGGAGTGTTGATTCCCAGGAGGATAGGGAAGCTCTACAGAGAGACTTAGGTAGATTGGATCGTTGGGCCAACATCAGTGGTATGAGTTTCAACAAGGGCGAGCGCCAGGTTCTGCGCGTGGGCCACAATAACCCCGAGCAGCGCTACAGGCTTGGGGAAATGTGGCTGGAAAACCACCTGGAAGAAAGAGACCTGGGGGTTCTAATGGACAAGCGGCTGAACGTGAGCCGGCAGTGTGCCCAGGTGGCCACGAAAGCCAACGGCATCCTGGCTTGTATTAGAAACAGCGTGAGCAGCAGAAGTAGGGAGGCGATTGTGCCCCTGTACTCGGCACTGGTGAGGCCACACCTGGAGTATTGCGTCCGGTTTTGGGCACCTCAATCCAAGAGAGATGTCGAGGTGCTGGAGCGAGTGCAGAGGAGGGCAACGAAGCTGGTGAAGGGCCTGGAAAACAAATCCTATGAAGAGCGGTTGAAGGAGCTGGGACTGTTTAGTATGAGGAAGAGGGGGCTGAGGGGAGACCTCGTCACTCTCTAAACCTACTTGAAAGGACACTGTAGAGAGGTCGGTGCTGGTCTCCTGGCACGGGTAGGTAATGACAGAACGAGAGGGAACGGCTTCAAGCTCCAACAGGGTAGGTTTAGACTGGACATTAGGAAAGAATGTTTCACAGAGGGAGTGGTCGGGCATTGGAACAGGCTACCCAGGGAGGTGGTCGAGTCACCATCCCTGGATGTGTTTAAGAACCGTTGAGATGTGGTGTTGGGGGATATGGTGTAGGGGAGAACTTTGTAGAGTAGGGTAGATGGTTGGACTCGATGATGCCAAGGGTCTCTTGCAACCTAGACGATTCTATGATTCTATGAAAAGCAGCCCCTTCCCCCGTTTCCCCTCCCGCCCTGGGGAGCTGGATCGGTGCAGCGGGACAGGAGGAAAAAAACGCAGCCCCGTTTTCCTGCAGGGACGCAAAGCTCCCCGATGTCTCTGTGGTGGATAAGGCGGCACCCCCGCCTGCCTTCCTGGACGCCGGCGGACTGGCTGCTGTCGCCCCCACGGCCCCCGGGGCCACGCGCAGAGCGCCGCGGCGTCCCTGGGGCTGGTTGCGGGGCGAACACCGGAGGTTTTTGGCGCCGAGGCGACGGCTGCGGCTGCCCGGACTGCGAGCGGGGACAGGGCAGAGAGCGGGAAGGCCTGCCCGCCGGTAAGCGGTCACGGTCCCTGGGTGGAGGGAAGCGGGCTGAGAGCGGTCACCGCTCATGGCCCCGGTGAGGTCTCAGAGGGGGACAAGGAAGGGGGCGTGGGCGCTGCCCGGTGCTTTCCGCCCGCTGCGGACCGGTCCGCAGCGATTTCTGGGCTGGCCGCCGTTTTCCCCCGGCCCCCTCCGGTTCCGGAGCGGCTCGGCCCGCCCATACCGCGCGCCCATTGGTCGCGGTGCCGTAAGCGGCGTCCGTCCTCTAGGAGCCCCCGTCCCATTGGTCGATCGCGCCGTCAATCTCCAGCGCCTCCCAGTCCGGCCAATCGGAGCGCGGCAGGCGATCCGACCAATCGGAGCGGGGCGGTCGCGTTGTGATTGGCTCGTCCTCCTGTCAATCCGCCCGGGGGCGGTTGCCATGGTGAGGAAGCCCCGCCCGGTCGCGCATGCGCAGTAGTAAGGACGGCGCCGCCCTCACTACTGCGCATGCGCCACCGGGCGGGGCGTCCTCACCATGGCAACCGCCATTGACGTCCCACTCCGGCCAATCGGAGCGCGGCAGGCGATCCGACCAATCGGAGCGCGGCGGTCGCGTTGTGATTGGCTCGTCCTCCTGTCAATCCGCCCGGGGGCGGTTGCCATGGTGAGGAAGCCCCGCCCGGTCGCGCATGCGCAGTAGTAAGGGCGGCGCCGTGCTCGCTACTGCCGCCTTGTGGACAAAAATCGGTACTGCAGGTGGGGGGCGCGCATGCGCAGTGGAAAGAGTGGCGCCGCCCTCGCTGCTGCCGCCGCTTGTGGACAAAAAGCGGTACTGCAGGTACGGGGGTAGGGGGGTCCGGCCGCATGCGCAGTGGACGGGGGGGGGGGGGGGCGCTGCGCTCGCCGCTGCCGCCCGTGCCAGCAGAAACCGGCGCTGCAGCTCGGCGGATGCGGGGGGGGAAGGCGGAGCCCTGGGAGGTTCCATTTTCCCCAAATTGGGGAAAATTATTCAATTTGGGGTTTTTTTCGGTGCTTTTCCGCAACGGAAAAGACTTCAGGGTTTTGTTAGGGTTTTTCTTGCCCTTCCCCGCCGCCGGGGACGGCGCCCGTGCGGGGGCTGACGCTGCAGAACCGTAAATTGAACCCCCAAATTGAACCCCGAACATGAATAACATTTTCCCTAATTTGGGGAAAAGGGAACCTTCCCCGGTCCCGCCTCCCCCCGCTCCCCGAGCCGCACCGCCGGTTTCTGCTGGCACGGGCGGCAGCGGCGGCGAGCGCAGCGCCCCCCTTTCTACTGGGCATGCGCGTCCCCCCCCCCCCCCCCCGCCCTGTACCTGCGTACCTGCAGTACCGCTTTTTGTCCACGAGGGGGCAGTAGCGAGCACGGCGCCGCCCTCACTACTGCGCATGCGCCACCGGGCGGGGCGTCCTCACCATGGCAACCGCCATTGACGTCCCACTCCGGCCAATCGGAGCGCGGCAGGCGATCCGACCAATCGGAGCGGGGCGGTCGCGTTGTGATTGGCTCGTCCTCCTGTCAATCCGCCCGGGGGGCGGTTGCCATGGTGAGGAAGCCCCGCCCGGTCGCGCATGCGCAGTAGTAAGGACGGCGCCGCCCTCACTACTGCGCATGCGCCACCGGGCGGGGCGTCCTCACCATGGCAACCGCCATTGACGTCCCACTCCGGCCAATCGGAGCGCGGCAGGCGATCCGACCAATCGGAGCGCGGCGGTCGCGTTGTGATTGGCTCGTCCTCCTGTCAATCCGCCCGGGGGCGGTTGCCATGGTGAGGAAGCCCCGCCTGGTCGCGCATGCGCAGTAGTAAGGGCGGCGCCGTGCTCGCTACTGCCGCCTTGTGGACAAAAGTCGGTACTGCAGGTGGGGGGGGGCGCGCATGCGCAGTGGAAAGAGTGGCGCCGCCCTCGCTGCTGCCGCCGCTTGTGGACAAAAAGCGGTACTGCAGGTACGGGGGTAGGGGGGTCCGGGCGCATGCGCAGTGGACGGGGGGGGGGGGGGCGCTGCGCTCGCCGCTGCCGCCCGTGCCAGCAGAAACCGGCGCTGCAGCTCGGCGGATGCGGGGGGGGAAGGCGGAGCCCTGGGAGGTTCCATTTTCCCCAAATTGGGGAAAATTATTCAATTTGGGGTTTTTTTCGGTGCTTTTCCGCAACGGAAAAGACTTCAGGGTTTTGTTAGGGTTTTTCTTGCCCTTCCCCGCCGCCGGGGACGGCGCCCATGCGGGGGCTGACGCTGCAGAACCGTAAATTGAACCCCCAAATTGAACCCCGAAGATGAATAACATTTTCCCTAATTTGGGGAAAAGGGAACCTTCCCCGGTCCCGCCTCCCCCCGCTCCCCGAGCCGCACCGCTGGTTTCTGCTGGCACGGGCGGCAGCGGCGGCGAGCGCAGCGCCCCCCTTTCTACTGGGCATGCGCGTCCCCCCCCCCCGCCCTGTACCTGCGTACCTGCAGTACCGCTTTTTGTCCACGAGGGGGCAGTAGCGAGCACGGCGCCGCCCTCACTACTGCGCATGCGCCACCGGGCGGGGCGTCCTCACCATGGCAACCGCCATTGACGTCCCACTCCGGCCAATCGGAGCGCGGCAGGCGATCCGACCAATCGGAGCGGGGCGGTCGCGTTGTGATTGGCTCGTCCTCCTGTCAATCCGCCCGGGGGGCGGTTGCCATGGTGAGGAAGCCCCGCCCGGTCGCGCATGCGCAGTAGTAAGGACGGCGCCGCCCTCACTACTGCGCATGCGCCACCGGGCGGGGCGTCCTCACCATGGCAACCGCCCCCTGGCGGATTGACAGGAGGACGAGCCAATCACAGCGCGACCGCCGCGCTCCGATTGGTCGGATCGCCTGCCGCGCTCCGATTGGCCGGGGTGGGAGGCGCTGAAGATTGACGGCGCGACCGACCAATGGGACGGGCTCCCCGAGGACGGAAGCCGCTTCCGGCGCCGTGACCAATGGGCGCGCCGCATGGGCGGGCCGAGCCGCTCCGGAAGCGGAGGGGGCCGGGGGAAAATGGCGGCGCGCGCAGAAGCGGCTGCGGCGCGGCGCGGCGCGGCGCGGACCGCGCCGCACCGGACCGGCGCGGGCGGAAAGCACCGGGCAGCCGGACAGCGTCGCGGTGCCGCTGGACAGCGTCGCGGTGCCGCTGGACAGCGTCGCGAGGCAGCTGGACAGCGTCGAGGCCAGCGGGGGGGCGCGGGGAAGGCGGCCGGGGTCCCGAGGCGGCTCCGAGGGGAGACGGCGTTGCGGGGGGGCGGGCTGAGGCGTCTGGGGAGGTGCTCGCGGCTCCTGGGGCTGGCAAACGGGCTCGCGTGGCTGGTGTTGGGGCTTCAGCCGGAGAGGGAGTCGTGTGGCTTTGGGCTGAGGGGCGGGGGTGGAGTCCGGCGTTTTGGGGACTTGAGCAGAGGCTCAGCGGCTGGGTTTTGGGGCTCGGAAGGGGGCAGTAAGTGATGCGGTTTGGGGGCGGAGAGCAGAAGCCGTTTTGGCTGGTTCTGCACGGGGGGTGGGCAGGAGGGCGTTGGGGGCTGCGGGGGAAAGCAGGGGCTGGGCGGGCTGCGGGGTGCTCAAACAGCAGGTGAGGTTTTCAAATCTGCAACTTGTAACTGTTGCAGCTTTGTTCTGGCTTCCTCCATTTTTGCAAAAGCTTCTGTTGCTAGACAGAGCATTCCTCTGTGTATCAGCTACTTGAGCTAGTTTATTTCAATGCGTCTGATCAGGTTTGTCTGTTCAGCAAAGTGGCATTTAAAGGTGACGTTTCACCGGATGCCAGCGGCTGTGCCTTATTTCCAGTATAAAGATGTATTCCCCAAATATCAGAGTGGGATATAACAACTGCAGCTGGTCAAAAGTAACACTGAAATGCAAAATTTAGAATTTCTTTTTTCCCATTGGCTCCTCCTCAGTATGAACACAAAGTTAATTTCTATTCTTAATTCCTATTTATGCTACATATATGAAGGATGAACGCGAGGAAAGGAGACCATAAAATACTGGCCTATTGCTATTTGTATGCTGCGCTTTGAACAGAAGAGACAAAACTGTCCTTTTTGTGAAATAATACTGGCTGTATCAGTGCCGTCCTCGTGTTTTTATTCAAAAATGTGAGATTTGTTGCCCCGAATGGTGAGAGTAGTTTTTGTTAATGGAAGTCGCAAGAGGTTCTGCCACCTTAAAAACCATAGAATCATAGAATGGTTAGAGTTGGAAGGGACCTTCAAGATCATCGTGTTGCAGCCCCCCTGCCTTGGGCAGGGACGCCTCCACTAGAGCGGGTTGCTCAAAGCCCCGTCCAGCCTGGCCTTAAACACTTCCAGGGATGGGGCATCCACAGCTTCCCCGGGCAACCTGTTCCAGTGCCTCACCACCCTCACGGGAAAGAATTTCCTCCTAACATCTAGTCTGAATCTCCCCTCTTCCGATTTAAAACCGTTACCCCTTGTCCTGTCGCTACCTTTCCCGACAGAGAGTCCCTCTCCGGCTCTCCCGTAGGCTCCCTTCAGATATTGGAAGGCTGCTCTGAGGTCTCCCCGGAGCCTTCTCTTCTCCAGGCTGAACAACCCCAGCTCTCTCAGTCTCTCTTCACAGGGGAGGTGCTCCGTCCCTCCGATGGTTTTCGTGGCCCTCCGCTGGGCCCCTTCCAACAGGTCCACGTCCTTCCCGTGTCGAGGACTCCAAAGCTGGACACCGTACGCCAGGTGGGGTCTCGCGCGCGCAGAGTAGAGGGGGGTAGAATCGCCTCCCGTGACCCGCTGGCCACGCTTCTCTTGATGCAGCCCAGGGTGGGGTTGGCTTTCTGGGCTGCCAGCGCGCGTTGCCGGCTCGTACTGACATGTAATAATGCTACTGACGTACCGTTAGCAGCCTCGTGTTAAAAGAAGCGAGAAGCTGTAATATCCTTAATTTAGACAGTTTTTACGTGAAATGGTGCATCCTCACTGTTTCGTCACTTTCAGGAGCGAGCAATTGACCGAGAGCAGGAGAGAGACCTTTTCCAGCAAGAGATAGGGAAGCCGGAACAACAGCTTAAGGTTCCACAAAGGATTCGGCCTGTCAGCGAGCATCAAACCGGAGAGGTAACGCGCGCTATTGCTTGTACTCAAGGGATCTAAATGGTACGCTGTGACGTGCGGAAAGAAACCTTACAACTCGCAGAGAGTTATAAAGCAGGTATGTTTATTGCGGTGCCGGGTGCAAGGGGGATCGCTCCTCCAAACTTGCACACCCTTAGGCTAAACCCGTAGTTATTTATAAGGTAAATCATACATATGCAAACTATGGGATGGGCTAATACAATTAGTTCTAACAATAGGTGTGACTATGTTAATTATTTCCGGAGCCTCATTATAATAAGTCTCATCCTTCAGGCATGTGCGTATCTTCTCCTGGTGTTTTTCTTTGGGGGGGCGTCTTAGGGAGTAAGTTCCACGATCACTGAACCGATTCGATTGTTTTGCTGATAGAGGCCGTAAAAGTCTCTTGCTATCTTCCTGTAATTGATCAGGATGTTCCGCTTGTCTTCTGCGTGGTCTGGCAGGGGTCGTAAAGTCTCTGGTTATCTTCTCCTCTGTTATCAGTCAGGATGTTCCCATTTGCTTGCGAAGTGTTCCTTCAAGGCTGAGGCCCGCCTCCGCTAATTGGGAAATTCTTTGTTTTCTTTCCTCCCCTCCAAGGTTGAGATATACGTCCCTGTCATGGTTAATCCCTCTGTTTTCTGTTTCAGCTGACAGCCGTTCGGATACCCTAGGGAAGCTGTTTTATGTTGTCCCTAACCTGCATCCATTCACAAGGCAGGAAAGGAAATCCCCCGAGATGAAAGGCTACGGTGTCGGGGGAACGTGGGGAAAGTGTGTTCTGGGTGTTTTTTGAGTCGGTCGGTTGGATGTTTTTAGTAGCAGACACACAGAAACTTCGTAACTTTCAAAAAGACTCCCTCGCGTAACTTAATTTAGAAAATGGGGTTTTCAAAAGCCCGTGGAAACATTCAGGACTCCTGTAGCGATTCCCCCTGCTCTTGCGTCGTTTTGTGACGTCCTGTTGGTAGCACGGGTACGGGCACCGCAGGAACGCAGTGACCAAGGGGTCACAGCCGAGACGTAGCGGCGCTCTCTGCGTGCGCCTCCCCGGGAGACGTCTGTCTCCCCTGAAACAATCTGGTGACCGCAGAAGGGCAGCTCGAGGAAGTCACAGCAACCTCTTAGGCCCAGCAAAAGCCAGAAAAGCGACAGCGGTGCAAACGCTGTGTATTGTGAAGCTTTTTGCCTGTTTTGTTTGGTGACCTTTGGGTCAATTAAACTGCATTTTATTTTTTGGTGGGTTTTCTCCTGTCTTGCTTTTAGAGCAAGGCTGATATTTTTGCGTGATTCTCTCGCCCGATTTTCAGTCTTCAGCTTCTTCTCAGGTGGCACTGCGATTTTCAAAGAAAAGCTCTTCCTTTCGGTTCAGTTCAGTTGCTGTCGTTCGGTTCTTAAATGGTAGCAACGTTTAGTATTCTATATTAGATAGTTTATGACCACAGACAGTAATGGGACATACACGTATAGATGTGAAATGTAAGTTGTCAAAATATTTATTGCCTTACAATTCTCGGAGGTAGGGGTGTGTTTCCTGGGGTTTTAAAATCTATTTCACTAAAAGGTTTGTGACAAATCCTGCAAAGTGTTCAGCCCGTACCGGGCCATCTGGCTGTCGTCAGCCTGTGCGTACAAGGAGTGGTGGGCCATTAGCCGAATGTGTGTTAACCGACACGCGTGGAGGAGCAATTCCGCATCCGTCTGCTTCTGTGGCAAAGCGGGTGCCCGCTCCTGTCCTACGGACACGTTCCACAGAGGGGAGAGGCACAATTAGTTTTCCTGAATCCGGGATGTTCGTTTTGAGTTCGTTTTGTGATGCGTCTCCTCATAATTTGAGGCATGGGTAGCGTGTGAATTCCCAGTTAAAATTCTCACAGTTAAAAAGGCAAAACTTCTCCCGAGAAAAAAAATTTCAAATTTGATTGCATAATGAAACGAGGCCTGTTTTTCTGCACAGAAACGATTTGTGGAAATCATCCTGAATTATAAGCGTGTATACACAGACGTGTACACTCCAAGTTGGCAGAAATGTAAAGCATGCTTTAAGGTGAAAGATGGCTGTAACTGTGATGAAAACTTTAAGGTTCGTACTAGATGCTTTTAAAGTCGGATTTTTCACAGGCAGGAAGATAGAATCTAGGAGCACCGCAGGCGCAGCGGCAATTTTAGAGCTGAGTGGTGCCGGATATTATCCATTTACAGACAGAATTCTCGGTACTGTATTAGATTTACATCGAATTTCTGTCAAATGAGCCACCTAGCCTTCCTGTATAGTATATTTTGGTGCCCCGATATTACTTGGCGTATTTCATAAGTATACCTTTTATGGCCGTTTCTCGTGCTTTTCCGAGAGAGCTGCTTTACTTTTTCATAGTTGCACGGTTTTTGAATGCCTCTTCTGCCTTTCAGATCTTCTCTTTCTCCTACGCCTTAAATACTCGTACAAGAACAAGCAGAAAATGTTATGTGCAGCTGTAACGTGCTTTGGGGTTTTTTTTTTGGTAGGATGAAATGGAAATACTGGGACTGGCGATCCAGAAGTCTGAAGAAGCCACCGTAAAGGACCGTCCCAGTGACTACCGTCGAGTTAGGATTATTAAAAGCACCAAAGCGACACGCTCGTAGAGATGGGGACTACCTCTGGACACGTGTTAATCCCGGTCAGGTGTCCTCGGGATACAGATGGTCTGCGCTTCCTGCTCTGACAAGACAGAAGCGATGAGCTTCAGGATGAGCTCCTGAAGACAAGAAAGAGGCCAGGTGCCGGGGTTCTTGTCTCTTTGTTTGTTTGTTTGTTTGTTTGTTTTGGGCGGGGGGTGGCGGGCGGGCGGGCGGGCGTGTGGCTTCCAAAACAGGGTGCGCGGTTGACTGCAGGTGGCAGCCTGCAGAGCTCTTTTGCTGCCTGACCTCGCCTTTTCTTTGTCACTCCTCTTTCATGGCATCTGCGCTGAAAGCCGGGGCGGTCAACGAAGAGACGTGGACAAAACGGGACGAACCGGCGCCGCTTCTGCCTGTTTTCCAGGCTTTGCCACGAACCAAGGAGCATCATCAGCCTCGTCACTGGTGGCGGCGAGTCCTGAGGTGGCTTAGGTGAGTCGAGCCTTCCAGGAACGTCCGTTGTCCGTAGCCTACGGCGTGTCATTTGGACGTCAGTCGGAAGGAGGTTTCCCTTTCTGAAAGGGCACCGGTTTCTCGTGCCAAGCGGTTGCCTCTCCTGAAGTTCCCACGAGAGGGGATCCTCGGAGACGATGCGCTGGGCAGCAGAAGTCATCAGCGAGGAGACGTCGCGCGCTCTATTAAATAGGGACAAAAAGAAAGACGATGTCCTTCCAAAGGCCCGAGCGCGGCACCTCTTCCGACGGCCGATGGCATGGCCGGCCTTTGGGCTCTGGGTCCCCCGTAACAGCGGGGACACGGCCAAACCCTGTTCCTCTGCGTGTTCGGCACAGCCAAAAGCCTTGGCCGGTCCGCCGGTCGTTTTCGGTAGCCTGGTGGATCGCGGCACCGGGGATTGGATTTCCCCCCGCCAAAAGTACAGCCGTTTGGGGAATCTCTTACCTTCCTGGTTTTTTCTATCGTAAAGGAGACTTTAAAAAAAGGGTTAAAGTCGTATAACGTGCAAACTGACTTGCAGGCTTTAAACGGCAACCGTCCACCGGCTGTAGCCTACAGCGTCTTAGGCGTCCCTAAGCGGCGAGGTATTTGTTCCAAATCTTTGAAAAGAGAGGCGACTGAAGGTAACGGGTTGGGTTTTTGGTTGGGTTTTTTTTCTAGTTTTTTTGTTTTTTGTTTTTCCCCCCCCTTTTCTTTAGGCGGAGCGCTCTGAAGAACCTGATTTCTGCCTGGCTTTCAGCGTCGCGTTTCCCCGGCAGTGCGGTAGCATCTCTCTCGGGCAGTGCCGCCGGCCAGATGTCCCTCCTCCTTGGGTAGGAGAGAAAGCAGCCCCCGGTCAAATGACAACTGCGCGTTCTGGAGACGGAGAGCGCAACGGTGGGGGTTCGGAGCTGTGCCAGTTGAATTAGCGCCGAAGAAAAAGTCCGAGGCTTTTCTAGCGTGAGTATTTTTCTTGGCCGTATCTAAACGCGCGCAGAGCTTTCCAGCGGCAGGGAAAGGGAAGGGAGGAGGCGCTTCCCCCCAGCGGGCGGAGGGTTTGTTACGCTGTTAGGCTGAGAAGGTGTTGCAAGTGGCACGGGTCAGTCTGAATAGGGACCTGAAGCGTCGGGATGGCTCCGGCTTTGGCAGGCCGTGCCGCCTTTGGAGCGGAGCTGTTTCCCCGCAATCCTCCTGTAGCTCAGCTCCTGTCCTGTCCCTCGGCCGGAGGGAATTCCTCTACTCTCTTCGGTGCTCTTTCGTTTGATGATGCTGATCTCCGGTTGGGGTTTGCTGTTTGTTTTGCAGGTGCCTCGTTGTCCGCGTCTCGTGCTGCTCGACAGATGCCCCGGCCCGGGTTTGCAGCCGGTGGTGGAGCCGCCTGAGGGGAAGGGGCCAGCCCTGGGTCTGGTCGTTCGGTGCATTTTTTGGGGCGAATTAAAAAAACCGGTGGGGGGGGGGGGGGAGGGGGTGTGATGATGTCATTTGGGGCAGCCGGATGTCAGCGGGGGAGCGACGGTGCGGCGGAGGAGCAGGTGAGTGGGGGTTAAGTGGGGTTCCCCCCACAAGAGGGTGGGTCACGGCCCCCAAACGCCTGAAAACTTGGTGCGGGGCAGGTGGTTGGGGTTTTGGGCGGTGGTGTTTAAAAAATGTTAAAAGCTGTATATGCGGGGGTGAGGCATTGGAGTAGAGAACAATCTCTCATTTTTCTGTGTGTTGAAAAATAATATTCCCTTACGTATATAAAAGGAGTTCCAAATACCAACCCGTATCTCTAAGGATTCTGTATTATTTAATGGGAGTTTAGACGACGGAAAGATTTTTGAAAAGATTTATTTATAAAGAGAGATTGAAGCGTCAAAGCGGATGTCTGGACGGGTCGCTAGTCCAATTGGATGTTGTCTATCTATCGTGCGTGTTAATCTGTAAGTCTAAACAGATGTGACTCTTAGCAGACGTTCTGTCGAAGTGTATCAAGAGCATCCGTTTTCCCTAAGTCTTACCCACGGGTCGGTCAGTGCGGAGGCGTAAACGCCTGTGCTGTAGATGGTTCCAGACTGCAAAGAGAGCCTATCGCTAGAAGGGATTTCCAAACTGGCCCTCCCCTCTGCTCTCTCTTGCCGGCGTCCAAGCGCTTTCAAAAGCGCTTTAAGCAGGAGTGTTGATTCCCAGGAGGATAGGGAAGCTCTACAGAGAGACTTAGGTAGATTGGATCGTTGGGCCAACATCAGTGGTATGAGTTTCAACAAGGGCGAGCGCCAGGTTCTGCGCGTGGGCCACAATAACCCCGAGCAGCGCTACAGGCTTGGGGAAACGTGGCTGGAAAACCACCTGGAAGAAAGAGACCTGGGGGTTCTAATGGACAAGCGGCTGAACGTGAGCCGGCAGTGTGCCCAGGTGGCCACGAAAGCCAACGGCATCCTGGCTTGTATTAGAAACAGCGTGAGCAGCAGAAGTAGGGAGGCGATTGTGCCCCTGTACTCGGCACTGGTGAGGCCACACCTGGAGTATTGCGTCCGGTTTTGGGCACCTCAATCCAAGAGAGATGTCGAGGTGCTGGAGCGAGTGCAGAGGAGGGCAACGAAGCTGGTGAAGGGCCTGGAAAACAAATCCTATGAAGAGCGGTTGAAGGAGCTGGGACTGTTTAGTATGAGGAAGAGGGGGCTGAGGGGAGACCTCGTCACTCTCTAAACCTACTTGAAAGGACACTGTAGAGAGGTCGGTGCTGGTCTCCTGGCACGGGTAGGTAATGACAGAACGAGAGGGAACGGCTTCAAGCTCCAACAGGGTAGGTTTAGACTGGACATTAGGAAAGAATGTTTCACAGAGGGAGTGGTCGGGCATTGGAACAGGCTACCCAGGGAGGTGGTCGAGTCACCATCCCTGGATGTGTTTAAGAACCGTTGAGATGTGGTGTTGGGGGATATGGTGTAGGGGAGAACTTTGTAGAGTAGGGTAGATGGTTGGACTCGATGATCCCAAGGGTCTCTTGCAACCTAGACGATTCTATGATTCTATGAAAAGCAGCCCCTTCCCCCGTTTCCCCTCCCGCCCTGGGGAGCTGGATCGGTGCAGCGGGACAGGAGGAAAAAAACGCAGCCCCGTTTTCCTGCAGGGACGCAAAGCTCCCCGATGTCTCTGTGGTGGATAAGGCGGCACCCCCGCCTGCCTTCCTGGACGCCGGCGGACTGGCTGCTGTCGCCCCCACGGCCCCCGGGGCCACGCGCAGAGCGCCGCGGCGTCCCTGGGGCTGGTTGCGGGGCGAACACCGGAGGTTTTTGGCGCCGAGGCGACGGCTGCGGCTGCCCGGACTGCGAGCGGGGACAGGGCAGAGAGCGGGAAGGCCTGCCCGCCGGTAAGCGGTCACGGTCCCTGGGTGGAGGGAAGCGGGCTGAGAGCGGTCACCGCTCATGGCCCCGGTGAGGTCTCAGAGGGGGACAAGGAAGGGGGCGTGGGCGCTGCCCGGTGCTTTCCGCCCGCTGCGGACCGGTCCGCAGCGATTTCTGGGCTGGCCGCCGTTTTCCCCCGGCCCCCTCCGGTTCCGGAGCGGCTCGGCCCGCCCATACCGCGCGCCCATTGGTCGCGGTGCCGTAAGCGGCGTCCGTCCTCTAGGAGCCCCCGTCCCATTGGTCGATCGCGCCGTCAATCTCCAGCGCCTCCCAGTCCGGCCAATCGGAGCGCGGCAGGCGATCCGACCAATCGGAGCGGGGCGGTCGCGTTGTGATTGGCTCGTCCTCCTGTCAATCCGCCCGGGGGCGGTTGCCATGGTGAGGAAGCCCCGCCCGGTCGCGCATGCGCAGTAGTAAGGACGGCGCCGCCCTCACTACTGCGCATGCGCCACCGGGCGGGGCGTCCTCACCATGGCAACCGCCATTGACGTCCCACTCCGGCCAATCGGAGCGCGGCAGGCGATCCGACCAATCGGAGCGCGGCGGTCGCGTTGTGATTGGCTCGTCCTCCTGTCAATCCGCCCGGGGGCGGTTGCCATGGTGAGGAAGCCCCGCCTGGTCGCGCATGCGCAGTAGTAAGGGCGGCGCCGTGCTCGCTACTGCCGCCTTGTGGACAAAAATCGGTACTGCAGGTGGGGGGCGCGCATGCGCAGTGGAAAGAGTGGCACCGCCCTCGCTGCTGCCGCCGCTTGTGGACAAAAAGCGGTACTGCAGGTACGGGGGTAGGGGGGTCCGGCCGCATGCGCAGTGGACGGGGGGGGGGGGGGGCGCTGCGCTCGCCGCTGCCGCCCGTGCCAGCAGAAACCGGCGCTGCAGCTCGGCGGATGCGGGGGGGGAAGGCGGAGCCCTGGGAGGTTCCATTTTCCCCAAATTGGGGAAAATTATTCAATTTGGGGTTTTTTTCGGTGCTTTTCCGCAACGGAAAAGACTTCAGGGTTTTGTTAGGGTTTTTCTTGCCCTTCCCCGCCGCCGGGGACGGCGCCCGTGCGGGGGCTGACGCTGCAGAACCGTAAATTGAACCCCCAAATTGAACCCCGAACATGAATAACATTTTCCCTAATTTGGGGAAAAGGGAACCTTCCCCGGTCCCGCCTCCCCCCGCTCCCCGAGCCGCACCGCCGGTTTCTGCTGGCACGGGCGGCAGCGGCGGCGAGCGCAGCGCCCCCCTTTCTACTGGGCATGCGCGTCCCCCCCCCCCCCCCCGCCCTGTACCTGCGTACCTGCAGTACCGCTTTTTGTCCACGAGGGGGCAGTAGCGAGCACGGCGCCGCCCTCACTACTGCGCATGCGCCACCGGGCGGGGCGTCCTCACCATGGCAACCGCCATTGACGTCCCACTCCGGCCAATCGGAGCGCGGCAGGCGATCCGACCAATCGGAGCGGGGCGGTCGCGTTGTGATTGGCTCGTCCTCCTGTCAATCCGCCCGGGGGGCGGTTGCCATGGTGAGGAAGCCCCGCCCGGTCGCGCATGCGCAGTAGTAAGGACGGCGCCGCCCTCACTACTGCGCATGCGCCACCGGGCGGGGCGTCCTCACCATGGCAACCGCCCCCTGGCGGATTGACAGGAGGACGAGCCAATCACAGCGCGACCGCCGCGCTCCGATTGGTCGGATCGCCTGCCGCGCTCCGATTGGCCGGGGTGGGAGGCGCTGAAGATTGACGGCGCGACCGACCAATGGGACGGGCTCCCCGAGGACGGAAGCCGCTTCCGGCGCCGTGACCAATGGGCGCGCCGCATGGGCGGGCCGAGCCGCTCCGGAAGCGGAGGGGGCCGGGGGAAAATGGCGGCGCGCGCAGAAGCGGCTGCGGCGCGGCGCGGCGCGGCGCGGACCGCGCCGCACCGGACCGGCGCGGGCGGAAAGCACCGGGCAGCCGGACAGCGTCGCGGTGCCGCTGGACAGCGTCGCGGTGCCGCTGGACAGCGTCGCGAGGCAGCTGGACAGCGTCGAGGCCAGCGGGGGGGCGCGGGGAAGGCGGCCGGGGTCCCGAGGCGGCTCCGAGGGGAGACGGCGTTGCGGGGGGGCGGGCTGAGGCGTCTGGGGAGGTGCTCGCGGCTCCTGGGGCTGGCAAACGGGCTCGCGTGGCTGGTGTTGGGGCTTCAGCCGGAGAGGGAGTCGTGTGGCTTTGGGCTGAGGGGCGGGGGTGGAGTCCGGCGTTTTGGGGACTTGAGCAGAGGCTCAGCGGCTGGGTTTTGGGGCTCGGAAGGGGGCAGTAAGTGATGCGGTTTGGGGGCGGAGAGCAGAAGCCGTTTTGGCTGGTTCTGCACGGGGGGTGGGCAGGAGGGCGTTGGGGGCTGCGGGGGAAAGCAGGGGCTGGGCGGGCTGCGGGGTGCTCAAACAGCAGGTGAGGTTTTCAAATCTGCAACTTGTAACTGTTGCAGCTTTGTTCTGGCTTCCTCCATTTTTGCAAAAGCTTCTGTTGCTAGACAGAGCATTCCTCTGTGTATCAGCTACTTGAGCTAGTTTATTTCAATGCGTCTGATCAGGTTTGTCTGTTCAGCAAAGTGGCATTTAAAGGTGACGTTTCACCGGATGCCAGCGGCTGTGCCTTATTTCCAGTATAAAGATGTATTCCCCAAATATCAGAGTGGGATATAACAACTGCAGCTGGTCAAAAGTAACACTGAAATGCAAAATTTAGAATTTCTTTTTTCCCATTGGCTCCTCCTCAGTATGAACACAAAGTTAATTTCTATTCTTAATTCCTATTTATGCTACATATATGAAGGATGAACGCGAGGAAAGGAGACCATAAAATACTGGCCTATTGCTATTTGTATGCTGCGCTTTGAACAGAAGAGACAAAACTGTCCTTTTTGTGAAATAATACTGGCTGTATCAGTGCCGTCCTCGTGTTTTTCTTCAAAAATGTGAGATTTGTTGCCCCGAATGGTGAGAGTAGTTTTTGTTAATGGAAGTCGCAAGAGGTTCTGCCACCTTAAAAACCATAGAATCATAGAATGGTTAGAGTTGGAAGGGACCTTCAAGATCATCGTGTTGCAGCCCCCCTGCCTTGGGCAGGGACGCCTCCACTAGAGCGGGTTGCTCAAAGCCCCGTCCAGCCTGGCCTTAAACACTTCCAGGGATGGGGCATCCACAGCTTCCCCGGGCAACCTGTTCCAGTGCCTCACCACCCTCACGGGAAAGAATTTCCTCCTAACATCTAGTCTGAATCTCCCCTCTTCCGATTTAAAACCGTTACCCCTTGTCCTGTCGCTACCTTTCCCGACAGAGAGTCCCTCTCCGGCTCTCCCGTAGGCTCCCTTCAGATATTGGAAGGCTGCTCTGAGGTCTCCCCGGAGCCTTCTCTTCTCCAGGCTGAACAACCCCAGCTCTCTCAGTCTCTCTTCACAGGGGAGGTGCTCCGTCCCTCCGATGGTTTTCGTGGCCCTCCGCTGGGCCCCTTCCAACAGGTCCACGTCCTTCCCGTGTCGAGGACTCCAAAGCTGGACACCGTACGCCAGGTGGGGTCTCGCGCGCGCAGAGTAGAGGGGGGTAGAATCGCCTCCCGTGACCCGCTGGCCACGCTTCTCTTGATGCAGCCCAGGGTGGGGTTGGCTTTCTGGGCTGCCAGCGCGCGTTGCCGGCTCGTACTGACATGTAATAATGCTACTGACGTACCGTTAGCAGCCTCGTGTTAAAAGAAGCGAGAAGCTGTAATATCCTTAATTTAGACAGTTTTTACGTGAAATGGTGCATCCTCACTGTTTCGTCACTTTCAGGAGCGAGCAATTGACCGAGAGCAGGAGAGAGACCTTTTCCAGCAAGAGATAGGGAAGCCGGAACAACAGCTTAAGGTTCCACAAAGGATTCGGCCTGTCAGCGAGCATCAAACCGGAGAGGTAACGCGCGCTATTGCTTGTACTCAAGGGATCTAAATGGTACGCTGTGACGTGCGGAAAGAAACCTTACAACTCGCAGAGAGTTATAAAGCAGGTATGTTTATTGCGGTGCCGGGTGCAAGGGGGATCGCTCCTCCAAACTTGCACACCCTTAGGCTAAACCCGTAGTTATTTATAAGGTAAATCATACATATGCAAACTATGGGATGGGCTAATACAATTAGTTCTAACAATAGGTGTGACTATGTTAATTATTTCCGGAGCCTCATTATAATAAGTCTCATCCTTCAGGCATGTGCGTATCTTCTCCTGGTGTTTTTCTTTGGGGGGGCGTCTTAGGGAGTAAGTTCCACGATCACTGAACCGATTCGATTGTTTTGCTGATAGAGGCCGTAAAAGTCTCTTGCTATCTTCCTGTAATTGATCAGGATGTTCCGCTTGTCTTCTGCGTGGTCTGGCAGGGGTCGTAAAGTCTCTGGTTATCTTCTCCTCTGTTATCAGTCAGGATGTTCCCATTTGCTTGCGAAGTGTTCCTTCAAGGCTGAGGCCCGCCTCCGCTAATTGGGAAATTCTTTGTTTTCTTTCCTCCCCTCCAAGGTTGAGATATACGTCCCTGTCATGGTTAATCCCTCTGTTTTCTGTTTCAGCTGACAGCCGTTCGGATACCCTAGGGAAGCTGTTTTATGTTGTCCCTAACCTGCATCCATTCACAAGGCAGGAAAGGAAATCCCCCGAGATGAAAGGCTACGGTGTCGGGGGAACGTGGGGAAAGTGTGTTCTGGGTGTTTTTTGAGTCGGTCGGTTGGATGTTTTTAGTAGCAGACACACAGAAACTTCGTAACTTTCAAAAAGACTCCCTCGCGTAACTTAATTTAGAAAATGGGGTTTTCAAAAGCCCGTGGAAACATTCAGGACTCCTGTAGCGATTCCCCCTGCTCTTGCGTCGTTTTGTGACGTCCTGTTGGTAGCACGGGTACGGGCACCGCAGGAACGCAGTGACCAAGGGGTCACAGCCGAGACGTAGCGGCGCTCTCTGCGTGCGCCTCCCCGGGAGACGTCTGTCTCCCCTGAAACAATCTGGTGACCGCAGAAGGGCAGCTCGAGGAAGTCACAGCAACCTCTTAGGCCCAGCAAAAGCCAGAAAAGCGACAGCGGTGCAAACGCTGTGTATTGTGAAGCTTTTTGCCTGTTTTGTTTGGTGACCTTTGGGTCAATTAAACTGCATTTTATTTTTTGGTGGGTTTTCTCCTGTCTTGCTTTTAGAGCAAGGCTGATATTTTTGCGTGATTCTCTCGCCCGATTTTCAGTCTTCAGCTTCTTCTCAGGTGGCACTGCGATTTTCAAAGAAAAGCTCTTCCTTTCGGTTCAGTTCAGTTGCTGTCGTTCGGTTCTTAAATGGTAGCAACGTTTAGTATTCTATATTAGATAGTTTATGACCACAGACAGTAATGGGACATACACGTATAGATGTGAAATGTAAGTTGTCAAAATATTTATTGCCTTACAATTCTCGGAGGTAGGGGTGTGTTTCCTGGGGTTTTAAAATCTATTTCACTAAAAGGTTTGTGACAAATCCTGCAAAGTGTTCAGCCCGTACCGGGCCATCTGGCTGTCGTCAGCCTGTGCGTACAAGGAGTGGTGGGCCATTAGCCGAATGTGTGTTAACCGACACGCGTGGAGGAGCAATTCCGCATCCGTCTGCTTCTGTGGCAAAGCGGGTGCCCGCTCCTGTCCTACGGACACGTTCCACAGAGGGGAGAGGCACAATTAGTTTTCCTGAATCCGGGATGTTCGTTTTGAGTTCGTTTTGTGATGCGTCTCCTCATAATTTGAGGCATGGGTAGCGTGTGAATTCCCAGTTAAAATTCTCACAGTTAAAAAGGCAAAACTTCTCCCGAGAAAAAAAATTTCAAATTTGATTGCATAATGAAACGAGGCCTGTTTTTCTGCACAGAAACGATTTGTGGAAATCATCCTGAATTATAAGCGTGTATACACAGACGTGTACACTCCAAGTTGGCAGAAATGTAAAGCATGCTTTAAGGTGAAAGATGGCTGTAACTGTGATGAAAACTTTAAGGTTCGTACTAGATGCTTTTAAAGTCGGATTTTTCACAGGCAGGAAGATAGAATCTAGGAGCACCGCAGGCGCAGCGGCAATTTTAGAGCTGAGTGGTGCCGGATATTATCCATTTACAGACAGAATTCTCGGTACTGTATTAGATTTACATCGAATTTCTGTCAAATGAGCCACCTAGCCTTCCTGTATAGTATATTTTGGTGCCCCGATATTACTTGGCGTATTTCATAAGTATACCTTTTATGGCCGTTTCTCGTGCTTTTCCGAGAGAGCTGCTTTACTTTTTCATAGTTGCACGGTTTTTGAATGCCTCTTCTGCCTTTCAGATCTTCTCTTTCTCCTACGCCTTAAATACTCGTACAAGAACAAGCAGAAAATGTTATGTGCAGCTGTAACGTGCTTTGGGGTTTTTTTTTTGGTAGGATGAAATGGAAATACTGGGACTGGCGATCCAGAAGTCTGAAGAAGCCACCGTAAAGGACCGTCCCAGTGACTACCGTCGAGTTAGGATTATTAAAAGCACCAAAGCGACACGCTCGTAGAGATGGGGACTACCTCTGGACACGTGTTAATCCCGGTCAGGTGTCCTCGGGATACAGATGGTCTGCGCTTCCTGCTCTGACAAGACAGAAGCGATGAGCTTCAGGATGAGCTCCTGAAGACAAGAAAGAGGCCAGGTGCCGGGGTTCTTGTCTCTTTGTTTGTTTGTTTGTTTGTTTGTTTTGGGCGGGGGGTGGCGGGCGGGCGGGCGGGCGTGTGGCTTCCAAAACAGGGTGCGCGGTTGACTGCAGGTGGCAGCCTGCAGAGCTCTTTTGCTGCCTGACCTCGCCTTTTCTTTGTCACTCCTCTTTCATGGCATCTGCGCTGAAAGCCGGGGCGGTCAACGAAGAGACGTGGACAAAACGGGACGAACCGGCGCCGCTTCTGCCTGTTTTCCAGGCTTTGCCACGAACCAAGGAGCATCATCAGCCTCGTCACTGGTGGCGGCGAGTCCTGAGGTGGCTTAGGTGAGTCGAGCCTTCCAGGAACGTCCGTTGTCCGTAGCCTACGGCGTGTCATTTGGACGTCAGTCGGAAGGAGGTTTCCCTTTCTGAAAGGGCACCGGTTTCTCGTGCCAAGCGGTTGCCTCTCCTGAAGTTCCCACGAGAGGGGATCCTCGGAGACGATGCGCTGGGCAGCAGAAGTCATCAGCGAGGAGACGTCGCGCGCTCTATTAAATAGGGACAAAAAGAAAGACGATGTCCTTCCAAAGGCCCGAGCGCGGCACCTCTTCCGACGGCCGATGGCATGGCCGGCCTTTGGGCTCTGGGTCCCCCGTAACAGCGGGGACACGGCCAAACCCTGTTCCTCTGCGTGTTCGGCACAGCCAAAAGCCTTGGCCGGTCCGCCGGTCGTTTTCGGTAGCCTGGTGGATCGCGGCACCGGGGATTGGATTTCCCCCCGCCAAAAGTACAGCCGTTTGGGGAATCTCTTACCTTCCTGGTTTTTTCTATCGTAAAGGAGACTTTAAAAAAAGGGTTAAAGTCGTATAACGTGCAAACTGACTTGCAGGCTTTAAACGGCAACCGTCCACCGGCTGTAGCCTACAGCGTCTTAGGCGTCCCTAAGCGGCGAGGTATTTGTTCCAAATCTTTGAAAAGAGAGGCGACTGAAGGTAACGGGTTGGGTTTTTGGTTGGGTTTTTTTTCTAGTTTTTTTGTTTTTTGTTTTTCCCCCCCCTTTTCTTTAGGCGGAGCGCTCTGAAGAACCTGATTTCTGCCTGGCTTTCAGCGTCGCGTTTCCCCGGCAGTGCGGTAGCATCTCTCTCGGGCAGTGCCGCCGGCCAGATGTCCCTCCTCCTTGGGTAGGAGAGAAAGCAGCCCCCGGTCAAATGACAACTGCGCGTTCTGGAGACGGAGAGCGCAACGGTGGGGGTTCGGAGCTGTGCCAGTTGAATTAGCGCCGAAGAAAAAGTCCGAGGCTTTTCTAGCGTGAGTATTTTTCTTGGCCGTATCTAAACGCGCGCAGAGCTTTCCAGCGGCAGGGAAAGGGAAGGGAGGAGGCGCTTCCCCCCAGCGGGCGGAGGGTTTGTTACGCTGTTAGGCTGAGAAGGTGTTGCAAGTGGCACGGGTCAGTCTGAATAGGGACCTGAAGCGTCGGGATGGCTCCGGCTTTGGCAGGCCGTGCCGCCTTTGGAGCGGAGCTGTTTCCCCGCAATCCTCCTGTAGCTCAGCTCCTGTCCTGTCCCTCGGCCGGAGGGAATTCCTCTACTCTCTTCGGTGCTCTTTCGTTTGATGATGCTGATCTCCGGTTGGGGTTTGCTGTTTGTTTTGCAGGTGCCTCGTTGTCCGCGTCTCGTGCTGCTCGACAGATGCCCCGGCCCGGGTTTGCAGCCGGTGGTGGAGCCGCCTGAGGGGAAGGGGCCAGCCCTGGGTCTGGTCGTTCGGTGCATTTTTTGGGGCGAATTAAAAAAACCGGTGGGGGGGGGGGGGGAGGGGGTGTGATGATGTCATTTGGGGCAGCCGGATGTCAGCGGGGGAGCGACGGTGCGGCGGAGGAGCAGGTGAGTGGGGGTTAAGTGGGGTTCCCCCCACAAGAGGGTGGGTCACGGCCCCCAAACGCCTGAAAACTTGGTGCGGGGCAGGTGGTTGGGGTTTTGGGCGGTGGTGTTTAAAAAATGTTAAAAGCTGTATATGCGGGGGTGAGGCATTGGAGTAGAGAACAATCTCTCATTTTTCTGTGTGTTGAAAAATAATATTCCCTTACGTATATAAAAGGAGTTCCAAATACCAACCCGTATCTCTAAGGATTCTGTATTATTTAATGGGAGTTTAGACGACGGAAAGATTTTTGAAAAGATTTATTTATAAAGAGAGATTGAAGCGTCAAAGCGGATGTCTGGACGGGTCGCTAGTCCAATTGGATGTTGTCTATCTATCGTGCGTGTTAATCTGTAAGTCTAAACAGATGTGACTCTTAGCAGACGTTCTGTCGAAGTGTATCAAGAGCATCCGTTTTCCCTAAGTCTTACCCACGGGTCGGTCAGTGCGGAGGCGTAAACGCCTGTGCTGTAGATGGTTCCAGACTGCAAAGAGAGCCTATCGCTAGAAGGGATTTCCAAACTGGCCCTCCCCTCTGCTCTCTCTTGCCGGCGTCCAAGCGCTTTCAAAAGCGCTTTAAGCAGGAGTGTTGATTCCCAGGAGGATAGGGAAGCTCTACAGAGAGACTTAGGTAGATTGGATCGTTGGGCCAACATCAGTGGTATGAGTTTCAACAAGGGCGAGTGCCAGGTTCTGCGCGTGGGCCACAATAACCCCGAGCAGCGCTACAGGCTTGGGGAAACGTGGCTGGAAAACCACCTGGAAGAAAGAGACCTGGGGGTTCTAATGGACAAGCGGCTGAACGTGAGCCGGCAGTGTGCCCAGGTGGCCACGAAAGCCAACGGCATCCTGGCTTGTATTAGAAACAGCGTGAGCAGCAGAAGTAGGGAGGCGATTGTGCCCCTGTACTCGGCACTGGTGAGGCCACACCTGGAGTATTGCGTCCGGTTTTGGGCACCTCAATCCAAGAGAGATGTCGAGGTGCTGGAGCGAGTGCAGAGGAGGGCAACGAAGCTGGTGAAGGGCCTGGAAAACAAATCCTATGAAGAGCGGTTGAAGGAGCTGGGACTGTTTAGTATGAGGAAGAGGGGGCTGAGGGGAGACCTCGTCACTCTCTAAAACTACTTGAAAGGACACTGTAGAGAGGTCGGTGCTGGTCTCTTGGCACGGGTAGGTAATGACAGAACGAGAGGGAACGGCTTCAAGCTCCAACAGGGTAGGTTTAGACTGGACATTAGGAAAGAATGTTTCACAGAGGGAGTGGTCGGGCATTGGAACAGGCTACCCAGGGAGGTGGTCGAGTCACCATCCCTGGATGTGTTTAAGAACCGTCGAGATGTGGTGTTGGGGGATATGGTGTAGGGGAGAACTTTGTAGAGTAGGGTAGATGGTTGGACTCGATGATCCCAAGGGTCTCTTGCAACCTAGACGATTCTATGATTCTATGAAAAGCAGCCCCTTCCCCCGTTTCCCCTCCCGCCCTGGGGAGCTGGATCGGTGCAGCGGGACAGGAGGAAAAAAACCCAGCCCCGTTTTCCTGCAGGGACGCAAAGCTCCCCGATGTCTCTGTGGTGGATAAGGCGGCACCCCCGCCTGCCTTCCTGGACGCCGGCGGACTGGCTGCTGTCGCCCCCACGGCCCCCGGGGCCACGCGCAGAGCGCCGCGGCGTCCCTGGGGCTGGTTGCGGGGCGAACACCGGAGGTTTTTGGCGCCGAGGCGACGGCTGCGGCTGCCCGGACTGCGAGCGGGGACAGGGCAGAGAGCGGGAAGGCCTGCCCGCCGGTAAGTGGTCACGGTCCCTGGGTGGAGGGAAGCGGGCTGAGAGCGGTCACCGCTCATGGCCCCGGTGAGGTCTCAGAGGGGGACAAGGAAGGGGGCGTGGGCGCTGCCCGGTGCTTTCCGCCCGCTGCGGACCGGTCCGCAGCGATTTCTGGGCTGGCCGCCGTTTTCCCCCGGCCCCCTCCGGTTCCGGAGCGGCTCGGCCCGCCCATACCGCGCGCCCATTGGTCGCGGTGCCGTAAGCGGCGTCCGTCCTCTAGGAGCCCCCGTCCCATTGGTCGATCGCGCCGTCAATCTCCAGCGCCTCCCAGTCCGGCCAATCGGAGCGCGGCAGGCGATCCGACCAATCGGAGCGGGGCGGTCGCGTTGTGATTGGCTCGTTCTCCTGTCAATCCGCCCGGGGGCGGTTGCCATGGTGAGGAAGCCCCGCCCGGTCGCGCATGCGCAGTAGTAAGGACGGCGCCGCCCTCACTACTGCGCATGCGCCACCGGGCGGGGCGTCCTCACCATGGCAACCGCCATTGACGTCCCACTCCGGCCAATCGGAGCGCGGCAGGCGATCCGACCAATCGGAGCGCGGCGGTCGCGTTGTGATTGGCTCGTCCTCCTGTCAATCCGCCCGGGGGCGGTTGCCATGGTGAGGAAGCCCCGCCTGGTCGCGCATGCGCAGTAGTAAGGGCGGCGCCGTGCTCGCTACTGCCGCCTTGTGGACAAAAATCGGTACTGCAGGTGGGGGGGCGCGCATGCGCAGTGGAAAGAGTGGCGCCGCCCTCGCTGCTGCCGCCGCTTGTGGACAAAAAGCGGTACTGCAGGTACGGGGGTAGGGGGGTCCGGCCGCATGCGCAGTGGACGGGGGGGGGGGGGGGCGCTGCGCTCGCCGCTGCCGCCCGTGCCAGCAGAAACCGGCGCTGCAGCTCGGCGGATGCGGGGGGGGAAGGCGGAGCCCTGGGAGGTTCCATTTTCCCCAAATTGGGGAAAATTATTCAATTTGGGGTTTTTTTCGGTGCTTTTCCGCAACGGAAAAGACTTCAGGGTTTTGTTAGGGTTTTTCTTGCCCTTCCCCGCCGCCGGGGACGGCGCCCATGCGGGGGCTGACGCTGCAGAACCGTAAATTGAACCCCCAAATTGAACCCCGAACATGAATAACATTTTCCCTAATTTGGGGAAAAGGGAACCTTCCCCGGTCCCGCCTCCCCCCGCTCCCCGAGCCGCACCGCCGGTTTCTGCTGGCACGGGCGGCAGCGGCGGCGAGCGCAGCGCCCCCCTTTCTACTGGGCATGCGCGTCCCCCCCCCCCCCCCCCGCCCTGTACCTGCGTACCTGCAGTACCGCTTTTTGTCCACGAGGGGGCAGTAGCGAGCACGGCGCCGCCCTCACTACTGCGCATGCGCCACCGGGCGGGGCGTCCTCACCATGGCAACCGCCATTGACGTCCCACTCCGGCCAATCGGAGCGCGGCAGGCGATCCGACCAATCGGAGCGGGGCGGTCGCGTTGTGATTGGCTCGTCCTCCTGTCAATCCGCCCGGGGGGCGGTTGCCATGGTGAGGAAGCCCCGCCCGGTCGCGCATGCGCAGTAGTAAGGACGGCGCCGCCCTCACTACTGCGCATGCGCCACCGGGCGGGGCGTCCTCACCATGGCAACCGCCTCCTGGCGGATTGACAGGAGGACGAGCCAATCACAGCGCGACCGCCGCGCTCCGATTGGTCGGATCGCCTGCCGCGCTCCGATTGGCCGGGGTGGGAGGCGCTGAAGATTGACGGCGCGACCGACCAATGGGACGGGCTCCCCGAGGACGGAAGCCGCTTCCGGCGCCGTGACCAATGGGCGCGCCGCATGGGCGGGCCGAGCCGCTCCGGAAGCGGAGGGGGCCGGGGGAAAATGGCGGCGCGCGCAGAAGCGGCTGCGGCGCGGCGCGGCGCGGCGCGGACCGCACCGCACCGGACCGGCGCGGGCGGAAAGCACCGGGCAGCCGGACAGCGTCGCGGTGCCGCTGGACAGCGTCGCGGTGCCGCTGGACAGCGTCGCGAGGCAGCTGGACAGCGTCGAGGCCAGCGGGGGGGCGCGGGGAAGGCGGCCGGGGTCCCGAGGCGGCTCCGAGGGGAGACGGCGTTGCGGGGGGGCGGGCTGAGGCGTCTGGGGAGGTGCTCGCGGCTCCTGGGGCTGGCAAACGGGCTCGCGTGGCTGGTGTTGGGGCTTCAGCCGGAGAGGGAGTCGTGTGGCTTTGGGCTGAGGGGCGGGGGTGGAGTCCGGCGTTTTGGGGACTTGAGCAGAGGCTCAGCGGCTGGGTTTTGGGGCTCGGAAGGGGGCAGTAAGTGATGCGGTTTGGGGGCGGAGAGCAGAAGCCGTTTTGGCTGGTTCTGCACGGGGGGTGGGCAGGAGGGCGTTGGGGGCTGCGGGGGAAAGCAGGGGCTGGGCGGGCTGCGGGGTGCTCAAACAGCAGGTGAGGTTTTCAAATCTGCAACTTGTAACTGTTGCAGCTTTGTTCTGGCTTCCTCCATTTTTGCAAAAGCTTCTGTTGCTAGACAGAGCATTCCTCTGTGTATCAGCTACTTGAGCTAGTTTATTTCAATGCGTCTGATCAGGTTTGTCTGTTGAGCAAAGTGGCATTTCACCGTTTCACCGGATGCCAGTGACGTTTCACCGGATGCCAGCGGCTGTGCCTTATTTCCAGTATAAAGATGTATTCCCCAAATATCAGAGTGGGATATAACAACTGCAGCTGGTCAAAAGTAACACTGAAATGCAAAATTTAGAATTTCTTTTTTCCCATTGGCTCCTCCTCAGTATGAACACAAAGTTAATTTCTATTCTTAATTCCTATTTATGCTACATATATGAAGGATGAACGCGAGGAAAGGAGACCATAAAATACTGGCCTATTGCTATTTGTATGCTGTGCTTTGAACAGAAGAGACAAAACTGTCCTTTTTGTGAAATAATACTGGCTGTATCAGTGCCGTCCTCGTGTTTTTATTCAAAAATGTGAGATTTGTTGCCCCGAATGGTGAGAGTAGTTTTTGTTAATGGAAGTCGCAAGAGGTTCTGCCACCTTAAAAACCATAGAATCATAGAATGGTTAGAGTTGGAAGGGACCTTCAAGATCATCGTGTTGCAGCCCCCCTGCCTTGGGCAGGGGGGACGCCTCCACTAGAGCGGGTTGCTCAAAGCCCCGTCCAGCCTGGCCTTAAACACTTCCAGGGATGGGGCATCCACAGCTTCCCCGGGCAACCTGTTCCAGTGCCTCACCACCCTCACGGTAAAGAATTTCCTCCTAACATCTAGTCTGAATCTCCCCTCTTCCGATTTAAAACCGTTACCCCTTGTCCTGTCGCTACCTTTCCCGACAGAGAGTCCCTCTCCGGCTCTCCCGTAGGCTCCCTTCAGATATTGGAAGGCTGCTCTGAGGTCTCCCCGGAGCCTTCTCTTCTCCAGGCTGAACAACCCCAGCTCTCTCAGTCTCTCTTCACAGGGGAGGTGCTCCGTCCCTCCGATGGTTTTCGTGGCCCTCCGCTGGGCCCCTTCCAACAGGTCCACGTCCTTCCCGTGTCGAGGACTCCAAAGCTGGACACCGTACTCCAGGTGGGGTCTCGCGTGCGCAGAGTAGAGGGGGGTAGAATCGCCTCCCGTGACCCGCTGGCCACGCTTCTCTTGATGCAGCCCAGGGTGGGGTTGGCTTTCTGGGCTGCCAGCGCGCGTTGCCGGCTCGTACTGACGTGTAATAATGCTACTGATGTACCGTTAGCAGCCTCGTGTTAAAAGAAGCAAGAAGCTGTAATATCCTTAATTTAGACAGTTTTTACGTGAAATGGTGCATCCTCACTGTTTTGTCACTTTCAGGAGCGAGCAATTGACCGAGAGCACGAGAGAGACCTTTTCCAGCAAGAGATAGGGAAGCCGGAACAACAGCTTAAGGTTCCACAAAGGATTCGGCCTGTCAGCGAGCATCAAACCGGAGAGGTAACGCGCGCTATTGCTTGTACTCAAGGGATCTAAATGGTACGCTGACAGCCGTTCGGATACCCTAGGGAAGCTGTTTTATGGTGTCCCTAACCTGCATCCGTTCGCAAGGCAGGAAAGGAAATCCCCCGAGATGAAAGGCTACGGTGTCGGGGGAACGTGGGGAAAGTGTGTTCTGGGTGTTTTTTGAGTCGGTCGGTTGGATGTTTTTAGTAGCAGACACACAGAAGCCTCGTAACTTTCAAAAAGACTCCCTCGCGTAACTTAATTTAGAAAATGGGGTTTTCAAAAGCCCGTGGAAACATTCAGGACTCTTGTAGCGATTCCCCCTGCTCTTGCGTCCTTTTGTGACGTCCTGTTGGTAGCACGGGTACGGGCACCGCAGGAACGCAGTGACCAAGGGGTCACAGCCGAGACGTAGCGGCGCTCTCTGCGTGCGCCTCCCCGGGAGACGTCTGTCTCCCCTGAAACAATCTGGTGACCGCAGAAGGGCAGCTCGAGGAAGTCACAGCAACCTCTTAGGCCCAGCAAAAGCCAGAAAAGCGACAGCGGTGCAAACGCTGTGTGTTGTGAAGCTTTTTGCCTGTCTTGTTTGGTGACCTTTGGGTCAATTGAACTGCATTTTATTTTTTGGTGGGTTTTCTCCTGTCTTGCTTTTAGAGCAAGGCTGATATTTTTGCGTGATTCTCTCGCCCGATTTTCAGTCTTCAGCTTCTTCTCAGGTGGCACTGCGATTTTCAAAGAAAAGCTCTTCCTTTCGGTTCAGTTCAGTTGCTGTCGTTCGGTTCTTAAATGGTAGCAACGTTTAGTATTCTATATTAGATAGTTTATGACCACAGACAGTAATGGGACATACATGGATAGACGTGAAATGTAAGTTGTCAAAATATTTATTGCCTTACAATTCTCGGAGGTAGGGGTGTGTTTCCTGGGGTTTCAAAATCTATTTCACTAAAAAGGTTTGTAACAAATCCTGCAAAGTGTTCAGCCCGTACCGGGCGACCTGGCTGTCGTCAGCCTGTGCGTACAAGGAGTGGTGGGCCATTAGCCGAATGTGTGTTAACCGACACGCGTGGAGCAATTCCGCATCCGTCTGCTTCTGTGGCAAAGCGGGTGCCCGCTCCTGTCCTACGGACACGTTCCACAGAGGGGGGAGGCACAATTAGTTTTCCTGAATCCGGGATGTTCGTTTTGAGTTCGTTTTGTGATGCGTCTCCTCATAATTTGAGGCATGGGCAGCGTGTGAATTCCTAGTTAAAATTCTCACAGTTAAAAAGGCAAAACTTCTCCCGAGAAAAAAAATTTCAAATTTGATTGCATAATGAAACGAGGCCTGTTTTTCTGCACAGAAACGATTTGTGCGAATCGTCCTGAATTACAAGCGTGTATACCCAGACGTGTACACTCCAAGTTGGCAGATAGGCTGCAGCAGCAATGTAAAGCATGCTTTAAGGTGAAAGATGGCTGTAACTGTGATGAAAACTTTAAGGTTCGTACTAGATGCTTTTAAAGTAGGATTTTTCACAGGCAGGCGCAGCGGCAATTTTAGAGCCGAGTGGTGCCGAATATTACCCATTTACAGACAGAATTCTCGGTACTGTCTTAGATTTACATCGAATTTCTATCAAATGAGCCACCTAGCCTTCCTATATAGTATATTTTGGTGCCCCGATATTACTTGGCGTATTTCATAAGTATACCTTTTATGGCCGTTTCTCGTGCTTTTCCGAGAGAGCTGCTTTACTTTTTCATAGTTGCACGGTTTTTGAATGCCTCTTCTGCCTTTCAGATCTTCTCTTTCTCCTACGCCTTAAATACTCGTACAAGAACAAGCAGAAAATGTTATGTGCAGCTGTAACGTGCTTTGGGGTTTTTTTTGGTAGGATGAAATGGAAATACTGGGACTGGCGATCCAGAAGTCTGAAGAAGCCACCGTAAAGGACCGTCCCAGTGACTACCGTCGAGTTAGGATTATTAAAAGCACCAAAGCGACACGCTCGTAGAGATGGGGACTACCTCTGGACACGTGTTAATCCCGGTCAGGTGTCCTCGGGATACAGATGGTCTGCGCTTCCTGCTCTGACAAGACAGAAGCGATGAGCTTCAGGATGAGCTCCTGAAGACAAGAAAGAGGCCAGGTGCCGGGGTTCTTGTCTCTTTGTTTGTTTGTTTGTTTGTTTGTTTTGGGCGGGGGGTGGCGGGCGGGCGGGCGTGTGGCTTCCAAAACAGGGTGCGCGGTTGACTGCAGGTGGCAGCCTGCAGAGCTCTTTTGCTGCCTGACCTCGCCTTTTCTTTGTCACTCCTCTTTCATGGCATCTGCGCTGAAAGCCGGGGCGGTCAACGAAGAGACGTGGACAAAACGGGACGAACCGGCGCCGCTTCTGCCTGTTTTCCAGGCTTTGCCACGAACCAAGGAGCATCATCAGCCTCGTCACTGGTGGCGGCGAGTCCTGAGGTGGCTTAGGTGAGTCGAGCCTTCCAGGAACGTCCGTTGTCCGTAGCCTACGGCGTGTCATTTGGACGTCAGTCGGAAGGAGGTTTCCCTTTCTGAAAGGGCACCGGTTTCTCGTGCCAAGCGGTTGCCTCTCCTGAAGTTCCCACGAGAGGGGATCCTCGGAGACGATGCGCTGGGCAGCAGAAGTCATCAGCGAGGAGACGTCGCGCGCTCTATTAAATAGGGACAAAAAGAAAGACGATGTCCTTCCAAAGGCCCGAGCGCGGCACCTCTTCCGACGGCCGATGGCATGGCCGGCCTTTGGGCTCTGGGTCCCCCGTAACAGCGGGGACGCGGCCAAACCCTGTTCCTCTGCGTGTTCGGCACAGCCAAAAGCCTTGGCCGGTCCGCCGGTCGTTTTCGGTAGCCTGGTGGATCGCGGCACCGGGGATTGGATTTCCCCCCGCCAAAAGTACAGCCGTTTGGGGAATCTCTTACCTTCCTGGTTTTTTCTATCGTAAAGGAGACTTTAAAAAAAGGGTTAAAGTCGTATAACGTGCAAACTGACTTGCAGGCTTTAAACGGCAACCGTCCACCGGCTGTAGCCTACAGCGTCTTAGGCGTCCCTAAGCGGCGAGGTATTTGTTCCAAATCTTTGAAAAGAGAGGCGACTGAAGGTAACGGGTTGGGTTTTTGGTTGGGTTTTTTTTCTAGTTTTTTTGTTTTTTGTTTTTCCCCCCCCTTTTCTTTAGGCGGAGCGCTCTGAAGAACCTGATTTCTGCCTGGCTTTCAGCGTCGCGTTTCCCCGGCAGTGCGGTAGCATCTCTCTCGGGCAGTGCCGCCGGCCAGATGTCCCTCCTCCTTGGGTAGGAGAGAAAGCAGCCCCCGGTCAAATGACAACTGCGCGTTCTGGAGACGGAGAGCGCAACGGTGGGGGTTCGGAGCTGTGCCAGTTGAATTAGCGCCGAAGAAAAAGTCCGAGGCTTTTCTAGCGTGAGTATTTTTCTTGGCCGTATCTAAACGCGCGCAGAGCTTTCCAGCGGCAGGGAAAGGGAAGGGAGGAGGCGCTTCCCCCCAGCGGGCGGAGGGTTTGTTACGCTGTTAGGCTGAGAAGGTGTTGCAAGTGGCACGGGTCAGTCTGAATAGGGACCTGAAGCGTCGGGATGGCTCCGGCTTTGGCAGGCCGTGCCGTCTTTGGAGCGGAGCTGTTTCCCCGCAATCCTCCTGTAGCTCAGCTCCTGTCCTGTCCCTCGGCCGGAGGGAATTCCTCTACTCTCTTCGGTGCTCTTTCGTTTGACGATGCTGATCTCCGGTTGGGGTTTGCTGTTTGTTTTGCAGGTGCCTCGTTGTCCGCGTCTCGTGCTGCTCGACAGACGCCCCGGCCCGGGTTTGCAGCCGGTGGTGGAGCCGCCTGAGGGGAAGGGGCCAGCCCTGGGTCTGGTCGTTCGGTGCATTTTTTGGGGCGAATTAAAAAAACCGGTGCGTGTGGGGGGGGGGGGGTGGTGTGATGATGTCATTTGGGGCAGCCGGATGTCAGCGGGGGAGCGACGGTGCGGCGGAGGAGCAGGTGAGTGGGGGTTAAGTGGGGTTCCCCCCACAAGAGGGTGGGTCACGGCCCCCAAACGCCTGAAAACTTGGTGCGGGGCAGGTGGTTGGGGTTTTGGGCGGTGGTGTTTAAAAAATGTTAAAAGCTGTATATGCGGGGGTGAGGCATTGGAGTAGAGAACAATCTCTCATTTTTCTGTGTGTTGAAAAATAATATTCCCTTACGTATATAAAAGGAGTTCAAAATACCAACCCGTATCTCTAAGGATTCTGTATTATTTAATGGGAGTTTAGACGACGGAAAGATTTTTTAAAAGATTTATTTATAAAGAGAGATTGAAGCGTCAAAGCGGATGTCTGGACAGGTCGCTAGTCCAATTGGATGTTGTCTATCGTGCGTGTTAATCTGTAAGTCTAAACAGATGTGACTCTTAGCAGACGTTCTGTCGAAGTGTATCAAGAGCATCCGTTTTCCCTAAGTCTTACCCACGGGTCGGTCAGTGCGGAGGCGTAAACGCCTGTGCTGTAGATGGTTCCAGACTGCAAAGAGAGCCTATCGCTAGAAGGGATTTCCAAACTGGCCCTCCCCTCTGCTCTCTCTTGCCGGCGTCCAAGCGCTTTCAAAAGCGCTTTAAGCAGGAGTGTTGATTCCCAGGAGGATAGGGAAGCTCTACAGAGAGACTTAGGTAGATTGGATCGTTGGGCCAACATCAGTGGTATGAGTTTCAACAAGGGCGAGCGCCAGGTTCTGCGCGTGGGCCACAATAACCCCGAGCAGCGCTACAGGCTTGGGGAAACGTGGCTGGAAAACCACCTGGAAGAAAGAGACCTGGGGGTTCTAATGGACAAGCGGCTGAACGTGAGCCGGCAGTGTGCCCAGGTGGCCACGAAAGCCAACGGCATCCTGGCTTGTATTAGAAACAGCGTGAGCAGCAGAAGTAGGGAGGCGATTGTGCCCCTGTACTCGGCACTGGTGAGGCCACACCTGGAGTATTGCGTCCGGTTTTGGGCACCTCAATCCAAGAGAGATGTCGAGGTGCTGGAGCGAGTGCAGAGGAGGGCAACGAAGCTGGTGAAGGGCCTGGAAAACAAATCCTATGAAGAGCGGTTGAAGGAGCTGGGACTGTTTAGTATGAGGAAGAGGGGGCTGAGGGGAGACCTCGTCACTCTCTAAACCTACTTGAAAGGACACTGTAGAGAGGTCGGTGCTGGTCTCCTGGCACGGGTAGGTAATGACAGAACGAGAGGGAACGGCTTCAAGCTCCAACGGGGTAGGTTTAGACTGGACATTAGGAAAGAATGTTTCACAGAGGGAGTGGTCGGGCATTGGAACAGGCTACCCAGGGAGGTGGTCGAGTCACCATCCCTGGATGTGTTTAAGAACCGTCGAGATGTGGTGTTGGGGGATATGGTGTAGGGGAGAACTTTGTAGAGTAGGGTAGATGGTTGGACTCGATGATCCCAAGGGTCTCTTGCAACCTAGACGATTCTATGATTCTATGAAAAGCAGCCCCTTCCCCCGTTTCCCCTCCCGCCCTGGGGAGCTGGATCGGTGCAGCGGGACAGGAGGAAAAAAACCCAGCCCCGTTTTCCTGCAGGGACGCAAAGCTCCCCGATGTCTCTGTGGTGGATAAGGCGGCACCCCCGCCTGCCTTCCTGGACGCCGGCGGACTGGCTGCTGTCGCCCCCACGGCCCCCGGGGCCACGCGCAGAGCGCCGCGGCGTCCCTGGGGCTGGTTGCGGGGCGAACACCGGAGGTTTTTGGCGCCGAGGCGACGGCTGCGGCTGCCCGGACTGCGAGCGGGGACAGGGCAGAGAGCGGGAAGGCCTGCCCGCCGGTAAGTGGTCACGGTCCCTGGGTGGAGGGAAGCGGGCTGAGAGCGGTCACCGCTCATGGCCCCGGTGAGGTCTCAGAGGGGGACAAGGAAGGGGGCGTGGGCGCTGCCCGGTGCTTTCCGCCCGCTGCGGACCGGTCCGCAGCGATTTCTGGGCTGGCCGCCGTTTTCCCCCGGCCCCCTCCGGTTCCGGAGCGGCTCGGCCCGCCCATACCGCGCGCCCATTGGTCGCGGTGCCGTAAGCGGCGTCCGTCCTCTAGGAGCCCCCGTCCCATTGGTCGATCGCGCCGTCAATCTCCAGCGCCTCCCAGTCCGGCCAATCGGAGCGCGGCAGGCGATCCGACCAATCGGAGCGGGGCGGTCGCGTTGTGATTGGCTCGTTCTCCTGTCAATCCGCCCGGGGGCGGTTGCCATGGTGAGGAAGCCCCGCCCGGTCGCGCATGCGCAGTAGTAAGGACGGCGCCGCCCTCACTACTGCGCATGCGCCACCGGGCGGGGCGTCCTCACCATGGCAACCGCCATTGACGTCCCACTCCGGCCAATCGGAGCGCGGCAGGCGATCCGACCAATCGGAGCGCGGCGGTCGCGTTGTGATTGGCTCGTCCTCCTGTCAATCCGCCCGGGGGCGGTTGCCATGGTGAGGAAGCCCCGCCTGGTCGCGCATGCGCAGTAGTAAGGGCGGCGCCGTGCTCGCTACTGCCGCCTTGTGGACAAAAATCGGTACTGCAGGTGGGGGGCGCGCATGCGCAGTGGAAAGAGTGGCGCCGCCCTCGCTGCTGCCGCCGCTTGTGGACAAAAAGCGGTACTGCAGGTACGGGGGTAGGGGGGTCCGGCCGCATGCGCAGTGGACGGGGGGGGGGGGGGGCGCTGCGCTCGCCGCTGCCGCCCGTGCCAGCAGAAACCGGCGCTGCAGCTCGGCGGATGCGGGGGGGGAAGGCGGAGCCCTGGGAGGTTCCATTTTCCCCAAATTGGGGAAAATTATTCAATTTGGGGTTTTTTTCGGTGCTTTTCCGCAACGGAAAAGACTTCAGGGTTTTGTTAGGGTTTTTCTTGCCCTTCCCCGCCGCCGGGGACGGCGCCCATGCGGGGGCTGACGCTGCAGAACCGTAAATTGAACCCCCAAATTGAACCCCGAACATGAATAACATTTTCCCTAATTTGGGGAAAAGGGAACCTTCCCCGGTCCCGCCTCCCCCCGCTCCCCGAGCCGCACCGCCGGTTTCTGCTGGCACGGGCGGCAGCGGCGGCGAGCGCAGCGCCCCCCTTTCTACTGGGCATGCGCGTCCCCCCCCCCCCCCCCGCCCTGTACCTGCGTACCTGCAGTACCGCTTTTTGTCCACGAGGGGGCAGTAGCGAGCACGGCGCCGCCCTCACTACTGCGCATGCGCCACCGGGCGGGGCGTCCTCACCATGGCAACCGCCATTGACGTCCCACTCCGGCCAATCGGAGCGCGGCAGGCGATCCGACCAATCGGAGCGCGGCGGTCGCGTTGTGATTGGCTCGTCCTCCTGTCAATCCGCCCGGGGGCGGTTGCCATGGTGAGGAAGCCCCGCCCGGTCGCGCATGCGCAGTAGTAAGGACGGCGCCGCCCTCACTACTGCGCATGCGCCACAGGGCGGGGCGTCCTCACCATGGCAACCGCCCCCTGGCGGATTGACAGGAGGACGAGCCAATCACAGCGCGACCGCCGCGCTCCGATTGGTCGGATCGCCTGCCGCGCTCCGATTGGCCGGGGTGGGAGGCGCTGAAGATTGACGGCGCGACCGACCAATGGGACGGGCTCCCCGAGGACGGAAGCCGCTTCCGGCGCCGTGACCAATGGGCGCGCCGCATGGGCGGGCCGAGCCGCTCCGGAAGCGGAGGGGGCCGGGGGAAAATGGCGGCGCGCGCAGAAGCGGCTGCGGCGCGGCGCGGACCGGACCGCACCGCACCGCACCGGACCGGCGCGGGCGGAAAGCACCGGGCAGCCGGACAGCGTCGCGGTGCCGCTGGACAGCGTCGCGAGGCAGCTGGACAGCGTCGAGGCCAGCGGGGGGGGCGCGGGGAAGGCGGCCGGGGTCCCGAGGCGGCTCCGAGGGGAGACGGCGTTGCGGGGGGGGCGGGCTGAGGCGTCTGGGGAGGTGCTCGCGGCTCCCGGGGCTGGCAAACGGGCTCGCGTGGCTGGCAAACGGGCTCGCGTGGCTGGTGTTGGGGCTTCAGCCGGAGAGGGAGTCGTGTGGCTTTGGGCTGAGGGGCGGGGGTGGAGTCCGGCGTTTTGGGGACTTGCGCAGAGGCTCAGCGGCTGGGTTTTGGGGCTCGGAAGGGGGCAGTAAGTGATGCGGTTTGGGGGCGGAGAGCAGAAGCCGTTTTGGCTGGTTCTGCAGGGGGGGTGGGCAGGAGGGTGTTGGGGGCTGCGGGGGAAAGCAGGGGCTGGGCGGGCTGCGGGGTGCTCAAACAGCAGGTGAGGTTTTCAAATCTGCAACTTGTAACTGTTGCAGCTTTATTCTGGCTTCCTCCATTTTTGCAAAAGCTTCTGTTGCTAGACAGAGCATTCCTCTGTGTATCAGCTACTTGAGCTAGTTTATTTCAATGCGTCTGATCAGGTTTGTCTGTTGAGCAAAGTGGCATTTAAAGGTGACGTTTCACCGGATGCCAGCGGCTGTGCCTTATTTCCAGTATAAAGATGTATTCCCCAAATATCAGAGTGGGATATAACAACTGCAGCTGGTCAAAAGTAACACTGAAATGCAAAATTTAGAATTTCTTTTTTCCCATTGGCTCCTCCTCAGTATGAACACAAAGTTAATTTCTATTCTTAATTCCTATTTATGCTACATATATGAAGGATGAACGCGAGGAAAGGAGACCATAAAATACTGGCCTATTGCTATTTGTATGCTGTGCTTTGAACAGAAGAGACAAAACTGTCCTTTTTGTGAAATAATACTGGCTGTATCAGTGCCGTCCTCGTGTTTTTATTCAAAAATGTGAGATTTGTTGCCCCGAATGGTGAGAGTAGTTTTTGTTAATGGAAGTCGCAAGAGGTTCTGCCACCTTAAAAACCATAGAATCGTAGAATGGTTAGAATTGGAAGGGACCTTCAAGATCATCGTGTTGCAGCCCCCCTGCCTTGGGCAGGGACGCCTCCACTAGAGCGGGTTGCTCAAAGCCCCGTCCAGCCTGGCCTTAAACACTTCCAGGGATGGGGCATCCACAGCTTCCCCGGGCAACCTGTTCCAGTGCCTCACCACCCTCACGGTAAAGAATTTCCTCCTAATATCTAGTCTGAATCTCCCCTCTTCCGATTTAAAATCGTTACCCCTTGTCCTGTCGCTACCTTTCCCGACAGAGAGTCCCTCTCCGGCTCTCCCGTGGGCTCCCTTCAGATATTGGAAGGCTGCTCTGAGGTCTCCCCGGAGCCTTCTCTTCTCCAGGCTAAACAACCCCAGCTCTCTCAGTCTCTCTTCACAGGGGAGGTGCTCCGTCCCTCCGATGGTTTTCGTGGCCCTCCGCTGGGCCCCTTCCAACAGGTCCACGTCCTTCCCGTGTCGAGGACTCCAAAGCTGGACACCGTACTCCAGGTGGGGTCTCGCGTGCGCAGAGTAGAGGGGGGTAGAATCGCCTCCCGTGACCCGCTGGCCACGCTTCTCTTGATGCAGCCCAGGGTGGGGTTGGCTTTCTGGGCTGCCAGCGCGCGTTGCCGGCTCGTACTGACGTGTAATAATGCTACTGATGTACCGTTAGCAGCCTCGTGTTAAAAGAAGCAAGAAGCTGTAATATCCTTAATTTAGACAGTTTTTACGTGAAATGGTGCATCCTCACTGTTTTGTCACTTTCAGGAGCGAGCAATTGACCGAGAGCACGAGAGAGACCTTTTCCAGCAAGAGATAGGGAAGCCGGAACAACAGCTTAAGGTTCCACAAAGGATTCGGCCTGTCAGCGAGCATCAAACCGGAGAGGTAACGCGCGCTATTGCTTGTACTCAAGGGATCTAAATGGTACGCTGACAGCCGTTCGGATACCCTAGGGAAGCTGTTTTATGGTGTCCCTAACCTGCATCCGTTCGCAAGGCAGGAAAGGAAATCCCCCGAGATGAAAGGCTACGGTGTCGGGGGAACGTGGGGAAAGTGTGTTCTGGGTGTTTTTTGAGTCGGTCGGTTGGATGTTTTTAGTAGCAGACACACAGAAGCCTCGTAACTTTCAAAAAGACTCCCTCGCGTAACTTAATTTAGAAAATGGGGTTTTCAAAAGCCCGTGGAAACATTCAGGACTCCTGTAGCGATTCCCCCTGCTCTTGCGTCCTTTTGTGACATCCTGTTGGTAGCACGGGTACGGGCACCGCAGGAACGCAGTGACCAAGGGGTCACAGCCGAGACGTAGCGGCGCTCTCTGCGTGCGCCTCCCCGGGAGACGTCTGTCTCCCCTGAAACAATCTGGTGACCGCAGAAGGGCAGCTCGAGGAAGTCACAGCAACCTCTTAGGCCCAGCAAAAGCCAGAAAAGCGACAGCGGTGCAAACGCTGTGTATTGTGAAGCTTTTTGCCTGTTTTGTTTGGTGACCTTTGGGTCAATTAAACTGCATTTTATTTTTTGGTGGGTTTTCTCCTGTCTTGCTTTTAGAGCAAGGCTGATATTTTTGCGTGATTCTCTCGCCCGATTTTCAGTCTTCAGCTTCTTCTCAGGTGGCACTGCAATTTTCAAAGAAAAGCTCTTCCTTTCGGTTCAGTTCAGTTGCTGTCGTTCGGTTCTTAAATGGTAGCAACGTTTAGTATTCTATATTAGATAGTTTATGACCACAGACAGTAATGGGACATACATGGATAGACGTGAAATGTAAGTTGTCAAAATATTTATTGCCCTACAATTCTCGGAGGTAGGGGTGTGTTTCCTGGGGTTTCAAAATCTATTTCACTAAAAAGGTTTGTAACAAATCCTGCAAAGTGTTCAGCCCGTACCGGGCGACCTGGCTGTCGTCAGCCTGTGCGTACAAGGAGTGGTGGGCCATTAGCCGAATGTGTGTTAACCGACACGCGTGGAGCAATTCCGCATCCGTCTGCTTCTGTGGCAAAGCGGGTGCCCGCTCCTGTCCTACGGACACGTTCCACAGAGGGGGGAGGCACAATTAGTTTTCCTGAATCCGGGATGTTCGTTTTGAGTTCGTTTTGTGATGCGTCTCCTCATAATTTGAGGCATGGGCAGCGTGTGAATTCCTAGTTAAAATTCTCACAGTTAAAAAGGCAAAACTTCTCCCGAGAAAAAAAATTTCAAATTTGATTGCATAATGAAACGAGGCCTGTTTTTCTGCACAGAAACGATTTGTGCAAATCGTCCTGAATTACAAGCGTGTATACCCAGACGTGTACACTCCAAGTTGGCAGATAGGCTGCAGCAGCAATGTAAAGCATGCTTTAAGGTGAAAGATGGCTGTAACTGTGATGAAAACTTTAAGGTTCGTACTAGATGCTTTTAAAGTAGGATTTTTCACAGGCAGGCGCAGCGGCAATTTTAGAGCCGAGTGGTGCCGAATATTACCCATTTACAGACAGAATTCTCGGTACTGTCTTAGATTTACATCGAATTTCTATCAAATGAGCCACCTAGCCTTCCTATATAGTATATTTTGGTGCCCCGATATTACTTGGCGTATTTCATAAGTATACCTTTTATGGCCGTTTCTCGTGCTTTTCCGAGAGAGCTGCTTTACTTTTTCATAGTTGCACGGTTTTTGAATGCCTCTTCTGCCTTTCAGATCTTCTCTTTCTCCTACGCCTTAAATACTCGTACAAGAACAAGCAGAAAATGTTATGTGCAGCTGTAACGTGCTTTGGGGTTTTTTTTGGTAGGATGAAATGGAAATACTGGGACTGGCGATCCAGAAGTCTGAAGAAGCCACCGTAAAGGACCGTCCCAGTGACTACCGTCGAGTTAGGATTATTAAAAGCACCAAAGCGACACGCTCGTAGAGATGGGGACTACCTCTGGACACGTGTTAATCCCGGTCAGGTGTCCTCGGGATACAGATGGTCTGCGCTTCCTGCTCTGACAAGACAGAAGCGATGAGCTTCAGGATGAGCTCCTGAAGACAAGAAAGAGGCCAGGTGCCGGGGTTCTTGTCTCTTTGTTTGTTTGTTTTGGGCGGGGGGTGGCGGGCGGGCGGGCGTGTGGCTTCCAAAACAGGGTGCGCGGTTGACTGCAGGTGGCAGCCTGCAGAGCTCTTTTGCTGCCTGACCTCGCCTTTTCTTTGTCACTCCTCTTTCATGGCATCTGCGCTGAAAGCCGGGGCGGTCAACGAAGAGACGTGGACAAAACGGGACGAACCGGCGCCGCTTCTGCCTGTTTTCCAGGCTTTGCCACGAACCAAGGAGCATCATCAGCCTCGTCACTGGTGGCGGCGAGTCCTGAGGTGGCTTAGGTGAGTCGAGCCTTCCAGGAACGTCCGTTGTCCGTAGCCTACGGCGTGTCATTTGGACGTCAGTCGGAAGGAGGTTTCCCTTTCTGAAAGGGCACCGGTTTCTCGTGCCAAGCGGTTGCCTCTCCTGAAGTTCCCACGAGAGGGGATCCTCGGAGACGATGCGCTGGGCAGCAGAAGTCATCAGCGAGGAGACGTCGCGCGCTCTATTAAATAGGGACAAAAAGAAAGACGATGTCCTTCCAAAGGCCCGAGCGCGGCACCTCTTCCGACGGCCGATGGCATGGCCGGCCTTTGGGCTCTGGGTCCCCCGTAACAGCGGGGACACGGCCAAACCCTGTTCCTCTGCGTGTTCGGCACAGCCAAAAGCCTTGGCCGGTCCGCCGGTCGTTTTCGGTAGCCTGGTGGATCGCGGCACCGGGGATTGGATTTCCCCCCGCCAAAAGTACAGCCGTTTGGGGAATCTCTTACCTTCCTGGTTTTTTCTATCGTAAAGGAGACTTTAAAAAAAGGGTTAAAGTCGTATAACGTGCAAACTGACTTGCAGGCTTTAAACGGCAACCGTCCACCGGCTGTAGCCTACAGCGTCTTAGGCGTCCCTAAGCGGCGAGGTATTTGTTCCAAATCTTTGAAAAGAGAGGCGACTGAAGGTAACGGGTTGGGTTTTTGGTTGGGTTTTTTTTCTAGTTTTTTTGTTTTTTGTTTTTCCCCCCCCTTTTCTTTAGGCGGAGCGCTCTGAAGAACCTGATTTCTGCCTGGCTTTCAGCGTCGCGTTTCCCCGGCAGTGCGGTAGCATCTCTCTCGGGCAGTGCCGCCGGCCAGATGTCCCTCCTCCTTGGGTAGGAGAGAAAGCAGCCCCCGGTCAAATGACAACTGCGCGTTCTGGAGACGGAGAGCGCAACGGTGGGGGTTCGGAGCTGTGCCAGTTGAATTAGCGCCGAAGAAAAAGTCCGAGGCTTTTCTAGCGTGAGTATTTTTCTTGGCCGTATCTAAACGCGCGCAGAGCTTTCCAGCGGCAGGGAAAGGGAAGGGAGGAGGCGCTTCCCCCCAGCGGGCGGAGGGTTTGTTACGCTGTTAGGCTGAGAAGGTGTTGCAAGTGGCACGGGTCAGTCTGAATAGGGACCTGAAGCGTCGGGATGGCTCCGGCTTTGGCAGGCCGTGCCGCCTTTGGAGCGGAGCTGTTTCCCCGCAATCCTCCTGTAGCTCAGCTCCTGTCCTGTCCCTCGGCCGGAGGGAATTCCTCTACTCTCTTCGGTGCTCTTTCGTTTGATGATGCTGATCTCCGGTTGGGGTTTGCTGTTTGTTTTGCAGGTGCCTCGTTGTCCGCGTCTCGTGCTGCTCGACAGATGCCCCGGCCCGGGTTTGCAGCCGGTGGTGGAGCCGCCTGAGGGGAAGGGGCCAGCCCTGGGTCTGGTCGTTCGGTGCATTTTTTGGGGCGAATTAAAAAAACCGGTGGGGGGGGGGGGGGAGGGGGTGTGATGATGTCATTTGGGGCAGCCGGATGTCAGCGGGGGAGCGACGGTGCGGCGGAGGAGCAGGTGAGTGGGGGTTAAGTGGGGTTCCCCCCACAAGAGGGTGGGTCACGGCCCCCTAATGCCTGAAAACTTGGTGCGGGGCAGGTGGTTGGGGTTTTGGGCGGTGGTGTTTAAAAGCTGTATATGCGGGGGTGAGGCACTGGAGTAGAGAACAATCTCTCATTTTTCTGTGTGTTGAAAAATAATATTCCCTTACGTATATAAAAGGAGTTCAAAATACCAACCCGTATCTCTAAGGATTCTGTATTATTTAATGGGAGTTTAGACGACGGAAAGATTTTTGAAAAGATTTATTTATAAAGAGAGATTGAAGCGTCAAAGCGGATGTCTGGACGGGTCGCTAGTCCAATTGGATGTTGTCTATCGTGCGTGTTAATCTGTAAGTCTAAACAGATGTGACTCTTAGCAGACGTTCTGTCGAAGTGTATCAAGAGCATCCGTTTTCCCTAAGTCTTACCCACGGGTCGGTCAGTGCGGAGGCGTAAACGCCTGTGCTGTAGATGGTTCCAGACTGCAAAGAGAGCCTATCGCTAGAAGGGATTTCCAAACTGGCCCTCCCCTCTGCTCTCTCTTGCCGGCGTCCAAGCGCTTTCAAAAGCGCTTTAAGCAGGAGTGTTGATTCCCAGGAGGATAGGGAAGCTCTACAGAGAGACTTAGGTAGATTGGATCGTTGGGCCAACATCAGTGGTATGAGTTTCAACAAGGGCGAGTGCCAGGTTCTGCGCGTGGGCCACAATAACCCCGAGCAGCGCTACAGGCTTGGGGAAACGTGGCTGGAAAACCACCTGGAAGAAAGAGACCTGGGGGTGCTAATGGACAAGCGGCTGAACGTGAGCCGGCAGTGTGCCCAGGTGGCCACGAAAGCCAACGGCATCCTGGCTTGTATTAGAAACAGCGTGAGCAGCAGAAGTAGGGAGGCGATTGTGCCCCTGTACTCGGCACTGGTGAGGCCGCACCTGGAGTATTGCGTCCGGTTTTGGGCACCTCAATCCAAGAGAGATGTTGAGGTGCTGGAGCGAGTGCAGAGGAGGGCAACGAAGCTGGTGAAGGGCCTGGAAAACAAATCCTATGAAGAGCGGTTGAAGGAGCTGGGACTGTTTAGTATGAGGAAGAGGGGGCTGAGGGGAGACCTCGTCACTCTCTAAACCTACTTGAAAGGACACTGTAGAGAGGTCGGTGCTGGTCTCCTGGCACGGGTAGGTAATGACAGAACGAGAGGGAACGGCTTCAAGCTCCAACAGGGTAGGTTTAGACTGGACATTAGGAAAGAATGTTTCACAGAGGGAGTGGTCGGGCATTGGAACAGGCTACCCAGGGAGGTGGTCGAGTCACCATCCCTGGATGTGTTTAAGAACCGTTGAGATGTGGTGTTGGGGGATATGGTGTAGGGGAGAACTTTGTAGAGTAGGGTAGATGGTTGGACTCGATGATGCCAAGGGTCTCTTGCAACCTAGACGATTCTATGATTCTATGAAAAGCAGCCCCTTCCCCCGTTTCCCCTCCCGCCCTGGGGAGCTGGATCGGTGCAGCGGGACAGGAGGAAAAAAACCCAGCCCCGTTTTCCTGCAGGGACGCAAAGCTCCCCGATGTCTCTGTGGTGGATAAGGCGGCACCCCCGCCTGCCTTCCTGGACGCCGGCGGACTGGCTGCTGTCGCCCCCACGGCCCCCGGGGCCACGCGCAGAGCGCCGCGGCGTCCCTGGGGCTGGTTGCGGGGCGAACACCGGAGGTTTTTGGCGCCGAGGCGACGGCTGCGGCTGCCCGGACTGCGAGCGGGGACAGGGCAGAGAGCGGGAAGGCCTGCCCGCCGGTAAGTGGTCACGGTCCCTGGGTGGAGGGAAGCGGGCTGAGAGCGGTCACCGCTCATGGCCCCGGTGAGGTCTCAGAGGGGGACAAGGAAGGGGGCGTGGGCGTGGGCGCTGCCCGGCTGCCCGGTGCTTTCCGCCCGCTGCGGACCGGTCCGCAGCGATTTCTGGGCTGGCCGCCGTTTTCCCCCCGGCCCCCTCCGGTTCCGGAGCGGCTCGGCCCGCCCATACCGCGCGCCCATTGGTCGCGGTGCCGTAAGCGGCGTCCGTCCTCTAGGAGCCCCCGTCCCATTGGTCGATCGCGCCGTCAATCTCCAGCGCCTCCCAGTCCGGCCAATCGGAGCGCGGCAGGCGATCCGACCAATCGGAGCGGGGCGGTCGCGTTGTGATTGGCTCGTCCTCCTGTCAATCCGCCCGGGGGGCGGTTGCCATGGTGAGGAAGCCCCGCCCGGTCGCGCATGCGCAGTAGTAAGGACGGCGCCGCCCTCACTACTGCGCATGCGCCACCGGGCGGGGCGTCCTCACCATGGCAACCGCCCCCTGGCGGATTGACAGGAGGATGAGCCAATCACAGCGCGACCGCCGCGCTCCGATTGGTCGGATCGCCTGCCGCGCTCCGATTGGCCGGGGTGGGAGGCGCTGAAGATTGACGGCGCGACCGACCAATGGGACGGGCTCCCCGAGGACGGAAGCCGCTTCCGGCGCCGTGACCAATGGGCGCGCCGCATGGGCGGGCCGAGCCGCTCCGGAAGCGGAGGGGGCCGGGGGAAAATGGCGGCGCGCGCAGAAGCGGCTGCGGCGCGGCGCGGACCGGACCGGACCGCACCGCACCGCACCGCACCGGACCGGCGCGGGCGGAAAGCACCGGGCAGCCGGACAGCGTCGCGGTGCCGCTGGACAGCGTCGAGGCCAGCGGGGGGGCGCGGGGAAGGCGGCCGGGGTCCCGAGGCGGCTCCGAGGGGAGACGGCGTTGCGGGGAGGCGGGCTGAGGCGTCTGGGGAGGTGCTCGCGGCTCCCGGGGCTGGCAAACGGGCTCGCGTGGCTGGTGTTGGGGCTTCAGCCGGAGAGGGAGTCGTGTGGCTTTGGGCTGAGGGGCGGGGGTGGAGTCCGGCGTTTTGGGGACTCGAGCAGAGGCTCAGCGGCTGGGTTTTGGGGCTCGGAAGGGGGCAGTAAGTGATGCGGTTTGGGAGCGGAGAGCAGAAGCCGTTTTGGCTGGTTCTGCAGGGGGGGTGGGCAGGAGGGCGTTGGGGGCTGCGGGGGAAAGCAGGGGCTGGGCGGGCTGCGGGGTGCTCAAACAGCAGGTGAGGTTTTCAAATCTGCAACTTGTAACTGTTGCAGCTTTATTCTGGCTTCCTCCATTTTTGCAAAAGCTTCTGTTGCTAGACAGAGCATTCCTCTGTGTATCAGCTACTTGAGCTAGTTTATTTCAATGCGTCTGATCAGGTTTGTCTGTTCAGCAAAGTGGCATTTAAAGGTGACGTTTCACCGGATGCCAGCGGCTGTGCCTTATTTCCAGTATAAAGATGTATTCCCCAAATATCAGAGTGGGATATAACAACTGCAGCTGGTCAAAAGTAACACTGAAATGCAAAATTTAGAATTTCTTTTTTCCCATTGGCTCCTCCTCAGTATGAACACAAAGTTAATTTCTATTCTTAATTCCTATTTATGCTACATATATGAAGGATGAACGCGAGGAAAGGAGACCATAAAATACTGGCCTATTGCTATTTGTATGCTGCGCTTTGAACAGAAGAGACAAAACTGTCCTTTTTGTGAAATAATACTGGCTGTATCAGTGCCGTCCTCGTGTTTTTATTCAAAAATGTGAGATTTGTTGCCCCGAATGGTGAGAGTAGTTTTTGTTAATGGAAGTCGCAAGAGGTTCTGCCACCTTAAAAACCATAGAATCATAGAATGGTTAGAGTTGGAAGGGACCTTCAAGATCATCGTGTTGCAGCCCCCCTGCCTTGGGCAGGGACGCCTCCACTAGAGCGGGTTGCTCAAAGCCCCGTCCAGCCTGGCCTTAAACACTTCCAGGGATGGGGCATCCACAGCTTCCCCGGGCAACCTGTTCCAGTGCCTCACCACCCTCACGGGAAAGAATTTCCTCCTAACATCTAGTCTGAATCTCCCCTCTTCCGATTTAAAACCGTTACCCCTTGTCCTGTCGCTACCTTTCCCGACAGAGAGTCCCTCTCCGGCTCTCCCGTAGGCTCCCTTCAGATATTGGAAGGCTGCTCTGAGGTCTCCCCGGAGCCTTCTCTTCTCCAGGCTGAACAACCCCAGCTCTCTCAGTCTCTCTTCACAGGGGAGGTGCTCTGTCCCTCCGATGGTTTTCGTGGCCCTCCGCTGGGCCCCTTCCAACAGGTCCACGTCCTTCCCGTGTCGAGGACTCCAAAGCTGGACACCGTACGCCAGGTGGGGTCTCGCGTGCGCAGAGTAGAGGGGGGTAGAATCGCCTCCCGTGACCCGCTGGCCACGCTTCTCTTGATGCAGCCCAGGGTGGGGTTGGCTTTCTGGGCTGCCAGCGCGCGTTGCCGGCTCGTACTGACATGTAATAATGCTACTGACGTACCGTTAGCAGCCTCGTGTTAAAAGAAGCGAGAAGCTGTAATATCCTTAATTTAGACAGTTTTTACGTGAAATGGTGCATCCTCACTGTTTCGTCACTTTCAGGAGCGAGCAATTGACCGAGAGCACGAGAGAGACCTTTTCCAGCAAGAGATAGGGAAGCCGGAACAACAGCTTAAGGTTCCACAAAGGATTCGGCCTGTCAGCGAGCATCAAACCGGAGAGGTAACGCGCGCTATTGCTTGTACTCAAGGGATCTAAATGGTACGCTGACAGCCGTTCGGATACCCTAGGGAAGCTGTTTTATGGTGTCCCTAACCTGCATCCGTTCGCAAGGCAGGAAAGGAAATCCCCCGAGATGAAAGGCTACGGTGTCGGGGGAACGTGGGGAAAGTGTGTTCTGGGTGTTTTTTGAGTCGGTCGGTTGGATGTTTTTAGTAGCAGACACACAGAAGCCTCGTAACTTTCAAAAAGACTCCCTCGCGTAACTTAATTTAGAAAATGGGGTTTTCAAAAGCCCGTGGAAACATTCAGGACTCCTGTAGCGATTCCCCCTGCTCTTGCGTCCTTTTGTGACATCCTGTTGGTAGCACGGGTACGGGCACCGCAGGAACGCAGTGACCAAGGGGTCACAGCCGAGACGTAGCGGCGCTCTCTGCGTGCGCCTCCCCGGGAGACGTCTGTCTCCCCTGAAACAATCTGGTGACCGCAGAAGGGCAGCTCGAGGAAGTCACAGCAACCTCTTAGGCCCAGCAAAAGCCAGAAAAGCGACAGCGGTGCAAACGCTGTGTGTTGTGAAGCTTTTTGCCTGTCTTGTTTGGTGACCTTTGGGTCAATTGAACTGCATTTTATTTTTTGGTGGGTTTTCTCCTGTCTTGCTTTTAGAGCAAGGCTGATATTTTTGCGTGATTCTCTCGCCCGATTTTCAGTCTTCAGCTTCTTCTCAGGTGGCACTGCGATTTTCAAAGAAAAGCTCTTCCTTTCGGTTCAGTTCAGTTGCTGTCGTTCGGTTCTTAAATGGTAGCAACGTTTAGTATTCTATATTAGATAGTTTATGACCACAGACAGTAATGGGACATACATGGATAGACGTGAAATGTAAGTTGTCAAAATATTTATTGCCTTACAATTCTCGGAGGTAGGGGTGTGTTTCCTGGGGTTTCAAAATCTATTTCACTAAAAAGGTTTGTAACAAATCCTGCAAAGTGTTCAGCCCGTACCGGGCGACCTGGCTGTCGTCAGCCTGTGCGTACAAGGAGTGGTGGGCCATCAGCCGAATGTGTGTTAACCGACACGCGTGGAGCAATTCCGCATCCGTCTGCTTCTGTGGCAAAGCGGGTGCCCGCTCCTGTCCTACGGACACGTTCCACAGAGGGGGGAGGCACAATTAGGTTTCCTGAATCCGGGATGTTCGTTTTGAGTTCGTTTTGTGATGCGTCTCCTCATAATTTGAGGCATGGGTAGCGTGTGAATTCCTAGTTAAAATTCTCACAGTTAAAAAGGCAAAACTTCTCCCGAGAAAAAAAATTTCAAATTTGATTGCATAATGAAACGAGGCCTGTTTTTCTGCACAGAAACGATTTGTGGGAATCGTCCTGAATTACAAGCGTGTATACCCAGATGTGTACACTCCAAGTTGGCAGATAGGCTGCAGCAGCAATGTAAAGCATGCTTTAAGGTGAAAGATGGCTGTAACTGTGATGAAAACTTTAAGGTTCGTACTAGATGCTTTTAAAGTAGGATTTTTCACAGGCAGGCGCAGCGGCAATTTTAGAGTCGAGTGGTGCCGAATATTACCCATTTACAGACAGAATTCTCGGTACTGTCTTAGATTTACATCGAATTTCTATCAAATGAGCCACCTAGCCTTCCTATATAGTATATTTTGGTGCCCCGATATTACTTGGCGTATTTCATAAGTATACCTTTTATGGCCGTTTCTCGTGCTTTTCCGAGAGAGCTGCTTTACTTTTTCATAGTTGCACGGTTTTTGAATGCCTCTTCTGCCTTTCAGATCTTCTCTTTCTCCTACGCCTTAAATACTCGTACAAGAACGTGCAGAAAATGTTATGTGCAGCTGTAACGTGCTTTGGGGTTTTTTTTGGTAGGATGAAATGGAAATACTGGGACTGGCGATCCAGAAGTCTGAAGAAGCCACCGTAAAGGACCGTCCCAGTGACTACCGTCGAGTTAGGATTATTAAAAGCACCAAAGCGACACGCTCGTAGAGATGGGGACTACCTCTGGACACGTGTTAATCCCGGTCAGGTGTCCTCGGGATACAGATGGTCTGCGCTTCCTGCTCTGACAAGACAGAAGCGATGAGCTTCAGGATGAGCTCCTGAAGACAAGAAAGAGGCCAGGTGCCGGGGTTCTTGTCTCTTTGTTTGTTTGTTTGTTTGTTTGTTTTGGGCGGGGGGTGGCGGGCGGGCGGGCGGGCGTGTGGCTTCCAAAACAGGGTGCGCGGTTGACTGCAGGTGGCAGCCTGCAGAGCTCTTTTGCTGCCTGACCTCGCCTTTTCTTTGTCACTCCTCTTTCATGGCATCTGCGCTGAAAGCCGGGGCGGTCAACGAAGAGACGTGGACAAAACGGGACGAACCGGCGCCGCTTCTGCCTGTTTTCCAGGCTTTGCCACGAACCAAGGAGCATCATCAGCCTCGTCACTGGTGGCGGCGAGTCCTGAGGTGGCTTAGGTGAGTCGAGCCTTCCAGGAACGTCCGTTGTCCGTAGCCTACGGCGTGTCATTTGGACGTCAGTCGGAAGGAGGTTTCCCTTTCTGAAAGGGCACCGGTTTCTCGTGCCAAGCGGTTGCCTCTCCTGAAGTTCCCACGAGAGGGGATCCTCGGAGACGATGCGCTGGGCAGCAGAAGTCATCAGCGAGGAGACGTCGCGCGCTCTATTAAATAGGGACAAAAAGAAAGACGATGTCCTTCCAAAGGCCCGAGCGCGGCACCTCTTCCGACGGCCGATGGCATGGCCGGCCTTTGGGCTCTGGGTCCCCCGTAACAGCGGGGACACGGCCAAACCCTGTTCCTCTGCGTGTTCGGCACAGCCAAAAGCCTTGGCCGGTCCGCCGGTCGTTTTCGGTAGCCTGGTGGATCGCGGCACCGGGGATTGGATTTCCCCCCGCCAAAAGTACAGCCGTTTGGGGAATCTCTTACCTTCCTGGTTTTTTCTATCGTAAAGGAGACTTTAAAAAAAGGGTTAAAGTCGTATAACGTGCAAACTGACTTGCAGGCTTTAAACGGCAACCGTCCACCGGCTGTAGCCTACAGCGTCTTAGGCGTCCCTAAGCGGCGAGGTATTTGTTCCAAATCTTTGAAAAGAGAGGCGACTGAAGGTAACGGGTTGGGTTTTTGGTTGGGTTTTTTTTCTAGTTTTTTTGGTTTTTGTTTTTCCCCCCCCTTTTCTTTAGGCGGAGCGCTCTGAAGAACCTGATTTCTGCCTGGCTTTCAGCGTCGCGTTTCCCCGGCAGTGCGGTAGCATCTCTCTCGGGCAGTGCCGCCGGCCAGATGTCCCTCCTCCTTGGGTAGGAGAGAAAGCAGCCCCCGGTCAAATGACAACTGCGCGTTCTGGAGACGGAGAGCGCAACGGTGGGGGTTCGGAGCTGTGCCAGTTGAATTAGCGCCGAAGAAAAAACCCGAGGCTTTTCTAGCGTGAGTATTTTTCTTGGCCGTATCTAAACGCGCGCAGAGCTTTCCAGCGGCAGGGAAAGGGAAGGGAGGAGGCGCTTCCCCCCAGCGGGCGGAGGGTTTGTTACGCTGTTAGGCTGAGAAGGTGTTGCAAGTGGCACGGGTCAGTCTGAATAGGGACCTGAAGCGTCGGGATGGCTCCGGCTTTGGCAGGCCGTGCCGTCTTTGGAGCGGAGCTGTTTCCCCGCAATCCTCCTGTAGCTCAGCTCCTGTCCTGTCCCTCGGCCGGAGGGAATTCCTCTACTCTCTTCGGTGCTCTTTCGTTTGATGATGCTGATCTCCGGTTGGGGTTTGCTGTTTGTTTTGCAGGTGCCTCGTTGTCCGCGTCTCGTGCTGCTCGACAGATGCCCCGGCCCGGGTTTGCAGCCGGTGGTGGAGCCGCCTGAGGGGAAGGGGCCAGCCCTGGGTCTGGTCGTTTGGTGCATTTTTTGGGGCGAATTAAAAAAACCGGTGCGTGTGTGTGGGGGGGGGTGGTGTGATGATGTCATTTGGGGCAGCCGGATGTCAGCGGGGGAGCGACGGTGCGGCGGAGGAGCAGGTGAGTGGGGGTTAAGTGGGGTTCCCCCCACAAGAGGGTGGGTCACGGCCCCCAAACGCCTGAAAACTTGGTGCGGGGCAGGTGGTTGGGGTTTTGGGCGGTGGTGTTTAAAAAATGTTAAAAGCTGTATATGCGGGGGTGAGGCACTGGAGTAGAGAACAATCTCTCATTTTTCTGTGTGTTGAAAAATAATATTCCCTTACGTATATAAAAGGAGTTCAAAATACCAACCCGTATCTCTAAGGATTCTGTATTATTTAATGGGAGTTTAGACGACGGAAAGATTTTTTAAAAGATTTATTTATAAAGAGAGATTGAAGCGTCAAAGCGGATGTCTGGACAGGTCGCTAGTCCAATTGGATGTTGTCTATCGTGCGTGTTAATCTGTAAGTCTAAACAGATGTGACTCTTAGCAGACGTTCTGTCGAAGTGTATCAAGAGCATCCGTTTTCCCTAAGTCTTACCCACGGGTCGGTCAGTGCGGAGGCGTAAACGCCTGTGCTGTAGATGGTTCCAGACTGCAAAGAGAGCCTATCGCTAGAAGGGATTTCCAAACTGGCCCTCCCCTCTGCTCTCTCTTGCCGGCGTCCAAGCGCTTTCAAAAGCGCTTTAAGCAGGAGTGTTGATTCCCAGGAGGATAGGGAAGCTCTACAGAGAGACTTAGGTAGATTGGATCGTTGGGCCAACATCAGTGGTATGAGTTTCAACAAGGGCGAGCGCCAGGTTCTGCGCGTGGGCCACAATAACCCCGAGCAGCGCTACAGGCTTGGGGAAATGTGGCTGGAAAACCACCTGGAAGAAAGAGACCTGGGGGTTCTAATGGACAAGCGGCTGAACGTGAGCCGGCAGTGTGCCCAGGTGGCCACGAAAGCCAACGGCATCCTGGCTTGTATTAGAAACAGCGTGAGCAGCAGAAGTAGGGAGGCGATTGTGCCCCTGTACTCGGCACTGGTGAGGCCACACCTGGAGTATTGCGTCCGGTTTTGGGCACCTCAATCCAAGAGAGATGTCGAGGTGCTGGAGCGAGTGCAGAGGAGGGCAACGAAGCTGGTGAAGGGCCTGGAAAACAAATCCTATGAAGAGCGGTTGAAGGAGCTGGGACTGTTTAGTATGAGGAAGAGGGGGCTGAGGGGAGACCTCGTCACTCTCTAAACCTACTTGAAAGGACACTGTAGAGAGGTCGGTGCTGGTCTCCTGGCACGGGTAGGTAATGACAGAACGAGAGGGAACGGCTTCAAGCTCCAACAGGGTAGGTTTAGACTGGACATTAGGAAAGAATGTTTCACAGAGGGAGTGGTCGGGCATTGGAACAGGCTACCCAGGGAGGTGGTCGAGTCACCATCCCTGGATGTGTTTAAGAACCGTTGAGATGTGGTGTTGGGGGATATGGTGTAGGGGAGAACTTTGTAGAGTAGGGTAGATGGTTGGACTCGATGATCCCAAGGGTCTCTTGCAACCTAGACGATTCTATGATTCTATGAAAAGCAGCCCCTTCCCCCGTTTCCCCTCCCGCCCTGGGGAGCTGGATCGGTGCAGCGGGACAGGAGGAAAAAAACGCAGCCCCGTTTTCCTGCAGGGACGCAAAGCTCCCCGATGTCTCTGTGGTGGATAAGGCGGCACCCCCGCCTGCCTTCCTGGACGCCGGCGGACTGGCTGCTGTCGCCCCCACGGCCCCCGGGGCCACGCGCAGAGCGCCGCGGCGTCCCTGGGGCTGGTTGCGGGGCGAACACCGGAGGTTTTTGGCGCCGAGGCGACGGCTGCGGCTGCCCGGACTGCGAGCGGGGACAGGGCAGAGAGCGGGAAGGCCTGCCCGCCGGTAAGCGGTCACGGTCCCTGGGTGGAGGGAAGCGGGCTGAGAGCGGTCACCGCTCATGGCCCCGGTGAGGTCTCAGAGGGGGACAAGGAAGGGGGCGTGGGCGCTGCCCGGTGCTTTCCGCCCGCTGCGGACCGGTCCGCAGCGATTTCTGGGCTGGCCGCCGTTTTCCCCCGGCCCCCTCCGGTTCCGGAGCGGCTCGGCCCGCCCATACCGCGCGCCCATTGGTCGCGGTGCCGTAAGCGGCGTCCGTCCTCTAGGAGCCCCCGTCCCATTGGTCGATCGCGCCGTCAATCTCCAGCGCCTCCCAGTCCGGCCAATCGGAGCGCGGCAGGCGATCCGACCAATCGGAGCGGGGCGGTCGCGTTGTGATTGGCTCGTCCTCCTGTCAATCCGCCCGGGGGCGGTTGCCATGGTGAGGAAGCCCCGCCCGGTCGCGCATGCGCAGTAGTAAGGACGGCGCCGCCCTCACTACTGCGCATGCGCCACCGGGCGGGGCGTCCTCACCATGGCAACCGCCATTGACGTCCCACTCCGGCCAATCGGAGCGCGGCAGGCGATCCGACCAATCGGAGCGCGGCGGTCGCGTTGTGATTGGCTCGTCCTCCTGTCAATCCGCCCGGGGGCGGTTGCCATGGTGAGGAAGCCCCGCCTGGTCGCGCATGCGCAGTAGTAAGGGCGGCGCCGTGCTCGCTACTGCCGCCTTGTGGACAAAAATCGGTACTGCAGGTGGGGGGCGCGCATGCGCAGTGGAAAGAGTGGCGCCGCCCTCGCTGCTGCCGCCGCTTGTGGACAAAAAGCGGTACTGCAGGTACGGGGGTAGGGGGGTCCGGCCGCATGCGCAGTGGACGGGGGGGGGGGGGGGGCGCTGCGCTCGCCGCTGCCGCCCGTGCCAGCAGAAACCGGCGCTGCAGCTCGGCGGATGCGGGGGGGGAAGGCGGAGCCCTGGGAGGTTCCATTTTCCCCAAATTGGGGAAAATTATTCAATTTGGGGTTTTTTTCGGTGCTTTTCCGCAACGGAAAAGACTTCAGGGTTTTGTTAGGGTTTTTCTTGCCCTTCCCCGCCGCCGGGGACGGCGCCCGTGCGGGGGCTGACGCTGCAGAACCGTAAATTGAACCCCCAAATTGAACCCCGAACATGAATAACATTTTCCCTAATTTGGGGAAAAGGGAACCTTCCCCGGTCCCGCCTCCCCCCGCTCCCCGAGCCGCACCGCCGGTTTCTGCTGGCACGGGCGGCAGCGGCGGCGAGCGCAGCGCCCCCCTTTCTACTGGGCATGCGCGTCCCCCCCCCCCCCCCCGCCCTGTACCTGCGTACCTGCAGTACCGCTTTTTGTCCACGAGGGGGCAGTAGCGAGCACGGCGCCGCCCTCACTACTGCGCATGCGCCACCGGGCGGGGCGTCCTCACCATGGCAACCGCCATTGACGTCCCACTCCGGCCAATCGGAGCGCGGCAGGCGATCCGACCAATCGGAGCGGGGCGGTCGCGTTGTGATTGGCTCGTCCTCCTGTCAATCCGCCCGGGGGGCGGTTGCCATGGTGAGGAAGCCCCGCCCGGTCGCGCATGCGCAGTAGTAAGGACGGCGCCGCCCTCACTACTGCGCATGCGCCACCGGGCGGGGCGTCCTCACCATGGCAACCGCCATTGACGTCCCACTCCGGCCAATCGGAGCGCGGCAGGCGATCCGACCAATCGGAGCGCGGCGGTCGCGTTGTGATTGGCTCGTCCTCCTGTCAATCCGCCCGGGGGCGGTTGCCATGGTGAGGAAGCCCCGCCTGGTCGCGCATGCGCAGTAGTAAGGGCGGCGCCGTGCTCGCTACTGCCGCCTTGTGGACAAAAATCGGTACTGCAGGTGGGGGGGGGCGCGCATGCGCAGTGGAAAGAGTGGCGCCGCCCTCGCTGCTGCCGCCGCTTGTGGACAAAAAGCGGTACTGCAGGTACGGGGGTAGGGGGGTCCGGGCGCATGCGCAGTGGACGGGGGGGGGGGGGGCGCTGCGCTCGCCGCTGCCGCCCGTGCCAGCAGAAACCGGCGCTGCAGCTCGGCGGATGCGGGGGGGGGAAGGCGGAGCCCTGGGAGGTTCCATTTTCCCCAAATTGGGGAAAATTATTCAATTTGGGGTTTTTTTCGGTGCTTTTCCGCAACGGAAAAGACTTCAGGGTTTTGTTAGGGTTTTTCTTGCCCTTCCCCGCCGCCGGGGACGGCGCCCATGCGGGGGCTGACGCTGCAGAACCGTAAATTGAACCCCCAAATTGAACCCCGAAGATGAATAACATTTTCCCTAATTTGGGGAAAAGGGAACCTTCCCCGGTCCCGCCTCCCCCCGCTCCCCGAGCCGCACCGCTGGTTTCTGCTGGCACGGGCGGCAGCGGCGGCGAGCGCAGCGCCCCCCTTTCTACTGGGCATGCGCGTCCCCCCCCCCCGCCCTGTACCTGCGTACCTGCAGTACCGCTTTTTGTCCACGAGGGGGCAGTAGCGAGCACGGCGCCGCCCTCACTACTGCGCATGCGCCACCGGGCGGGGCGTCCTCACCATGGCAACCGCCATTGACGTCCCACTCCGGCCAATCGGAGCGCGGCAGGCGATCCGACCAATCGGAGCGGGGCGGTCGCGTTGTGATTGGCTCGTCCTCCTGTCAATCCGCCCGGGGGGCGGTTGCCATGGTGAGGAAGCCCCGCCCGGTCGCGCATGCGCAGTAGTAAGGACGGCGCCGCCCTCACTACTGCGCATGCGCCACCGGGCGGGGCGTCCTCACCATGGCAACCGCCCCCTGGCGGATTGACAGGAGGACGAGCCAATCACAGCGCGACCGCCGCGCTCCGATTGGTCGGATCGCCTGCCGCGCTCCGATTGGCCGGGGTGGGAGGCGCTGAAGATTGACGGCGCGACCGACCAATGGGACGGGCTCCCCGAGGACGGAAGCCGCTTCCGGCGCCGTGACCAATGGGCGCGCCGCATGGGCGGGCCGAGCCGCTCCGGAAGCGGAGGGGGCCGGGGGAAAATGGCGGCGCGCGCAGAAGCGGCTGCGGCGCGGCGCGGCGCGGCGCGGACCGCGCCGCACCGGACCGGCGCGGGCGGAAAGCACCGGGCAGCCGGACAGCGTCGCGGTGCCGCTGGACAGCGTCGCGGTGCCGCTGGACAGCGTCGCGAGGCAGCTGGACAGCGTCGAGGCCAGCGGGGGGGCGCGGGGAAGGCGGCCGGGGTCCCGAGGCGGCTCCGAGGGGAGACGGCGTTGCGGGGGGGCGGGCTGAGGCGTCTGGGGAGGTGCTCGCGGCTCCTGGGGCTGGCAAACGGGCTCGCGTGGCTGGTGTTGGGGCTTCAGCCGGAGAGGGAGTCGTGTGGCTTTGGGCTGAGGGGCGGGGGTGGAGTCCGGCGTTTTGGGGACTTGAGCAGAGGCTCAGCGGCTGGGTTTTGGGGCTCGGAAGGGGGCAGTAAGTGATGCGGTTTGGGGGCGGAGAGCAGAAGCCGTTTTGGCTGGTTCTGCACGGGGGGTGGGCAGGAGGGCGTTGGGGGCTGCGGGGGAAAGCAGGGGCTGGGCGGGCTGCGGGGTGCTCAAACAGCAGGTGAGGTTTTCAAATCTGCAACTTGTAACTGTTGCAGCTTTGTTCTGGCTTCCTCCATTTTTGCAAAAGCTTCTGTTGCTAGACAGAGCATTCCTCTGTGTATCAGCTACTTGAGCTAGTTTATTTCAATGCGTCTGATCAGGTTTGTCTGTTCAGCAAAGTGGCATTTAAAGGTGACGTTTCACCGGATGCCAGCGGCTGTGCCTTATTTCCAGTATAAAGATGTATTCCCCAAATATCAGAGTGGGATATAACAACTGCAGCTGGTCAAAAGTAACACTGAAATGCAAAATTTAGAATTTCTTTTTTCCCATTGGCTCCTCCTCAGTATGAACACAAAGTTAATTTCTATTCTTAATTCCTATTTATGCTACATATATGAAGGATGAACGCGAGGAAAGGAGACCATAAAATACTGGCCTATTGCTATTTGTATGCTGCGCTTTGAACAGAAGAGACAAAACTGTCCTTTTTGTGAAATAATACTGGCTGTATCAGTGCCGTCCTCGTGTTTTTCTTCAAAAATGTGAGATTTGTTGCCCCGAATGGTGAGAGTAGTTTTTGTTAATGGAAGTCGCAAGAGGTTCTGCCACCTTAAAAACCATAGAATCATAGAATGGTTAGAGTTGGAAGGGACCTTCAAGATCATCGTGTTGCAGCCCCCCTGCCTTGGGCAGGGACGCCTCCACTAGAGCGGGTTGCTCAAAGCCCCGTCCAGCCTGGCCTTAAACACTTCCAGGGATGGGGCATCCACAGCTTCCCCGGGCAACCTGTTCCAGTGCCTCACCACCCTCACGGGAAAGAATTTCCTCCTAACATCTAGTCTGAATCTCCCCTCTTCCGATTTAAAACCGTTACCCCTTGTCCTGTCGCTACCTTTCCCGACAGAGAGTCCCTCTCCGGCTCTCCCGTAGGCTCCCTTCAGATATTGGAAGGCTGCTCTGAGGTCTCCCCGGAGCCTTCTCTTCTCCAGGCTGAACAACCCCAGCTCTCTCAGTCTCTCTTCACAGGGGAGGTGCTCCGTCCCTCCGATGGTTTTCGTGGCCCTCCGCTGGGCCCCTTCCAACAGGTCCACGTCCTTCCCGTGTCGAGGACTCCAAAGCTGGACACCGTACGCCAGGTGGGGTCTCGCGCGCGCAGAGTAGAGGGGGGTAGAATCGCCTCCCGTGACCCGCTGGCCACGCTTCTCTTGATGCAGCCCAGGGTGGGGTTGGCTTTCTGGGCTGCCAGCGCGCGTTGCCGGCTCGTACTGACATGTAATAATGCTACTGACGTACCGTTAGCAGCCTCGTGTTAAAAGAAGCGAGAAGCTGTAATATCCTTAATTTAGACAGTTTTTACGTGAAATGGTGCATCCTCACTGTTTCGTCACTTTCAGGAGCGAGCAATTGACCGAGAGCAGGAGAGAGACCTTTTCCAGCAAGAGATAGGGAAGCCGGAACAACAGCTTAAGGTTCCACAAAGGATTCGGCCTGTCAGCGAGCATCAAACCGGAGAGGTAACGCGCGCTATTGCTTGTACTCAAGGGATCTAAATGGTACGCTGTGACGTGCGGAAAGAAACCTTACAACTCGCAGAGAGTTATAAAGCAGGTATGTTTATTGCGGTGCCGGGTGCAAGGGGGATCGCTCCTCCAAACTTGCACACCCTTAGGCTAAACCCGTAGTTATTTATAAGGTAAATCATACATATGCAAACTATGGGATGGGCTAATACAATTAGTTCTAACAATAGGTGTGACTATGTTAATTATTTCCGGAGCCTCATTATAATAAGTCTCATCCTTCAGGCATGTGCGTATCTTCTCCTGGTGTTTTTCTTTGGGGGGGCGTCTTAGGGAGTAAGTTCCACGATCACTGAACCGATTCGATTGTTTTGCTGATAGAGGCCGTAAAAGTCTCTTGCTATCTTCCTGTAATTGATCAGGATGTTCCGCTTGTCTTCTGCGTGGTCTGGCAGGGGTCGTAAAGTCTCTGGTTATCTTCTCCTCTGTTATCAGTCAGGATGTTCCCATTTGCTTGCGAAGTGTTCCTTCAAGGCTGAGGCCCGCCTCCGCTAATTGGGAAATTCTTTGTTTTCTTTCCTCCCCTCCAAGGTTGAGATATACGTCCCTGTCATGGTTAATCCCTCTGTTTTCTGTTTCAGCTGACAGCCGTTCGGATACCCTAGGGAAGCTGTTTTATGTTGTCCCTAACCTGCATCCATTCACAAGGCAGGAAAGGAAATCCCCCGAGATGAAAGGCTACGGTGTCGGGGGAACGTGGGGAAAGTGTGTTCTGGGTGTTTTTTGAGTCGGTCGGTTGGATGTTTTTAGTAGCAGACACACAGAAACTTCGTAACTTTCAAAAAGACTCCCTCGCGTAACTTAATTTAGAAAATGGGGTTTTCAAAAGCCCGTGGAAACATTCAGGACTCCTGTAGCGATTCCCCCTGCTCTTGCGTCGTTTTGTGACGTCCTGTTGGTAGCACGGGTACGGGCACCGCAGGAACGCAGTGACCAAGGGGTCACAGCCGAGACGTAGCGGCGCTCTCTGCGTGCGCCTCCCCGGGAGACGTCTGTCTCCCCTGAAACAATCTGGTGACCGCAGAAGGGCAGCTCGAGGAAGTCACAGCAACCTCTTAGGCCCAGCAAAAGCCAGAAAAGCGACAGCGGTGCAAACGCTGTGTATTGTGAAGCTTTTTGCCTGTTTTGTTTGGTGACCTTTGGGTCAATTAAACTGCATTTTATTTTTTGGTGGGTTTTCTCCTGTCTTGCTTTTAGAGCAAGGCTGATATTTTTGCGTGATTCTCTCGCCCGATTTTCAGTCTTCAGCTTCTTCTCAGGTGGCACTGCGATTTTCAAAGAAAAGCTCTTCCTTTCGGTTCAGTTCAGTTGCTGTCGTTCGGTTCTTAAATGGTAGCAACGTTTAGTATTCTATATTAGATAGTTTATGACCACAGACAGTAATGGGACATACACGTATAGATGTGAAATGTAAGTTGTCAAAATATTTATTGCCTTACAATTCTCGGAGGTAGGGGTGTGTTTCCTGGGGTTTTAAAATCTATTTCACTAAAAGGTTTGTGACAAATCCTGCAAAGTGTTCAGCCCGTACCGGGCCATCTGGCTGTCGTCAGCCTGTGCGTACAAGGAGTGGTGGGCCATTAGCCGAATGTGTGTTAACCGACACGCGTGGAGGAGCAATTCCGCATCCGTCTGCTTCTGTGGCAAAGCGGGTGCCCGCTCCTGTCCTACGGACACGTTCCACAGAGGGGAGAGGCACAATTAGTTTTCCTGAATCCGGGATGTTCGTTTTGAGTTCGTTTTGTGATGCGTCTCCTCATAATTTGAGGCATGGGTAGCGTGTGAATTCCCAGTTAAAATTCTCACAGTTAAAAAGGCAAAACTTCTCCCGAGAAAAAAAATTTCAAATTTGATTGCATAATGAAACGAGGCCTGTTTTTCTGCACAGAAACGATTTGTGGAAATCATCCTGAATTATAAGCGTGTATACACAGACGTGTACACTCCAAGTTGGCAGAAATGTAAAGCATGCTTTAAGGTGAAAGATGGCTGTAACTGTGATGAAAACTTTAAGGTTCGTACTAGATGCTTTTAAAGTCGGATTTTTCACAGGCAGGAAGATAGAATCTAGGAGCACCGCAGGCGCAGCGGCAATTTTAGAGCTGAGTGGTGCCGGATATTATCCATTTACAGACAGAATTCTCGGTACTGTATTAGATTTACATCGAATTTCTGTCAAATGAGCCACCTAGCCTTCCTGTATAGTATATTTTGGTGCCCCGATATTACTTGGCGTATTTCATAAGTATACCTTTTATGGCCGTTTCTCGTGCTTTTCCGAGAGAGCTGCTTTACTTTTTCATAGTTGCACGGTTTTTGAATGCCTCTTCTGCCTTTCAGATCTTCTCTTTCTCCTACGCCTTAAATACTCGTACAAGAACAAGCAGAAAATGTTATGTGCAGCTGTAACGTGCTTTGGGGTTTTTTTTTTGGTAGGATGAAATGGAAATACTGGGACTGGCGATCCAGAAGTCTGAAGAAGCCACCGTAAAGGACCGTCCCAGTGACTACCGTCGAGTTAGGATTATTAAAAGCACCAAAGCGACACGCTCGTAGAGATGGGGACTACCTCTGGACACGTGTTAATCCCGGTCAGGTGTCCTCGGGATACAGATGGTCTGCGCTTCCTGCTCTGACAAGACAGAAGCGATGAGCTTCAGGATGAGCTCCTGAAGACAAGAAAGAGGCCAGGTGCCGGGGTTCTTGTCTCTTTGTTTGTTTGTTTGTTTGTTTGTTTTGGGCGGGGGGTGGCGGGCGGGCGGGCGGGCGTGTGGCTTCCAAAACAGGGTGCGCGGTTGACTGCAGGTGGCAGCCTGCAGAGCTCTTTTGCTGCCTGACCTCGCCTTTTCTTTGTCACTCCTCTTTCATGGCATCTGCGCTGAAAGCCGGGGCGGTCAACGAAGAGACGTGGACAAAACGGGACGAACCGGCGCCGCTTCTGCCTGTTTTCCAGGCTTTGCCACGAACCAAGGAGCATCATCAGCCTCGTCACTGGTGGCGGCGAGTCCTGAGGTGGCTTAGGTGAGTCGAGCCTTCCAGGAACGTCCGTTGTCCGTAGCCTACGGCGTGTCATTTGGACGTCAGTCGGAAGGAGGTTTCCCTTTCTGAAAGGGCACCGGTTTCTCGTGCCAAGCGGTTGCCTCTCCTGAAGTTCCCACGAGAGGGGATCCTCGGAGACGATGCGCTGGGCAGCAGAAGTCATCAGCGAGGAGACGTCGCGCGCTCTATTAAATAGGGACAAAAAGAAAGACGATGTCCTTCCAAAGGCCCGAGCGCGGCACCTCTTCCGACGGCCGATGGCATGGCCGGCCTTTGGGCTCTGGGTCCCCCGTAACAGCGGGGACACGGCCAAACCCTGTTCCTCTGCGTGTTCGGCACAGCCAAAAGCCTTGGCCGGTCCGCCGGTCGTTTTCGGTAGCCTGGTGGATCGCGGCACCGGGGATTGGATTTCCCCCCGCCAAAAGTACAGCCGTTTGGGGAATCTCTTACCTTCCTGGTTTTTTCTATCGTAAAGGAGACTTTAAAAAAAGGGTTAAAGTCGTATAACGTGCAAACTGACTTGCAGGCTTTAAACGGCAACCGTCCACCGGCTGTAGCCTACAGCGTCTTAGGCGTCCCTAAGCGGCGAGGTATTTGTTCCAAATCTTTGAAAAGAGAGGCGACTGAAGGTAACGGGTTGGGTTTTTGGTTGGGTTTTTTTTCTAGTTTTTTTGTTTTTTGTTTTTCCCCCCCCTTTTCTTTAGGCGGAGCGCTCTGAAGAACCTGATTTCTGCCTGGCTTTCAGCGTCGCGTTTCCCCGGCAGTGCGGTAGCATCTCTCTCGGGCAGTGCCGCCGGCCAGATGTCCCTCCTCCTTGGGTAGGAGAGAAAGCAGCCCCCGGTCAAATGACAACTGCGCGTTCTGGAGACGGAGAGCGCAACGGTGGGGGTTCGGAGCTGTGCCAGTTGAATTAGCGCCGAAGAAAAAGTCCGAGGCTTTTCTAGCGTGAGTATTTTTCTTGGCCGTATCTAAACGCGCGCAGAGCTTTCCAGCGGCAGGGAAAGGGAAGGGAGGAGGCGCTTCCCCCCAGCGGGCGGAGGGTTTGTTACGCTGTTAGGCTGAGAAGGTGTTGCAAGTGGCACGGGTCAGTCTGAATAGGGACCTGAAGCGTCGGGATGGCTCCGGCTTTGGCAGGCCGTGCCGCCTTTGGAGCGGAGCTGTTTCCCCGCAATCCTCCTGTAGCTCAGCTCCTGTCCTGTCCCTCGGCCGGAGGGAATTCCTCTACTCTCTTCGGTGCTCTTTCGTTTGATGATGCTGATCTCCGGTTGGGGTTTGCTGTTTGTTTTGCAGGTGCCTCGTTGTCCGCGTCTCGTGCTGCTCGACAGATGCCCCGGCCCGGGTTTGCAGCCGGTGGTGGAGCCGCCTGAGGGGAAGGGGCCAGCCCTGGGTCTGGTCGTTCGGTGCATTTTTTGGGGCGAATTAAAAAAACCGGTGGGGGGGGGGGGGGAGGGGGTGTGATGATGTCATTTGGGGCAGCCGGATGTCAGCGGGGGAGCGACGGTGCGGCGGAGGAGCAGGTGAGTGGGGGTTAAGTGGGGTTCCCCCCACAAGAGGGTGGGTCACGGCCCCCAAACGCCTGAAAACTTGGTGCGGGGCAGGTGGTTGGGGTTTTGGGCGGTGGTGTTTAAAAAATGTTAAAAGCTGTATATGCGGGGGTGAGGCATTGGAGTAGAGAACAATCTCTCATTTTTCTGTGTGTTGAAAAATAATATTCCCTTACGTATATAAAAGGAGTTCCAAATACCAACCCGTATCTCTAAGGATTCTGTATTATTTAATGGGAGTTTAGACGACGGAAAGATTTTTGAAAAGATTTATTTATAAAGAGAGATTGAAGCGTCAAAGCGGATGTCTGGACGGGTCGCTAGTCCAATTGGATGTTGTCTATCTATCGTGCGTGTTAATCTGTAAGTCTAAACAGATGTGACTCTTAGCAGACGTTCTGTCGAAGTGTATCAAGAGCATCCGTTTTCCCTAAGTCTTACCCACGGGTCGGTCAGTGCGGAGGCGTAAACGCCTGTGCTGTAGATGGTTCCAGACTGCAAAGAGAGCCTATCGCTAGAAGGGATTTCCAAACTGGCCCTCCCCTCTGCTCTCTCTTGCCGGCGTCCAAGCGCTTTCAAAAGCGCTTTAAGCAGGAGTGTTGATTCCCAGGAGGATAGGGAAGCTCTACAGAGAGACTTAGGTAGATTGGATCGTTGGGCCAACATCAGTGGTATGAGTTTCAACAAGGGCGAGCGCCAGGTTCTGCGCGTGGGCCACAATAACCCCGAGCAGCGCTACAGGCTTGGGGAAACGTGGCTGGAAAACCACCTGGAAGAAAGAGACCTGGGGGTTCTAATGGACAAGCGGCTGAACGTGAGCCGGCAGTGTGCCCAGGTGGCCACGAAAGCCAACGGCATCCTGGCTTGTATTAGAAACAGCGTGAGCAGCAGAAGTAGGGAGGCGATTGTGCCCCTGTACTCGGCACTGGTGAGGCCACACCTGGAGTATTGCGTCCGGTTTTGGGCACCTCAATCCAAGAGAGATGTCGAGGTGCTGGAGCGAGTGCAGAGGAGGGCAACGAAGCTGGTGAAGGGCCTGGAAAACAAATCCTATGAAGAGCGGTTGAAGGAGCTGGGACTGTTTAGTATGAGGAAGAGGGGGCTGAGGGGAGACCTCGTCACTCTCTAAACCTACTTGAAAGGACACTGTAGAGAGGTCGGTGCTGGTCTCCTGGCACGGGTAGGTAATGACAGAACGAGAGGGAACGGCTTCAAGCTCCAACAGGGTAGGTTTAGACTGGACATTAGGAAAGAATGTTTCACAGAGGGAGTGGTCGGGCATTGGAACAGGCTACCCAGGGAGGTGGTCGAGTCACCATCCCTGGATGTGTTTAAGAACCGTTGAGATGTGGTGTTGGGGGATATGGTGTAGGGGAGAACTTTGTAGAGTAGGGTAGATGGTTGGACTCGATGATCCCAAGGGTCTCTTGCAACCTAGACGATTCTATGATTCTATGAAAAGCAGCCCCTTCCCCCGTTTCCCCTCCCGCCCTGGGGAGCTGGATCGGTGCAGCGGGACAGGAGGAAAAAAACGCAGCCCCGTTTTCCTGCAGGGACGCAAAGCTCCCCGATGTCTCTGTGGTGGATAAGGCGGCACCCCCGCCTGCCTTCCTGGACGCCGGCGGACTGGCTGCTGTCGCCCCCACGGCCCCCGGGGCCACGCGCAGAGCGCCGCGGCGTCCCTGGGGCTGGTTGCGGGGCGAACACCGGAGGTTTTTGGCGCCGAGGCGACGGCTGCGGCTGCCCGGACTGCGAGCGGGGACAGGGCAGAGAGCGGGAAGGCCTGCCCGCCGGTAAGCGGTCACGGTCCCTGGGTGGAGGGAAGCGGGCTGAGAGCGGTCACCGCTCATGGCCCCGGTGAGGTCTCAGAGGGGGACAAGGAAGGGGGCGTGGGCGCTGCCCGGTGCTTTCCGCCCGCTGCGGACCGGTCCGCAGCGATTTCTGGGCTGGCCGCCGTTTTCCCCCGGCCCCCTCCGGTTCCGGAGCGGCTCGGCCCGCCCATACCGCGCGCCCATTGGTCGCGGTGCCGTAAGCGGCGTCCGTCCTCTAGGAGCCCCCGTCCCATTGGTCGATCGCGCCGTCAATCTCCAGCGCCTCCCAGTCCGGCCAATCGGAGCGCGGCAGGCGATCCGACCAATCGGAGCGGGGCGGTCGCGTTGTGATTGGCTCGTCCTCCTGTCAATCCGCCCGGGGGCGGTTGCCATGGTGAGGAAGCCCCGCCCGGTCGCGCATGCGCAGTAGTAAGGACGGCGCCGCCCTCACTACTGCGCATGCGCCACCGGGCGGGGCGTCCTCACCATGGCAACCGCCATTGACGTCCCACTCCGGCCAATCGGAGCGCGGCAGGCGATCCGACCAATCGGAGCGCGGCGGTCGCGTTGTGATTGGCTCGTCCTCCTGTCAATCCGCCCGGGGGCGGTTGCCATGGTGAGGAAGCCCCGCCTGGTCGCGCATGCGCAGTAGTAAGGGCGGCGCCGTGCTCGCTACTGCCGCCTTGTGGACAAAAATCGGTACTGCAGGTGGGGGGCGCGCATGCGCAGTGGAAAGAGTGGCACCGCCCTCGCTGCTGCCGCCGCTTGTGGACAAAAAGCGGTACTGCAGGTACGGGGGTAGGGGGGTCCGGCCGCATGCGCAGTGGACGGGGGGGGGGGGGGGCGCTGCGCTCGCCGCTGCCGCCCGTGCCAGCAGAAACCGGCGCTGCAGCTCGGCGGATGCGGGGGGGGAAGGCGGAGCCCTGGGAGGTTCCATTTTCCCCAAATTGGGGAAAATTATTCAATTTGGGGTTTTTTTCGGTGCTTTTCCGCAACGGAAAAGACTTCAGGGTTTTGTTAGGGTTTTTCTTGCCCTTCCCCGCCGCCGGGGACGGCGCCCGTGCGGGGGCTGACGCTGCAGAACCGTAAATTGAACCCCCAAATTGAACCCCGAACATGAATAACATTTTCCCTAATTTGGGGAAAAGGGAACCTTCCCCGGTCCCGCCTCCCCCCGCTCCCCGAGCCGCACCGCCGGTTTCTGCTGGCACGGGCGGCAGCGGCGGCGAGCGCAGCGCCCCCCTTTCTACTGGGCATGCGCGTCCCCCCCCCCCCCCCCGCCCTGTACCTGCGTACCTGCAGTACCGCTTTTTGTCCACGAGGGGGCAGTAGCGAGCACGGCGCCGCCCTCACTACTGCGCATGCGCCACCGGGCGGGGCGTCCTCACCATGGCAACCGCCATTGACGTCCCACTCCGGCCAATCGGAGCGCGGCAGGCGATCCGACCAATCGGAGCGGGGCGGTCGCGTTGTGATTGGCTCGTCCTCCTGTCAATCCGCCCGGGGGGCGGTTGCCATGGTGAGGAAGCCCCGCCCGGTCGCGCATGCGCAGTAGTAAGGACGGCGCCGCCCTCACTACTGCGCATGCGCCACCGGGCGGGGCGTCCTCACCATGGCAACCGCCCCCTGGCGGATTGACAGGAGGACGAGCCAATCACAGCGCGACCGCCGCGCTCCGATTGGTCGGATCGCCTGCCGCGCTCCGATTGGCCGGGGTGGGAGGCGCTGAAGATTGACGGCGCGACCGACCAATGGGACGGGCTCCCCGAGGACGGAAGCCGCTTCCGGCGCCGTGACCAATGGGCGCGCCGCATGGGCGGGCCGAGCCGCTCCGGAAGCGGAGGGGGCCGGGGGAAAATGGCGGCGCGCGCAGAAGCGGCTGCGGCGCGGCGCGGCGCGGCGCGGACCGCGCCGCACCGGACCGGCGCGGGCGGAAAGCACCGGGCAGCCGGACAGCGTCGCGGTGCCGCTGGACAGCGTCGCGGTGCCGCTGGACAGCGTCGCGAGGCAGCTGGACAGCGTCGAGGCCAGCGGGGGGGCGCGGGGAAGGCGGCCGGGGTCCCGAGGCGGCTCCGAGGGGAGACGGCGTTGCGGGGGGGCGGGCTGAGGCGTCTGGGGAGGTGCTCGCGGCTCCTGGGGCTGGCAAACGGGCTCGCGTGGCTGGTGTTGGGGCTTCAGCCGGAGAGGGAGTCGTGTGGCTTTGGGCTGAGGGGCGGGGGTGGAGTCCGGCGTTTTGGGGACTTGAGCAGAGGCTCAGCGGCTGGGTTTTGGGGCTCGGAAGGGGGCAGTAAGTGATGCGGTTTGGGGGCGGAGAGCAGAAGCCGTTTTGGCTGGTTCTGCACGGGGGGTGGGCAGGAGGGCGTTGGGGGCTGCGGGGGAAAGCAGGGGCTGGGCGGGCTGCGGGGTGCTCAAACAGCAGGTGAGGTTTTCAAATCTGCAACTTGTAACTGTTGCAGCTTTGTTCTGGCTTCCTCCATTTTTGCAAAAGCTTCTGTTGCTAGACAGAGCATTCCTCTGTGTATCAGCTACTTGAGCTAGTTTATTTCAATGCGTCTGATCAGGTTTGTCTGTTCAGCAAAGTGGCATTTAAAGGTGACGTTTCACCGGATGCCAGCGGCTGTGCCTTATTTCCAGTATAAAGATGTATTCCCCAAATATCAGAGTGGGATATAACAACTGCAGCTGGTCAAAAGTAACACTGAAATGCAAAATTTAGAATTTCTTTTTTCCCATTGGCTCCTCCTCAGTATGAACACAAAGTTAATTTCTATTCTTAATTCCTATTTATGCTACATATATGAAGGATGAACGCGAGGAAAGGAGACCATAAAATACTGGCCTATTGCTATTTGTATGCTGCGCTTTGAACAGAAGAGACAAAACTGTCCTTTTTGTGAAATAATACTGGCTGTATCAGTGCCGTCCTCGTGTTTTTCTTCAAAAATGTGAGATTTGTTGCCCCGAATGGTGAGAGTAGTTTTTGTTAATGGAAGTCGCAAGAGGTTCTGCCACCTTAAAAACCATAGAATCATAGAATGGTTAGAGTTGGAAGGGACCTTCAAGATCATCGTGTTGCAGCCCCCCTGCCTTGGGCAGGGACGCCTCCACTAGAGCGGGTTGCTCAAAGCCCCGTCCAGCCTGGCCTTAAACACTTCCAGGGATGGGGCATCCACAGCTTCCCCGGGCAACCTGTTCCAGTGCCTCACCACCCTCACGGGAAAGAATTTCCTCCTAACATCTAGTCTGAATCTCCCCTCTTCCGATTTAAAACCGTTACCCCTTGTCCTGTCGCTACCTTTCCCGACAGAGAGTCCCTCTCCGGCTCTCCCGTAGGCTCCCTTCAGATATTGGAAGGCTGCTCTGAGGTCTCCCCGGAGCCTTCTCTTCTCCAGGCTGAACAACCCCAGCTCTCTCAGTCTCTCTTCACAGGGGAGGTGCTCCGTCCCTCCGATGGTTTTCGTGGCCCTCCGCTGGGCCCCTTCCAACAGGTCCACGTCCTTCCCGTGTCGAGGACTCCAAAGCTGGACACCGTACGCCAGGTGGGGTCTCGCGCGCGCAGAGTAGAGGGGGGTAGAATCGCCTCCCGTGACCCGCTGGCCACGCTTCTCTTGATGCAGCCCAGGGTGGGGTTGGCTTTCTGGGCTGCCAGCGCGCGTTGCCGGCTCGTACTGACATGTAATAATGCTACTGACGTACCGTTAGCAGCCTCGTGTTAAAAGAAGCGAGAAGCTGTAATATCCTTAATTTAGACAGTTTTTACGTGAAATGGTGCATCCTCACTGTTTCGTCACTTTCAGGAGCGAGCAATTGACCGAGAGCAGGAGAGAGACCTTTTCCAGCAAGAGATAGGGAAGCCGGAACAACAGCTTAAGGTTCCACAAAGGATTCGGCCTGTCAGCGAGCATCAAACCGGAGAGGTAACGCGCGCTATTGCTTGTACTCAAGGGATCTAAATGGTACGCTGTGACGTGCGGAAAGAAACCTTACAACTCGCAGAGAGTTATAAAGCAGGTATGTTTATTGCGGTGCCGGGTGCAAGGGGGATCGCTCCTCCAAACTTGCACACCCTTAGGCTAAACCCGTAGTTATTTATAAGGTAAATCATACATATGCAAACTATGGGATGGGCTAATACAATTAGTTCTAACAATAGGTGTGACTATGTTAATTATTTCCGGAGCCTCATTATAATAAGTCTCATCCTTCAGGCATGTGCGTATCTTCTCCTGGTGTTTTTCTTTGGGGGGGCGTCTTAGGGAGTAAGTTCCACGATCACTGAACCGATTCGATTGTTTTGCTGATAGAGGCCGTAAAAGTCTCTTGCTATCTTCCTGTAATTGATCAGGATGTTCCGCTTGTCTTCTGCGTGGTCTGGCAGGGGTCGTAAAGTCTCTGGTTATCTTCTCCTCTGTTATCAGTCAGGATGTTCCCATTTGCTTGCGAAGTGTTCCTTCAAGGCTGAGGCCCGCCTCCGCTAATTGGGAAATTCTTTGTTTTCTTTCCTCCCCTCCAAGGTTGAGATATACGTCCCTGTCATGGTTAATCCCTCTGTTTTCTGTTTCAGCTGACAGCCGTTCGGATACCCTAGGGAAGCTGTTTTATGTTGTCCCTAACCTGCATCCATTCACAAGGCAGGAAAGGAAATCCCCCGAGATGAAAGGCTACGGTGTCGGGGGAACGTGGGGAAAGTGTGTTCTGGGTGTTTTTTGAGTCGGTCGGTTGGATGTTTTTAGTAGCAGACACACAGAAACTTCGTAACTTTCAAAAAGACTCCCTCGCGTAACTTAATTTAGAAAATGGGGTTTTCAAAAGCCCGTGGAAACATTCAGGACTCCTGTAGCGATTCCCCCTGCTCTTGCGTCGTTTTGTGACGTCCTGTTGGTAGCACGGGTACGGGCACCGCAGGAACGCAGTGACCAAGGGGTCACAGCCGAGACGTAGCGGCGCTCTCTGCGTGCGCCTCCCCGGGAGACGTCTGTCTCCCCTGAAACAATCTGGTGACCGCAGAAGGGCAGCTCGAGGAAGTCACAGCAACCTCTTAGGCCCAGCAAAAGCCAGAAAAGCGACAGCGGTGCAAACGCTGTGTATTGTGAAGCTTTTTGCCTGTTTTGTTTGGTGACCTTTGGGTCAATTAAACTGCATTTTATTTTTTGGTGGGTTTTCTCCTGTCTTGCTTTTAGAGCAAGGCTGATATTTTTGCGTGATTCTCTCGCCCGATTTTCAGTCTTCAGCTTCTTCTCAGGTGGCACTGCGATTTTCAAAGAAAAGCTCTTCCTTTCGGTTCAGTTCAGTTGCTGTCGTTCGGTTCTTAAATGGTAGCAACGTTTAGTATTCTATATTAGATAGTTTATGACCACAGACAGTAATGGGACATACACGTATAGATGTGAAATGTAAGTTGTCAAAATATTTATTGCCTTACAATTCTCGGAGGTAGGGGTGTGTTTCCTGGGGTTTTAAAATCTATTTCACTAAAAGGTTTGTGACAAATCCTGCAAAGTGTTCAGCCCGTACCGGGCCATCTGGCTGTCGTCAGCCTGTGCGTACAAGGAGTGGTGGGCCATTAGCCGAATGTGTGTTAACCGACACGCGTGGAGGAGCAATTCCGCATCCGTCTGCTTCTGTGGCAAAGCGGGTGCCCGCTCCTGTCCTACGGACACGTTCCACAGAGGGGAGAGGCACAATTAGTTTTCCTGAATCCGGGATGTTCGTTTTGAGTTCGTTTTGTGATGCGTCTCCTCATAATTTGAGGCATGGGTAGCGTGTGAATTCCCAGTTAAAATTCTCACAGTTAAAAAGGCAAAACTTCTCCCGAGAAAAAAAATTTCAAATTTGATTGCATAATGAAACGAGGCCTGTTTTTCTGCACAGAAACGATTTGTGGAAATCATCCTGAATTATAAGCGTGTATACACAGACGTGTACACTCCAAGTTGGCAGAAATGTAAAGCATGCTTTAAGGTGAAAGATGGCTGTAACTGTGATGAAAACTTTAAGGTTCGTACTAGATGCTTTTAAAGTCGGATTTTTCACAGGCAGGAAGATAGAATCTAGGAGCACCGCAGGCGCAGCGGCAATTTTAGAGCTGAGTGGTGCCGGATATTATCCATTTACAGACAGAATTCTCGGTACTGTATTAGATTTACATCGAATTTCTGTCAAATGAGCCACCTAGCCTTCCTGTATAGTATATTTTGGTGCCCCGATATTACTTGGCGTATTTCATAAGTATACCTTTTATGGCCGTTTCTCGTGCTTTTCCGAGAGAGCTGCTTTACTTTTTCATAGTTGCACGGTTTTTGAATGCCTCTTCTGCCTTTCAGATCTTCTCTTTCTCCTACGCCTTAAATACTCGTACAAGAACAAGCAGAAAATGTTATGTGCAGCTGTAACGTGCTTTGGGGTTTTTTTTTTGGTAGGATGAAATGGAAATACTGGGACTGGCGATCCAGAAGTCTGAAGAAGCCACCGTAAAGGACCGTCCCAGTGACTACCGTCGAGTTAGGATTATTAAAAGCACCAAAGCGACACGCTCGTAGAGATGGGGACTACCTCTGGACACGTGTTAATCCCGGTCAGGTGTCCTCGGGATACAGATGGTCTGCGCTTCCTGCTCTGACAAGACAGAAGCGATGAGCTTCAGGATGAGCTCCTGAAGACAAGAAAGAGGCCAGGTGCCGGGGTTCTTGTCTCTTTGTTTGTTTGTTTGTTTGTTTGTTTTGGGCGGGGGGTGGCGGGCGGGCGGGCGGGCGTGTGGCTTCCAAAACAGGGTGCGCGGTTGACTGCAGGTGGCAGCCTGCAGAGCTCTTTTGCTGCCTGACCTCGCCTTTTCTTTGTCACTCCTCTTTCATGGCATCTGCGCTGAAAGCCGGGGCGGTCAACGAAGAGACGTGGACAAAACGGGACGAACCGGCGCCGCTTCTGCCTGTTTTCCAGGCTTTGCCACGAACCAAGGAGCATCATCAGCCTCGTCACTGGTGGCGGCGAGTCCTGAGGTGGCTTAGGTGAGTCGAGCCTTCCAGGAACGTCCGTTGTCCGTAGCCTACGGCGTGTCATTTGGACGTCAGTCGGAAGGAGGTTTCCCTTTCTGAAAGGGCACCGGTTTCTCGTGCCAAGCGGTTGCCTCTCCTGAAGTTCCCACGAGAGGGGATCCTCGGAGACGATGCGCTGGGCAGCAGAAGTCATCAGCGAGGAGACGTCGCGCGCTCTATTAAATAGGGACAAAAAGAAAGACGATGTCCTTCCAAAGGCCCGAGCGCGGCACCTCTTCCGACGGCCGATGGCATGGCCGGCCTTTGGGCTCTGGGTCCCCCGTAACAGCGGGGACACGGCCAAACCCTGTTCCTCTGCGTGTTCGGCACAGCCAAAAGCCTTGGCCGGTCCGCCGGTCGTTTTCGGTAGCCTGGTGGATCGCGGCACCGGGGATTGGATTTCCCCCCGCCAAAAGTACAGCCGTTTGGGGAATCTCTTACCTTCCTGGTTTTTTCTATCGTAAAGGAGACTTTAAAAAAAGGGTTAAAGTCGTATAACGTGCAAACTGACTTGCAGGCTTTAAACGGCAACCGTCCACCGGCTGTAGCCTACAGCGTCTTAGGCGTCCCTAAGCGGCGAGGTATTTGTTCCAAATCTTTGAAAAGAGAGGCGACTGAAGGTAACGGGTTGGGTTTTTGGTTGGGTTTTTTTTCTAGTTTTTTTGTTTTTTGTTTTTCCCCCCCCTTTTCTTTAGGCGGAGCGCTCTGAAGAACCTGATTTCTGCCTGGCTTTCAGCGTCGCGTTTCCCCGGCAGTGCGGTAGCATCTCTCTCGGGCAGTGCCGCCGGCCAGATGTCCCTCCTCCTTGGGTAGGAGAGAAAGCAGCCCCCGGTCAAATGACAACTGCGCGTTCTGGAGACGGAGAGCGCAACGGTGGGGGTTCGGAGCTGTGCCAGTTGAATTAGCGCCGAAGAAAAAGTCCGAGGCTTTTCTAGCGTGAGTATTTTTCTTGGCCGTATCTAAACGCGCGCAGAGCTTTCCAGCGGCAGGGAAAGGGAAGGGAGGAGGCGCTTCCCCCCAGCGGGCGGAGGGTTTGTTACGCTGTTAGGCTGAGAAGGTGTTGCAAGTGGCACGGGTCAGTCTGAATAGGGACCTGAAGCGTCGGGATGGCTCCGGCTTTGGCAGGCCGTGCCGCCTTTGGAGCGGAGCTGTTTCCCCGCAATCCTCCTGTAGCTCAGCTCCTGTCCTGTCCCTCGGCCGGAGGGAATTCCTCTACTCTCTTCGGTGCTCTTTCGTTTGATGATGCTGATCTCCGGTTGGGGTTTGCTGTTTGTTTTGCAGGTGCCTCGTTGTCCGCGTCTCGTGCTGCTCGACAGATGCCCCGGCCCGGGTTTGCAGCCGGTGGTGGAGCCGCCTGAGGGGAAGGGGCCAGCCCTGGGTCTGGTCGTTCGGTGCATTTTTTGGGGCGAATTAAAAAAACCGGTGGGGGGGGGGGGGGAGGGGGTGTGATGATGTCATTTGGGGCAGCCGGATGTCAGCGGGGGAGCGACGGTGCGGCGGAGGAGCAGGTGAGTGGGGGTTAAGTGGGGTTCCCCCCACAAGAGGGTGGGTCACGGCCCCCAAACGCCTGAAAACTTGGTGCGGGGCAGGTGGTTGGGGTTTTGGGCGGTGGTGTTTAAAAAATGTTAAAAGCTGTATATGCGGGGGTGAGGCATTGGAGTAGAGAACAATCTCTCATTTTTCTGTGTGTTGAAAAATAATATTCCCTTACGTATATAAAAGGAGTTCCAAATACCAACCCGTATCTCTAAGGATTCTGTATTATTTAATGGGAGTTTAGACGACGGAAAGATTTTTGAAAAGATTTATTTATAAAGAGAGATTGAAGCGTCAAAGCGGATGTCTGGACGGGTCGCTAGTCCAATTGGATGTTGTCTATCTATCGTGCGTGTTAATCTGTAAGTCTAAACAGATGTGACTCTTAGCAGACGTTCTGTCGAAGTGTATCAAGAGCATCCGTTTTCCCTAAGTCTTACCCACGGGTCGGTCAGTGCGGAGGCGTAAACGCCTGTGCTGTAGATGGTTCCAGACTGCAAAGAGAGCCTATCGCTAGAAGGGATTTCCAAACTGGCCCTCCCCTCTGCTCTCTCTTGCCGGCGTCCAAGCGCTTTCAAAAGCGCTTTAAGCAGGAGTGTTGATTCCCAGGAGGATAGGGAAGCTCTACAGAGAGACTTAGGTAGATTGGATCGTTGGGCCAACATCAGTGGTATGAGTTTCAACAAGGGCGAGTGCCAGGTTCTGCGCGTGGGCCACAATAACCCCGAGCAGCGCTACAGGCTTGGGGAAACGTGGCTGGAAAACCACCTGGAAGAAAGAGACCTGGGGGTTCTAATGGACAAGCGGCTGAACGTGAGCCGGCAGTGTGCCCAGGTGGCCACGAAAGCCAACGGCATCCTGGCTTGTATTAGAAACAGCGTGAGCAGCAGAAGTAGGGAGGCGATTGTGCCCCTGTACTCGGCACTGGTGAGGCCACACCTGGAGTATTGCGTCCGGTTTTGGGCACCTCAATCCAAGAGAGATGTCGAGGTGCTGGAGCGAGTGCAGAGGAGGGCAACGAAGCTGGTGAAGGGCCTGGAAAACAAATCCTATGAAGAGCGGTTGAAGGAGCTGGGACTGTTTAGTATGAGGAAGAGGGGGCTGAGGGGAGACCTCGTCACTCTCTAAAACTACTTGAAAGGACACTGTAGAGAGGTCGGTGCTGGTCTCTTGGCACGGGTAGGTAATGACAGAACGAGAGGGAACGGCTTCAAGCTCCAACAGGGTAGGTTTAGACTGGACATTAGGAAAGAATGTTTCACAGAGGGAGTGGTCGGGCATTGGAACAGGCTACCCAGGGAGGTGGTCGAGTCACCATCCCTGGATGTGTTTAAGAACCGTCGAGATGTGGTGTTGGGGGATATGGTGTAGGGGAGAACTTTGTAGAGTAGGGTAGATGGTTGGACTCGATGATCCCAAGGGTCTCTTGCAACCTAGACGATTCTATGATTCTATGAAAAGCAGCCCCTTCCCCCGTTTCCCCTCCCGCCCTGGGGAGCTGGATCGGTGCAGCGGGACAGGAGGAAAAAAACCCAGCCCCGTTTTCCTGCAGGGACGCAAAGCTCCCCGATGTCTCTGTGGTGGATAAGGCGGCACCCCCGCCTGCCTTCCTGGACGCCGGCGGACTGGCTGCTGTCGCCCCCACGGCCCCCGGGGCCACGCGCAGAGCGCCGCGGCGTCCCTGGGGCTGGTTGCGGGGCGAACACCGGAGGTTTTTGGCGCCGAGGCGACGGCTGCGGCTGCCCGGACTGCGAGCGGGGACAGGGCAGAGAGCGGGAAGGCCTGCCCGCCGGTAAGTGGTCACGGTCCCTGGGTGGAGGGAAGCGGGCTGAGAGCGGTCACCGCTCATGGCCCCGGTGAGGTCTCAGAGGGGGACAAGGAAGGGGGCGTGGGCGCTGCCCGGTGCTTTCCGCCCGCTGCGGACCGGTCCGCAGCGATTTCTGGGCTGGCCGCCGTTTTCCCCCGGCCCCCTCCGGTTCCGGAGCGGCTCGGCCCGCCCATACCGCGCGCCCATTGGTCGCGGTGCCGTAAGCGGCGTCCGTCCTCTAGGAGCCCCCGTCCCATTGGTCGATCGCGCCGTCAATCTCCAGCGCCTCCCAGTCCGGCCAATCGGAGCGCGGCAGGCGATCCGACCAATCGGAGCGGGGCGGTCGCGTTGTGATTGGCTCGTTCTCCTGTCAATCCGCCCGGGGGCGGTTGCCATGGTGAGGAAGCCCCGCCCGGTCGCGCATGCGCAGTAGTAAGGACGGCGCCGCCCTCACTACTGCGCATGCGCCACCGGGCGGGGCGTCCTCACCATGGCAACCGCCATTGACGTCCCACTCCGGCCAATCGGAGCGCGGCAGGCGATCCGACCAATCGGAGCGCGGCGGTCGCGTTGTGATTGGCTCGTCCTCCTGTCAATCCGCCCGGGGGCGGTTGCCATGGTGAGGAAGCCCCGCCTGGTCGCGCATGCGCAGTAGTAAGGGCGGCGCCGTGCTCGCTACTGCCGCCTTGTGGACAAAAATCGGTACTGCAGGTGGGGGGGCGCGCATGCGCAGTGGAAAGAGTGGCGCCGCCCTCGCTGCTGCCGCCGCTTGTGGACAAAAAGCGGTACTGCAGGTACGGGGGTAGGGGGGTCCGGCCGCATGCGCAGTGGACGGGGGGGGGGGGGGGCGCTGCGCTCGCCGCTGCCGCCCGTGCCAGCAGAAACCGGCGCTGCAGCTCGGCGGATGCGGGGGGGGAAGGCGGAGCCCTGGGAGGTTCCATTTTCCCCAAATTGGGGAAAATTATTCAATTTGGGGTTTTTTTCGGTGCTTTTCCGCAACGGAAAAGACTTCAGGGTTTTGTTAGGGTTTTTCTTGCCCTTCCCCGCCGCCGGGGACGGCGCCCATGCGGGGGCTGACGCTGCAGAACCGTAAATTGAACCCCCAAATTGAACCCCGAACATGAATAACATTTTCCCTAATTTGGGGAAAAGGGAACCTTCCCCGGTCCCGCCTCCCCCCGCTCCCCGAGCCGCACCGCCGGTTTCTGCTGGCACGGGCGGCAGCGGCGGCGAGCGCAGCGCCCCCCTTTCTACTGGGCATGCGCGTCCCCCCCCCCCCCCCCCGCCCTGTACCTGCGTACCTGCAGTACCGCTTTTTGTCCACGAGGGGGCAGTAGCGAGCACGGCGCCGCCCTCACTACTGCGCATGCGCCACCGGGCGGGGCGTCCTCACCATGGCAACCGCCATTGACGTCCCACTCCGGCCAATCGGAGCGCGGCAGGCGATCCGACCAATCGGAGCGGGGCGGTCGCGTTGTGATTGGCTCGTCCTCCTGTCAATCCGCCCGGGGGGCGGTTGCCATGGTGAGGAAGCCCCGCCCGGTCGCGCATGCGCAGTAGTAAGGACGGCGCCGCCCTCACTACTGCGCATGCGCCACCGGGCGGGGCGTCCTCACCATGGCAACCGCCTCCTGGCGGATTGACAGGAGGACGAGCCAATCACAGCGCGACCGCCGCGCTCCGATTGGTCGGATCGCCTGCCGCGCTCCGATTGGCCGGGGTGGGAGGCGCTGAAGATTGACGGCGCGACCGACCAATGGGACGGGCTCCCCGAGGACGGAAGCCGCTTCCGGCGCCGTGACCAATGGGCGCGCCGCATGGGCGGGCCGAGCCGCTCCGGAAGCGGAGGGGGCCGGGGGAAAATGGCGGCGCGCGCAGAAGCGGCTGCGGCGCGGCGCGGCGCGGCGCGGACCGCACCGCACCGGACCGGCGCGGGCGGAAAGCACCGGGCAGCCGGACAGCGTCGCGGTGCCGCTGGACAGCGTCGCGGTGCCGCTGGACAGCGTCGCGAGGCAGCTGGACAGCGTCGAGGCCAGCGGGGGGGCGCGGGGAAGGCGGCCGGGGTCCCGAGGCGGCTCCGAGGGGAGACGGCGTTGCGGGGGGGCGGGCTGAGGCGTCTGGGGAGGTGCTCGCGGCTCCTGGGGCTGGCAAACGGGCTCGCGTGGCTGGTGTTGGGGCTTCAGCCGGAGAGGGAGTCGTGTGGCTTTGGGCTGAGGGGCGGGGGTGGAGTCCGGCGTTTTGGGGACTTGAGCAGAGGCTCAGCGGCTGGGTTTTGGGGCTCGGAAGGGGGCAGTAAGTGATGCGGTTTGGGGGCGGAGAGCAGAAGCCGTTTTGGCTGGTTCTGCACGGGGGGTGGGCAGGAGGGCGTTGGGGGCTGCGGGGGAAAGCAGGGGCTGGGCGGGCTGCGGGGTGCTCAAACAGCAGGTGAGGTTTTCAAATCTGCAACTTGTAACTGTTGCAGCTTTGTTCTGGCTTCCTCCATTTTTGCAAAAGCTTCTGTTGCTAGACAGAGCATTCCTCTGTGTATCAGCTACTTGAGCTAGTTTATTTCAATGCGTCTGATCAGGTTTGTCTGTTGAGCAAAGTGGCATTTCACCGTTTCACCGGATGCCAGTGACGTTTCACCGGATGCCAGCGGCTGTGCCTTATTTCCAGTATAAAGATGTATTCCCCAAATATCAGAGTGGGATATAACAACTGCAGCTGGTCAAAAGTAACACTGAAATGCAAAATTTAGAATTTCTTTTTTCCCATTGGCTCCTCCTCAGTATGAACACAAAGTTAATTTCTATTCTTAATTCCTATTTATGCTACATATATGAAGGATGAACGCGAGGAAAGGAGACCATAAAATACTGGCCTATTGCTATTTGTATGCTGTGCTTTGAACAGAAGAGACAAAACTGTCCTTTTTGTGAAATAATACTGGCTGTATCAGTGCCGTCCTCGTGTTTTTATTCAAAAATGTGAGATTTGTTGCCCCGAATGGTGAGAGTAGTTTTTGTTAATGGAAGTCGCAAGAGGTTCTGCCACCTTAAAAACCATAGAATCATAGAATGGTTAGAGTTGGAAGGGACCTTCAAGATCATCGTGTTGCAGCCCCCCTGCCTTGGGCAGGGGGGACGCCTCCACTAGAGCGGGTTGCTCAAAGCCCCGTCCAGCCTGGCCTTAAACACTTCCAGGGATGGGGCATCCACAGCTTCCCCGGGCAACCTGTTCCAGTGCCTCACCACCCTCACGGTAAAGAATTTCCTCCTAACATCTAGTCTGAATCTCCCCTCTTCCGATTTAAAACCGTTACCCCTTGTCCTGTCGCTACCTTTCCCGACAGAGAGTCCCTCTCCGGCTCTCCCGTAGGCTCCCTTCAGATATTGGAAGGCTGCTCTGAGGTCTCCCCGGAGCCTTCTCTTCTCCAGGCTGAACAACCCCAGCTCTCTCAGTCTCTCTTCACAGGGGAGGTGCTCCGTCCCTCCGATGGTTTTCGTGGCCCTCCGCTGGGCCCCTTCCAACAGGTCCACGTCCTTCCCGTGTCGAGGACTCCAAAGCTGGACACCGTACGCCAGGTGGGGTCTCGCGTGCGCAGAGTAGAGGGGGGTAGAATCGCCTCCCGTGACCCGCTGGCCACGCTTCTCTTGATGCAGCCCAGGGTGGGGTTGGCTTTCTGGGCTGCCAGCGCGCGTTGCCGGCTCGTACTGACATGTAATAATGCTACTGACGTACCGTTAGCAGCCTCGTGTTAAAAGAAGCGAGAAGCTGTAATATCCTTAATTTAGACAGTTTTTACGTGAAATGGTGCATCCTCACTGTTTCGTCACTTTCAGGAGCGAGCAATTGACCGAGAGCACGAGAGAGACCTTTTCCAGCAAGAGATAGGGAAGCCGGAACAACAGCTTAAGGTTCCACAAAGGATTCGGCCTGTCAGCGAGCATCAAACCGGAGAGGTAACGCGCGCTATTGCTTGTACTCAAGGGATCTAAATGGTACGCTGACAGCCGTTCGGATACCCTAGGGAAGCTGTTTTATGGTGTCCCTAACCTGCATCCGTTCGCAAGGCAGGAAAGGAAATCCCCCGAGATGAAAGGCTACGGTGTCGGGGGAACGTGGGGAAAGTGTGTTCTGGGTGTTTTTTGAGTCGGTCGGTTGGATGTTTTTAGTAGCAGACACACAGAAGCCTCGTAACTTTCAAAAAGACTCCCTCGCGTAACTTAATTTAGAAAATGGGGTTTTCAAAAGCCCGTGGAAACATTCAGGACTCCTGTAGCGATTCCCCCTGCTCTTGCGTCCTTTTGTGACGTCCTGTTGGTAGCACGGGTACGGGCACCGCAGGAACGCAGTGACCAAGGGGTCACAGCCGAGACGTAGCGGCGCTCTCTGCGTGCGCCTCCCCGGGAGACGTCTGTCTCCCCTGAAACAATCTGGTGACCGCAGAAGGGCAGCTCGAGGAAGTCACAGCAACCTCTTAGGCCCAGCAAAAGCCAGAAAAGCGACAGCGGTGCAAACGCTGTGTGTTGTGAAGCTTTTTGCCTGTCTTGTTTGGTGACCTTTGGGTCAATTGAACTGCATTTTATTTTTTGGTGGGTTTTCTCCTGTCTTGCTTTTAGAGCAAGGCTGATATTTTTGCGTGATTCTCTCGCCCGATTTTCAGTCTTCAGCTTCTTCTCAGGTGGCACTGCGATTTTCAAAGAAAAGCTCTTCCTTTCGGTTCAGTTCAGTTGCTGTCGTTCGGTTCTTAAATGGTAGCAACGTTTAGTATTCTATATTAGATAGTTTATGACCACAGACAGTAATGGGACATACATGGATAGACGTGAAATGTAAGTTGTCAAAATATTTATTGCCCTACAATTCTCGGAGGTAGGGGTGTGTTTCCTGGGGTTTCAAAATCTATTTCACTAAAAAGGTTTGTAACAAATCCTGCAAAGTGTTCAGCCCGTACCGGGCGACCTGGCTGTCGTCAGCCTGTGCGTACAAGGAGTGGTGGGCCATTAGCCGAATGTGTGTTAACCGACACGCGTGGAGCAATTCCGCATCCGTCTGCTTCTGTGGCAAAGCGGGTGCCCGCTCCTGTCCTACGGACACGTTCCACAGAGGGGGGAGGCACAATTAGTTTTCCTGAATCCGGGATGTTCGTTTTGAGTTCGTTTTGTGATGCGTCTCCTCATAATTTGAGGCATGGGCAGCGTGTGAATTCCTAGTTAAAATTCTCACAGTTAAAAAGGCAAAACTTCTCCCGAGAAAAAAAATTTCAAATTTGATTGCATAATGAAACGAGGCCTGTTTTTCTGCACAGAAACGATTTGTGGGAATCGTCCTGAATTACAAGCGTGTATACACAGACGTGTACACTCCAAGTTGGCAGATAGGCTGCAGCAGCAATGTAAAGCATGCTTTAAGGTGAAAGATGGCTGTAACTGTGATGAAAACTTTAAGGTTCGTACTAGATGCTTTTAAAGTAGGATTTTTCACAGGCAGGCGCAGCGGCAATTTTAGAGTCGAGTGGTGCCGAATATTACCCATTTACAGACAGAATTCTCGGTACTGTCTTAGATTTACATCGAATTTCTATCAAATGAGCCACCTAGCCTTCCTATATAGTATATTTTGGTGCCCCGATATTACTTGGCGTATTTCATAAGTATACCTTTTATGGCCGTTTCTCGTGCTTTTCCGAGAGAGCTGCTTTACTTTTTCATAGTTGCACGGTTTTTGAATGCCTCTTCTGCCTTTCAGATCTTCTCTTTCTCCTACGCCTTAAATACTCGTACAAGAACGTGCAGAAAATGTTATGTGCAGCTGTAACGTGCTTTGGGGTTTTTTTTGGTAGGATGAAATGGAAATACTGGGACTGGCGATCCAGAAGTCTGAAGAAGCCACCGTAAAGGACCGTCCCAGTGACTACCGTCGAGTTAGGATTATTAAAAGCACCAAAGCGACACGCTCGTAGAGATGGGGACTACCTCTGGACACGTGTTAATCCCGGTCAGGTGTCCTCGGGATACAGATGGTCTGCGCTTCCTGCTCTGACAAGACAGAAGCGATGAGCTTCAGGATGAGCTCCTGAAGACAAGAAAGAGGCCAGGTGCCGGGGTTCTTGTCTCTTTGTTTGTTTGTTTGTTTGTTTGTTTTGGGCGGGGGGTGGCGGGCGGGCGGGCGTGTGGCTTCCAAAACAGGGTGCGCGGTTGACTGCAGGTGGCAGCCTGCAGAGCTCTTTTGCTGCCTGACCTCGCCTTTTCTTTGTCACTCCTCTTTCATGGCATCTGCGCTGAAAGCCGGGGCGGTCAACGAAGAGACGTGGACAAAACGGGACGAACCGGCGCCGCTTCTGCCTGTTTTCCAGGCTTTGCCACGAACCAAGGAGCATCATCAGCCTCGTCACTGGTGGCGGCGAGTCCTGAGGTGGCTTAGGTGAGTCGAGCCTTCCAGGAACGTCCGTTGTCCGTAGCCTACGGCGTGTCATTTGGACGTCAGTCGGAAGGAGGTTTCCCTTTCTGAAAGGGCACCGGTTTCTCGTGCCAAGCGGTTGCCTCTCCTGAAGTTCCCACGAGAGGGGATCCTCGGAGACGATGCGCTGGGCAGCAGAAGTCATCAGCGAGGAGACGTCGCGCGCTCTATTAAATAGGGACAAAAAGAAAGACGATGTCCTTCCAAAGGCCCGAGCGCGGCACCTCTTCCGACGGCCGATGGCATGGCCGGCCTTTGGGCTCTGGGTCCCCCGTAACAGCGGGGACGCGGCCAAACCCTGTTCCTCTGCGTGTTCGGCACAGCCAAAAGCCTTGGCCGGTCCGCCGGTCGTTTTCGGTAGCCTGGTGGATCGCGGCACCGGGGATTGGATTTCCCCCCGCCAAAAGTACAGCCGTTTGGGGAATCTCTTACCTTCCTGGTTTTTTCTATCGTAAAGGAGACTTTAAAAAAAGGGTTAAAGTCGTATAACGTGCAAACTGACTTGCAGGCTTTAAACGGCAACCGTCCACCGGCTGTAGCCTACAGCGTCTTAGGCGTCCCTAAGCGGCGAGGTATTTGTTCCAAATCTTTGAAAAGAGAGGCGACTGAAGGTAACGGGTTGGGTTTTTGGTTGGGTTTTTTTTCTAGTTTTTTTGTTTTTTGTTTTTCCCCCCCCTTTTCTTTAGGCGGAGCGCTCTGAAGAACCTGATTTCTGCCTGGCTTTCAGCGTCGCGTTTCCCCGGCAGTGCGGTAGCATCTCTCTCGGGCAGTGCCGCCGGCCAGATGTCCCTCCTCCTTGGGTAGGAGAGAAAGCAGCCCCCGGTCAAATGACAACTGCGCGTTCTGGAGACGGAGAGCGCAACGGTGGGGGTTCGGAGCTGTGCCAGTTGAATTAGCGCCGAAGAAAAAGTCCGAGGCTTTTCTAGCGTGAGTATTTTTCTTGGCCGTATCTAAACGCGCGCAGAGCTTTCCAGCGGCAGGGAAAGGGAAGGGAGGAGGCGCTTCCCCCCAGCGGGCGGAGGGTTTGTTACGCTGTTAGGCTGAGAAGGTGTTGCAAGTGGCACGGGTCAGTCTGAATAGGGACCTGAAGCGTCGGGATGGCTCCGGCTTTGGCAGGCCGTGCCGTCTTTGGAGCGGAGCTGTTTCCCCGCAATCCTCCTGTAGCTCAGCTCCTGTCCTGTCCCTCGGCCGGAGGGAATTCCTCTACTCTCTTCGGTGCTCTTTCGTTTGACGATGCTGATCTCCGGTTGGGGTTTGCTGTTTGTTTTGCAGGTGCCTCGTTGTCCGCGTCTCGTGCTGCTCGACAGACGCCCCGGCCCGGGTTTGCAGCCGGTGGTGGAGCCGCCTGAGGGGAAGGGGCCAGCCCTGGGTCTGGTCGTTCGGTGCATTTTTTGGGGCGAATTAAAAAAACCGGTGCGTGTGGGGGGGGGGGGGTGGTGTGATGATGTCATTTGGGGCAGCCGGATGTCAGCGGGGGAGCGACGGTGCGGCGGAGGAGCAGGTGAGTGGGGGTTAAGTGGGGTTCCCCCCACAAGAGGGTGGGTCACGGCCCCCAAACGCCTGAAAACTTGGTGCGGGGCAGGTGGTTGGGGTTTTGGGCGGTGGTGTTTAAAAAATGTTAAAAGCTGTATATGCGGGGGTGAGGCATTGGAGTAGAGAACAATCTCTCATTTTTCTGTGTGTTGAAAAATAATATTCCCTTACGTATATAAAAGGAGTTCAAAATACCAACCCGTATCTCTAAGGATTCTGTATTATTTAATGGGAGTTTAGACGACGGAAAGATTTTTTAAAAGATTTATTTATAAAGAGAGATTGAAGCGTCAAAGCGGATGTCTGGACAGGTCGCTAGTCCAATTGGATGTTGTCTATCGTGCGTGTTAATCTGTAAGTCTAAACAGATGTGACTCTTAGCAGACGTTCTGTCGAAGTGTATCAAGAGCATCCGTTTTCCCTAAGTCTTACCCACGGGTCGGTCAGTGCGGAGGCGTAAACGCCTGTGCTGTAGATGGTTCCAGACTGCAAAGAGAGCCTATCGCTAGAAGGGATTTCCAAACTGGCCCTCCCCTCTGCTCTCTCTTGCCGGCGTCCAAGCGCTTTCAAAAGCGCTTTAAGCAGGAGTGTTGATTCCCAGGAGGATAGGGAAGCTCTACAGAGAGACTTAGGTAGATTGGATCGTTGGGCCAACATCAGTGGTATGAGTTTCAACAAGGGCGAGCGCCAGGTTCTGCGCGTGGGCCACAATAACCCCGAGCAGCGCTACAGGCTTGGGGAAACGTGGCTGGAAAACCACCTGGAAGAAAGAGACCTGGGGGTTCTAATGGACAAGCGGCTGAACGTGAGCCGGCAGTGTGCCCAGGTGGCCACGAAAGCCAACGGCATCCTGGCTTGTATTAGAAACAGCGTGAGCAGCAGAAGTAGGGAGGCGATTGTGCCCCTGTACTCGGCACTGGTGAGGCCACACCTGGAGTATTGCGTCCGGTTTTGGGCACCTCAATCCAAGAGAGATGTCGAGGTGCTGGAGCGAGTGCAGAGGAGGGCAACGAAGCTGGTGAAGGGCCTGGAAAACAAATCCTATGAAGAGCGGTTGAAGGAGCTGGGACTGTTTAGTATGAGGAAGAGGGGGCTGAGGGGAGACCTCGTCACTCTCTAAACCTACTTGAAAGGACACTGTAGAGAGGTCGGTGCTGGTCTCCTGGCACGGGTAGGTAATGACAGAACGAGAGGGAACGGCTTCAAGCTCCAACGGGGTAGGTTTAGACTGGACATTAGGAAAGAATGTTTCACAGAGGGAGTGGTCGGGCATTGGAACAGGCTACCCAGGGAGGTGGTCGAGTCACCATCCCTGGATGTGTTTAAGAACCGTCGAGATGTGGTGTTGGGGGATATGGTGTAGGGGAGAACTTTGTAGAGTAGGGTAGATGGTTGGACTCGATGATCCCAAGGGTCTCTTGCAACCTAGACGATTCTATGATTCTATGAAAAGCAGCCCCTTCCCCCGTTTCCCCTCCCGCCCTGGGGAGCTGGATCGGTGCAGCGGGACAGGAGGAAAAAAACCCAGCCCCGTTTTCCTGCAGGGACGCAAAGCTCCCCGATGTCTCTGTGGTGGATAAGGCGGCACCCCCGCCTGCCTTCCTGGACGCCGGCGGACTGGCTGCTGTCGCCCCCACGGCCCCCGGGGCCACGCGCAGAGCGCCGCGGCGTCCCTGGGGCTGGTTGCGGGGCGAACACCGGAGGTTTTTGGCGCCGAGGCGACGGCTGCGGCTGCCCGGACTGCGAGCGGGGACAGGGCAGAGAGCGGGAAGGCCTGCCCGCCGGTAAGTGGTCACGGTCCCTGGGTGGAGGGAAGCGGGCTGAGAGCGGTCACCGCTCATGGCCCCGGTGAGGTCTCAGAGGGGGACAAGGAAGGGGGCGTGGGCGCTGCCCGGTGCTTTCCGCCCGCTGCGGACCGGTCCGCAGCGATTTCTGGGCTGGCCGCCGTTTTCCCCCGGCCCCCTCCGGTTCCGGAGCGGCTCGGCCCGCCCATACCGCGCGCCCATTGGTCGCGGTGCCGTAAGCGGCGTCCGTCCTCTAGGAGCCCCCGTCCCATTGGTCGATCGCGCCGTCAATCTCCAGCGCCTCCCAGTCCGGCCAATCGGAGCGCGGCAGGCGATCCGACCAATCGGAGCGGGGCGGTCGCGTTGTGATTGGCTCGTTCTCCTGTCAATCCGCCCGGGGGCGGTTGCCATGGTGAGGAAGCCCCGCCCGGTCGCGCATGCGCAGTAGTAAGGACGGCGCCGCCCTCACTACTGCGCATGCGCCACCGGGCGGGGCGTCCTCACCATGGCAACCGCCATTGACGTCCCACTCCGGCCAATCGGAGCGCGGCAGGCGATCCGACCAATCGGAGCGCGGCGGTCGCGTTGTGATTGGCTCGTCCTCCTGTCAATCCGCCCGGGGGCGGTTGCCATGGTGAGGAAGCCCCGCCTGGTCGCGCATGCGCAGTAGTAAGGGCGGCGCCGTGCTCGCTACTGCCGCCTTGTGGACAAAAATCGGTACTGCAGGTGGGGGGCGCGCATGCGCAGTGGAAAGAGTGGCGCCGCCCTCGCTGCTGCCGCCGCTTGTGGACAAAAAGCGGTACTGCAGGTACGGGGGTAGGGGGGTCCGGCCGCATGCGCAGTGGACGGGGGGGGGGGGGGGCGCTGCGCTCGCCGCTGCCGCCCGTGCCAGCAGAAACCGGCGCTGCAGCTCGGCGGATGCGGGGGGGGAAGGCGGAGCCCTGGGAGGTTCCATTTTCCCCAAATTGGGGAAAATTATTCAATTTGGGGTTTTTTTCGGTGCTTTTCCGCAACGGAAAAGACTTCAGGGTTTTGTTAGGGTTTTTCTTGCCCTTCCCCGCCGCCGGGGACGGCGCCCATGCGGGGGCTGACGCTGCAGAACCGTAAATTGAACCCCCAAATTGAACCCCGAACATGAATAACATTTTCCCTAATTTGGGGAAAAGGGAACCTTCCCCGGTCCCGCCTCCCCCCGCTCCCCGAGCCGCACCGCCGGTTTCTGCTGGCACGGGCGGCAGCGGCGGCGAGCGCAGCGCCCCCCTTTCTACTGGGCATGCGCGTCCCCCCCCCCCCCCCCGCCCTGTACCTGCGTACCTGCAGTACCGCTTTTTGTCCACGAGGGGGCAGTAGCGAGCACGGCGCCGCCCTCACTACTGCGCATGCGCCACCGGGCGGGGCGTCCTCACCATGGCAACCGCCATTGACGTCCCACTCCGGCCAATCGGAGCGCGGCAGGCGATCCGACCAATCGGAGCGCGGCGGTCGCGTTGTGATTGGCTCGTCCTCCTGTCAATCCGCCCGGGGGCGGTTGCCATGGTGAGGAAGCCCCGCCCGGTCGCGCATGCGCAGTAGTAAGGACGGCGCCGCCCTCACTACTGCGCATGCGCCACAGGGCGGGGCGTCCTCACCATGGCAACCGCCCCCTGGCGGATTGACAGGAGGACGAGCCAATCACAGCGCGACCGCCGCGCTCCGATTGGTCGGATCGCCTGCCGCGCTCCGATTGGCCGGGGTGGGAGGCGCTGAAGATTGACGGCGCGACCGACCAATGGGACGGGCTCCCCGAGGACGGAAGCCGCTTCCGGCGCCGTGACCAATGGGCGCGCCGCATGGGCGGGCCGAGCCGCTCCGGAAGCGGAGGGGGCCGGGGGAAAATGGCGGCGCGCGCAGAAGCGGCTGCGGCGCGGCGCGGACCGGACCGCACCGCACCGCACCGGACCGGCGCGGGCGGAAAGCACCGGGCAGCCGGACAGCGTCGCGGTGCCGCTGGACAGCGTCGCGAGGCAGCTGGACAGCGTCGAGGCCAGCGGGGGGGCGCGGGGAAGGCGGCCGGGGTCCCGAGGCGGCTCCGAGGGGAGACGGCGTTGCGGGGGGGCGGGCTGAGGCGTCTGGGGAGGTGCTCGCGGCTCCCGGGGCTGGCAAACGGGCTCGCGTGGCTGGCAAACGGGCTCGCGTGGCTGGTGTTGGGGCTTCAGCCGGAGAGGGAGTCGTGTGGCTTTGGGCTGAGGGGCGGGGGTGGAGTCCGGCGTTTTGGGGACTTGCGCAGAGGCTCAGCGGCTGGGTTTTGGGGCTCGGAAGGGGGCAGTAAGTGATGCGGTTTGGGGGCGGAGAGCAGAAGCCGTTTTGGCTGGTTCTGCAGGGGGGGTGGGCAGGAGGGTGTTGGGGGCTGCGGGGGAAAGCAGGGGCTGGGCGGGCTGCGGGGTGCTCAAACAGCAGGTGAGGTTTTCAAATCTGCAACTTGTAACTGTTGCAGCTTTGTTCTGGCTTCCTCCATTTTTGCAAAAGCTTCTGTTGCTAGACAGAGCATTCCTCTGTGTATCAGCTACTTGAGCTAGTTTATTTCAATGCGTCTGATCAGGTTTGTCTGTTGAGCAAAGTGGCATTTAAAGGTGACGTTTCACCGGATGCCAGCGGCTGTGCCTTATTTCCAGTATAAAGATGTATTCCCCAAATATCAGAGTGGGATATAACAACTGCAGCTGGTCAAAAGTAACACTGAAATGCAAAATTTAGAATTTCTTTTTTCCCATTGGCTCCTCCTCAGTATGAACACAAAGTTAATTTCTATTCTTAATTCCTATTTATGCTACATATATGAAGGATGAACGCGAGGAAAGGAGACCATAAAATACTGGCCTATTGCTATTTGTATGCTGTGCTTTGAACAGAAGAGACAAAACTGTCCTTTTTGTGAAATAATACTGGCTGTATCAGTGCCGTCCTCGTGTTTTTATTCAAAAATGTGAGATTTGTTGCCCCGAATGGTGAGAGTAGTTTTTGTTAATGGAAGTCGCAAGAGGTTCTGCCACCTTAAAAACCATAGAATCGTAGAATGGTTAGAATTGGAAGGGACCTTCAAGATCATCGTGTTGCAGCCCCCCTGCCTTGGGCAGGGACGCCTCCACTAGAGCGGGTTGCTCAAAGCCCCGTCCAGCCTGGCCTTAAACACTTCCAGGGATGGGGCATCCACAGCTTCCCCGGGCAACCTGTTCCAGTGCCTCACCACCCTCACGGTAAAGAATTTCCTCCTAATATCTAGTCTGAATCTCCCCTCTTCCGATTTAAAATCGTTACCCCTTGTCCTGTCGCTACCTTTCCCGACAGAGAGTCCCTCTCCGGCTCTCCCGTGGGCTCCCTTCAGATATTGGAAGGCTGCTCTGAGGTCTCCCCGGAGCCTTCTCTTCTCCAGGCTAAACAACCCCAGCTCTCTCAGTCTCTCTTCACAGGGGAGGTGCTCCGTCCCTCCGATGGTTTTCGTGGCCCTCCGCTGGGCCCCTTCCAACAGGTCCACGTCCTTCCCGTGTCGAGGACTCCAAAGCTGGACACCGTACTCCAGGTGGGGTCTCGCGTGCGCAGAGTAGAGGGGGGTAGAATCGCCTCCCGTGACCCGCTGGCCACGCTTCTCTTGATGCAGCCCAGGGTGGGGTTGGCTTTCTGGGCTGCCAGCGCGCGTTGCCGGCTCGTACTGACGTGTAATAATGCTACTGATGTACCGTTAGCAGCCTCGTGTTAAAAGAAGCAAGAAGCTGTAATATCCTTAATTTAGACAGTTTTTACGTGAAATGGTGCATCCTCACTGTTTTGTCACTTTCAGGAGCGAGCAATTGACCGAGAGCACGAGAGAGACCTTTTCCAGCAAGAGATAGGGAAGCCGGAACAACAGCTTAAGGTTCCACAAAGGATTCGGCCTGTCAGCGAGCATCAAACCGGAGAGGTAACGCGCGCTATTGCTTGTACTCAAGGGATCTAAATGGTACGCTGACAGCCGTTCGGATACCCTAGGGAAGCTGTTTTATGGTGTCCCTAACCTGCATCCGTTCGCAAGGCAGGAAAGGAAATCCCCCGAGATGAAAGGCTACGGTGTCGGGGGAACGTGGGGAAAGTGTGTTCTGGGTGTTTTTTGAGTCGGTCGGTTGGATGTTTTTAGTAGCAGACACACAGAAGCCTCGTAACTTTCAAAAAGACTCCCTCGCGTAACTTAATTTAGAAAATGGGGTTTTCAAAAGCCCGTGGAAACATTCAGGACTCCTGTAGCGATTCCCCCTGCTCTTGCGTCCTTTTGTGACATCCTGTTGGTAGCACGGGTACGGGCACCGCAGGAACGCAGTGACCAAGGGGTCACAGCCGAGACGTAGCGGCGCTCTCTGCGTGCGCCTCCCCGGGAGACGTCTGTCTCCCCTGAAACAATCTGGTGACCGCAGAAGGGCAGCTCGAGGAAGTCACAGCAACCTCTTAGGCCCAGCAAAAGCCAGAAAAGCGACAGCGGTGCAAACGCTGTGTATTGTGAAGCTTTTTGCCTGTTTTGTTTGGTGACCTTTGGGTCAATTAAACTGCATTTTATTTTTTGGTGGGTTTTCTCCTGTCTTGCTTTTAGAGCAAGGCTGATATTTTTGCGTGATTCTCTCGCCCGATTTTCAGTCTTCAGCTTCTTCTCAGGTGGCACTGCAATTTTCAAAGAAAAGCTCTTCCTTTCGGTTCAGTTCAGTTGCTGTCGTTCGGTTCTTAAATGGTAGCAACGTTTAGTATTCTATATTAGATAGTTTATGACCACAGACAGTAATGGGACATACATGGATAGACGTGAAATGTAAGTTGTCAAAATATTTATTGCCCTACAATTCTCGGAGGTAGGGGTGTGTTTCCTGGGGTTTCAAAATCTATTTCACTAAAAAGGTTTGTAACAAATCCTGCAAAGTGTTCAGCCCGTACCGGGCGACCTGGCTGTCGTCAGCCTGTGCGTACAAGGAGTGGTGGGCCATTAGCCGAATGTGTGTTAACCGACACGCGTGGAGCAATTCCGCATCCGTCTGCTTCTGTGGCAAAGCGGGTGCCCGCTCCTGTCCTACGGACACGTTCCACAGAGGGGGGAGGCACAATTAGTTTTCCTGAATCCGGGATGTTCGTTTTGAGTTCGTTTTGTGATGCGTCTCCTCATAATTTGAGGCATGGGCAGCGTGTGAATTCCTAGTTAAAATTCTCACAGTTAAAAAGGCAAAACTTCTCCCGAGAAAAAAAATTTCAAATTTGATTGCATAATGAAACGAGGCCTGTTTTTCTGCACAGAAACGATTTGTGCAAATCGTCCTGAATTACAAGCGTGTATACCCAGACGTGTACACTCCAAGTTGGCAGATAGGCTGCAGCAGCAATGTAAAGCATGCTTTAAGGTGAAAGATGGCTGTAACTGTGATGAAAACTTTAAGGTTCGTACTAGATGCTTTTAAAGTAGGATTTTTCACAGGCAGGCGCAGCGGCAATTTTAGAGCCGAGTGGTGCCGAATATTACCCATTTACAGACAGAATTCTCGGTACTGTCTTAGATTTACATCGAATTTCTATCAAATGAGCCACCTAGCCTTCCTATATAGTATATTTTGGTGCCCCGATATTACTTGGCGTATTTCATAAGTATACCTTTTATGGCCGTTTCTCGTGCTTTTCCGAGAGAGCTGCTTTACTTTTTCATAGTTGCACGGTTTTTGAATGCCTCTTCTGCCTTTCAGATCTTCTCTTTCTCCTACGCCTTAAATACTCGTACAAGAACAAGCAGAAAATGTTATGTGCAGCTGTAACGTGCTTTGGGGTTTTTTTTGGTAGGATGAAATGGAAATACTGGGACTGGCGATCCAGAAGTCTGAAGAAGCCACCGTAAAGGACCGTCCCAGTGACTACCGTCGAGTTAGGATTATTAAAAGCACCAAAGCGACACGCTCGTAGAGATGGGGACTACCTCTGGACACGTGTTAATCCCGGTCAGGTGTCCTCGGGATACAGATGGTCTGCGCTTCCTGCTCTGACAAGACAGAAGCGATGAGCTTCAGGATGAGCTCCTGAAGACAAGAAAGAGGCCAGGTGCCGGGGTTCTTGTCTCTTTGTTTGTTTGTTTTGGGCGGGGGGTGGCGGGCGGGCGGGCGTGTGGCTTCCAAAACAGGGTGCGCGGTTGACTGCAGGTGGCAGCCTGCAGAGCTCTTTTGCTGCCTGACCTCGCCTTTTCTTTGTCACTCCTCTTTCATGGCATCTGCGCTGAAAGCCGGGGCGGTCAACGAAGAGACGTGGACAAAACGGGACGAACCGGCGCCGCTTCTGCCTGTTTTCCAGGCTTTGCCACGAACCAAGGAGCATCATCAGCCTCGTCACTGGTGGCGGCGAGTCCTGAGGTGGCTTAGGTGAGTCGAGCCTTCCAGGAACGTCCGTTGTCCGTAGCCTACGGCGTGTCATTTGGACGTCAGTCGGAAGGAGGTTTCCCTTTCTGAAAGGGCACCGGTTTCTCGTGCCAAGCGGTTGCCTCTCCTGAAGTTCCCACGAGAGGGGATCCTCGGAGACGATGCGCTGGGCAGCAGAAGTCATCAGCGAGGAGACGTCGCGCGCTCTATTAAATAGGGACAAAAAGAAAGACGATGTCCTTCCAAAGGCCCGAGCGCGGCACCTCTTCCGACGGCCGATGGCATGGCCGGCCTTTGGGCTCTGGGTCCCCCGTAACAGCGGGGACACGGCCAAACCCTGTTCCTCTGCGTGTTCGGCACAGCCAAAAGCCTTGGCCGGTCCGCCGGTCGTTTTCGGTAGCCTGGTGGACTGCGGCACCGGGGATTGGATTTCCCCCCGCCAAAAGTACAGCCGTTTGGGGAATCTCTTACCTTCCTGGTTTTTTCTATCGTAAAGGAGACTTTAAAAAAAGGGTTAAAGTCGTATAACGTGCAAACTGACTTGCAGGCTTTAAACGGCAACCGTCCACCGGCTGTAGCCTACAGCGTCTTAGGCGTCCCTAAGCGGCGAGGTATTTGTTCCAAATCTTTGAAAAGAGAGGCGACTGAAGGTAACGGGTTGGGTTTTTGGTTGGGTTTTTTTTCTAGTTTTTTTGTTTTTTGTTTTTCCCCCCCCTTTTCTTTAGGCGGAGCGCTCTGAAGAACCTGATTTCTGCCTGGCTTTCAGCGTCGCGTTTCCCCGGCAGTGCGGTAGCATCTCTCTCGGGCAGTGCCGCCGGCCAGATGTCCCTCCTCCTTGGGTAGGAGAGAAAGCAGCCCCCGGTCAAATGACAACTGCGCGTTCTGGAGACGGAGAGCGCAACGGTGGGGGTTCGGAGCTGTGCCAGTTGAATTAGCGCCGAAGAAAAAGTCCGAGGCTTTTCTAGCGTGAGTATTTTTCTTGGCCGTATCTAAACGCGCGCAGAGCTTTCCAGCGGCAGGGAAAGGGAAGGGAGGAGGCGCTTCCCCCCAGCGGGCGGAGGGTTTGTTACGCTGTTAGGCTGAGAAGGTGTTGCAAGTGGCACGGGTCAGTCTGAATAGGGACCTGAAGCGTCGGGATGGCTCCGGCTTTGGCAGGCCGTGCCGCCTTTGGAGCGGAGCTGTTTCCCCGCAATCCTCCTGTAGCTCAGCTCCTGTCCTGTCCCTCGGCCGGAGGGAATTCCTCTACTCTCTTCGGTGCTCTTTCGTTTGATGATGCTGATCTCCGGTTGGGGTTTGCTGTTTGTTTTGCAGGTGCCTCGTTGTCCGCGTCTCGTGCTGCTCGACAGATGCCCCGGCCCGGGTTTGCAGCCGGTGGTGGAGCCGCCTGAGGGGAAGGGGCCAGCCCTGGGTCTGGTCGTTCGGTGCATTTTTTGGGGCGAATTAAAAAAACCGGTGGGGGGGGGGGGGGAGGGGGTGTGATGATGTCATTTGGGGCAGCCGGATGTCAGCGGGGGAGCGACGGTGCGGCGGAGGAGCAGGTGAGTGGGGGTTAAGTGGGGTTCCCCCCACAAGAGGGTGGGTCACGGCCCCCAAACGCCTGAAAACTTGGTGCGGGGCAGGTGGTTGGGGTTTTGGGCGGTGGTGTTTAAAAAATGTTAAAAGCTGTATATGCGGGGGTGAGGCATTGGAGTAGAGAACAATCTCTCATTTTTCTGTGTGTTGAAAAATAATATTCCCTTACGTATATAAAAGGAGTTCCAAATACCAACCCGTATCTCTAAGGATTCTGTATTATTTAATGGGAGTTTAGACGACGGAAAGATTTTTTAAAAGATTTATTTATAAAGAGAGATTGAAGCGTCAAAGCGGATGTCTGGACAGGTCGCTAGTCCAATTGGATGTTGTCTATCTATCGTGCGTGTTAATCTGTAAGTCTAAACAGATGTGACTCTTAGCAGACGTTCTGTCGAAGTGTATCAAGAGCATCCGTTTTCCCTAAGTCTTACCCACGGGTCGGTCAGTGCGGAGGCGTAAACGCCTGTGCTGTAGATGGTTCCAGACTGCAAAGAGAGCCTATCGCTAGAAGGGATTTCCAAACTGGCCCTCCCCTCTGCTCTCTCTTGCCGGCGTCCAAGCGCTTTCAAAAGCGCTTTAAGCAGGAGTGTTGATTCCCAGGAGGATAGGGAAGCTCTACAGAGAGACTTAGGTAGATTGGATCGTTGGGCCAACATCAGTGGTATGAGTTTCAACAAGGGCAAGTGCCAGGTTCTGCGCGTGGGCCACAATAACCCCGAGCAGCGCTACAGGCTTGGGGAAACGTGGCTGGAAAACCACCTGGAAGAAAGAGACCTGGGGGTTCTAATGGACAAGCGGCTGAACGTGAGCCGGCAGTGTGCCCAGGTGGCCACGAAAGCCAACGGCATCCTGGCTTGTATTAGAAACAGCGTGAGCAGCAGAAGTAGGGAGGCGATTGTGCCCCTGTACTCGGCACTGGTGAGGCCACACCTGGAGTATTGCGTCCGGTTTTGGGCACCTCAATCCAAGAGAGATGTCGAGGTGCTGGAGCGAGTGCAGAGGAGGGCAACGAAGCTGGTGAAGGGCCTGGAAAACAAATCCTATGAAGAGCGGTTGAAGGAGCTGGGACTGTTTAGTATGAGGAAGAGGGGGCTGAGGGGAGACCTCGTCACTCTCTAAAACTACTTGAAAGGACACTGTAGAGAGGTCGGTGCTGGTCTCTTGGCACGGGTAGGTAATGACAGAACGAGAGGGAACGGCTTCAAGCTCCAACAGGGTAGGTTTAGACTGGACATTAGGAAAGAATGTTTCACAGAGGGAGTGGTCGGGCATTGGAACAGGCTACCCAGGGAGGTGGTCGAGTCACCATCCCTGGATGTGTTTAAGAACCGTCGAGATGTGGTGTTGGGGGATATGGTGTAGGGGAGAACTTTGTAGAGTAGGGTAGATGGTTGGACTCGATGATCCCAAGGGTCTCTTGCAACCTAGACGATTCTATGATTCTATGAAAAGCAGCCCCTTCCCCCGTTTCCCCTCCCGCCCTGGGGAGCTGGATCGGTGCAGCGGGACAGGAGGAAAAAAACCCAGCCCCGTTTTCCTGCAGGGACGCAAAGCTCCCCGATGTCTCTGTGGTGGATAAGGCGGCACCCCCGCCTGCCTTCCTGGACGCCGGCGGACTGGCTGCTGTCGCCCCCACGGCCCCCGGGGCCACGCGCAGAGCGCCGCGGCGTCCCTGGGGCTGGTTGCGGGGCGAACACCGGAGGTTTTTGGCGCCGAGGCGACGGCTGCGGCTGCCCGGACTGCGAGCGGGGACAGGGCAGAGAGCGGGAAGGCCTGCCCGCCGGTAAGTGGTCACGGTCCCTGGGTGGAGGGAAGCGGGCTGAGAGCGGTCACCGCTCATGGCCCCGGTGAGGTCTCAGAGGGGGACAAGGAAGGGGGCGTGGGCGCTGCCCGGTGCTTTCCGCCCGCTGCGGACCGGTCCGCAGCGATTTCTGGGCTGGCCGCCGTTTTCCCCCGGCCCCCTCCGGTTCCGGAGCGGCTCGGCCCGCCCATACCGCGCGCCCATTGGTCGCGGTGCCGTAAGCGGCGTCCGTCCTCTAGGAGCCCCCGTCCCATTGGTCGATCGCGCCGTCAATCTCCAGCGCCTCCCAGTCCGGCCAATCGGAGCGCGGCAGGCGATCCGACCAATCGGAGCGGGGCGGTCGCGTTGTGATTGGCTCGTTCTCCTGTCAATCCGCCCGGGGGCGGTTGCCATGGTGAGGAAGCCCCGCCCGGTAGCGCATGCGCAGTAGTAAGGACGGCGCCGCCCTCACTACTGCGCATGCGCCACCGGGCGGGGCGTCCTCACCATGGCAACCGCCATTGACGTCCCACTCCGGCCAATCGGAGCGCGGCAGGCGATCCGACCAATCGGAGCGCGGCGGTCGCGTTGTGATTGGCTCGTCCTCCTGTCAATCCGCCCGGGGGCGGTTGCCATGGTGAGGAAGCCCCGCCTGGTCGCGCATGCGCAGTAGTAAGGGCGGCGCCGTGCTCGCTACTGCCGCCTTGTGGACAAAAATCGGTACTGCAGGTGGGGGGGCGCGCATGCGCAGTGGAAAGAGTGGCGCCGCCCTCGCTGCTGCCGCCGCTTGTGGACAAAAAGCGGTACTGCAGGTACGGGGGTAGGGGGGTCCGGCCGCATGCGCAGTGGACGGGGGGGGGGGGGGGGCGCTGCGCTCGCCGCTGCCGCCCGTGCCAGCAGAAACCGGCGCTGCAGCTCGGCGGATGCGGGGGGGGAAGGCGGAGCCCTGGGAGGTTCCATTTTCCCCAAATTGGGGAAAATTATTCAATTTGGGGTTTTTTTCGGTGCTTTTCCGCAACGGAAAAGACTTCAGGGTTTTGTTAGGGTTTTTCTTGCCCTTCCCCGCCGCCGGGGACGGCGCCCATGCGGGGGCTGACGCTGCAGAACCGTAAATTGAACCCCCAAATTGAACCCCGAACATGAATAACATTTTCCCTAATTTGGGGAAAAGGGAACCTTCCCCGGTCCCGCCTCCCCCCGCTCCCCGAGCCGCACCGCCGGTTTCTGCTGGCACGGGCGGCAGCGGCGGCGAGCGCAGCGCCCCCCTTTCTACTGGGCATGCGCGTCCCCCCCCCCCCCCCCGCCCTGTACCTGCGTACCTGCAGTACCGCTTTTTGTCCACGAGGGGGCAGTAGCGAGCACGGCGCCGCCCTCACTACTGCGCATGCGCCACCGGGCGGGGCGTCCTCACCATGGCAACCGCCATTGACGTCCCACTCCGGCCAATCGGAGCGCGGCAGGCGATCCGACCAATCGGAGCGGGGCGGTCGCGTTGTGATTGGCTCGTCCTCCTGTCAATCCGCCCGGGGGGCGGTTGCCATGGTGAGGAAGCCCCGCCCGGTCGCGCATGCGCAGTAGTAAGGACGGCGCCGCCCTCACTACTGCGCATGCGCCACCGGGCGGGGCGTCCTCACCATGGCAACCGCCTCCTGGCGGATTGACAGGAGGACGAGCCAATCACAGCGCGACCGCCGCGCTCCGATTGGTCGGATCGCCTGCCGCGCTCCGATTGGCCGGGGTGGGAGGCGCTGAAGATTGACGGCGCGACCGACCAATGGGACGGGCTCCCCGAGGACGGAAGCCGCTTCCGGCGCCGTGACCAATGGGCGCGCCGCATGGGCGGGCCGAGCCGCTCCGGAAGCGGAGGGGGCCGGGGGAAAATGGCGGCGCGCGCAGAAGCGGCTGCGGCGCGGCGCGGCGCGGCGCGGACCGCACCGCACCGGACCGGCGCGGGCGGAAAGCACCGGGCAGCCGGACAGCGTCGCGGTGCCGCTGGACAGCGTCGCGGTGCCGCTGGACAGCGTCGCGAGGCAGCTGGACAGCGTCGAGGCCAGCGGGGGGGCGCGGGGAAGGCGGCCGGGGTCCCGAGGCGGCTCCGAGGGGAGACGGCGTTGCGGGGGGGCGGGCTGAGGCGTCTGGGGAGGTGCTCGCGGCTCCTGGGGCTGGCAAACGGGCTCGCGTGGCTGGTGTTGGGGCTTCAGCCGGAGAGGGAGTCGTGTGGCTTTGGGCTGAGGGGCGGGGGTGGAGTCCGGCGTTTTGGGGACTTGAGCAGAGGCTCAGCGGCTGGGTTTTGGGGCTCGGAAGGGGGCAGTAAGTGATGCGGTTTGGGGGCGGAGAGCAGAAGCCGTTTTGGCTGGTTCTGCACGGGGGGTGGGCAGGAGGGCGTTGGGGGCTGCGGGGGAAAGCAGGGGCTGGGCGGGCTGCGGGGTGCTCAAACAGCAGGTGAGGTTTTCAAATCTGCAACTTGTAACTGTTGCAGCTTTGTTCTGGCTTCCTCCATTTTTGCAAAAGCTTCTGTTGCTAGACAGAGCATTCCTCTGTGTATCAGCTACTTGAGCTAGTTTATTTCAATGCGTCTGATCAGGTTTGTCTGTTGAGCAAAGTGGCATTTAAAGGTGACGTTTCACCGGATGCCAGCGGCTGTGCCTTATTTCCAGTATAAAGATGTATTCCCCAAATATCAGAGTGGGATATAACAACTGCAGCTGGTCAAAAGTAACACTGAAATGCAAAATTTAGAATTTCTTTTTTCCCATTGGCTCCTCCTCAGTATGAACACAAAGTTAATTTCTATTCTTAATTCCTATTTATGCTACATATATGAAGGATGAACGCGAGGAAAGGAGACCATAAAATACTGGCCTATTGCTATTTGTATGCTGTGCTTTGAACAGAAGAGACAAAACTGTCCTTTTTGTGAAATAATACTGGCTGTATCAGTGCCGTCCTCGTGTTTTTATTCAAAAATGTGAGATTTGTTGCCCCGAATGGTGAGAGTAGTTTTTGTTAATGGAAGTCGCAAGAGGTTCTGCCACCTTAAAAACCATAGAATCGTAGAATGGTTAGAGTTGGAAGGGACCTTCAAGATCATCGTGTTGCAGCCCCCCTGCCTTGGGCAGGGACGCCTCCACTAGAGCGGGTTGCTCAAAGCCCCGTCCAGCCTGGCCTTAAACACTTCCAGGGATGGGGCATCCACAGCTTCCCCGGGCAACCTGTTCCAGTGCCTCACCACCCTCACGGTAAAGAATTTCCTCCTAACATCTAGTCTGAATCTCCCCTCTTCCGATTTAAAACCGTTACCCCTTGTCCTGTCGCTACCTTTCCCGACAGAGAGTCCCTCTCCGGCTCTCCCGTAGGCTCCCTTCAGATATTGGAAGGCTGCTCTGAGGTCTCCCCGGAGCCTTCTCTTCTCCAGGCTGAACAACCCCAGCTCTCTCAGTCTTTCTTCACAGGGGAGGTGCTCCGTCCCTCCGATGGTTTTTGTGGCCCTCCGCTGGGCCCCTTCCAACAGGTCCACGTCCTTCCCGTGTCGAGGACTCCAAAGCTGGACACCGTACGCCAGGTGGGGTCTCGCGTGCGCAGAGTAGAGGGGGGTAGAATCGCCTCCCGTGACCCGCTGGCCACGCTTCTCTTGATGCAGCCCAGGGTGGGGTTGGCTTTCTGGGCTGCCAGCGCGCGTTGCCGGCTCGTACTGACATGTAATAATGCTACTGACGTACCGTTAGCAGCCTCGTGTTAAAAGAAGCGAGAAGCTGTAATATCCTTAATTTAGACAGTTTTTACGTGAAATGGTGCATCCTCACTGTTTCGTCACTTTCAGGAGCGAGCAATTGACCGAGAGCACGAGAGAGACCTTTTCCAGCAAGAGATAGGGAAGCCGGAACAACAGCTTAAGGTTCCACAAAGGATTCGGCCTGTCAGCGAGCATCAAACCGGAGAGGTAACGCGCGCTATTGCTTGTACTCAAGGGATCTAAATGGTACGCTGACAGCCGTTCGGATACCCTAGGGAAGCTGTTTTATGGTGTCCCTAACCTGCATCCGTTCGCAAGGCAGGAAAGGAAATCCCCCGAGATGAAAGGCTACGGTGTCGGGGGAACGTGGGGAAAGTGTGTTCTGGGTGTTTTTTGAGTCGGTCGGTTGGATGTTTTTAGTAGCAGACACACAGAAGCCTCGTAACTTTCAAAAAGACTCCCTCGCGTAACTTAATTTAGAAAATGGGGTTTTCAAAAGCCCGTGGAAACATTCAGGACTCTTGTAGCGATTCCCCCTGCTCTTGCGTCCTTTTGTGACGTCCTGTTGGTAGCACGGGTACGGGCACCGCAGGAACGCAGTGACCAAGGGGTCACAGCCGAGACGTAGCGGCGCTCTCTGCGTGCGCCTCCCCGGGAGACGTCTGTCTCCCCTGAAACAATCTGGTGACCGCAGAAGGGCAGCTCGAGGAAGTCACAGCAACCTCTTAGGCCCAGCAAAAGCCAGAAAAGCGACAGCGGTGCAAACGCTGTGTGTTGTGAAGCTTTTTGCCTGTCTTGTTTGGTGACCTTTGGGTCAATTGAACTGCATTTTATTTTTTGGTGGGTTTTCTCCTGTCTTGCTTTTAGAGCAAGGCTGATATTTTTGCGTGATTCTCTCGCCCGATTTTCAGTCTTCAGCTTCTTCTCAGGTGGCACTGCGATTTTCAAAGAAAAGCTCTTCCTTTCGGTTCAGTTCAGTTGCTGTCGTTCGGTTCTTAAATGGTAGCAACGTTTAGTATTCTATATTAGATAGTTTATGACCACAGACAGTAATGGGACATACATGGATAGACGTGAAATGTAAGTTGTCAAAATATTTATTGCCTTACAATTCTCGGAGGTAGGGGTGTGTTTCCTGGGGTTTCAAAATCTATTTCACTAAAAAGGTTTGTAACAAATCCTGCAAAGTGTTCAGCCCGTACCGGGCGACCTGGCTGTCGTCAGCCTGTGCGTACAAGGAGTGGTGGGCCATTAGCCGAATGTGTGTTAACCGACACGCGTGGAGCAATTCCGCATCCGTCTGCTTCTGTGGCAAAGCGGGTGCCCGCTCCTGTCCTACGGACACGTTCCACAGAGGGGGGAGGCACAATTAGTTTTCCTGAATCCGGGATGTTCGTTTTGAGTTCGTTTTGTGATGCGTCTCCTCATAATTTGAGGCATGGGTAGCGTGTGAATTCCTAGTTAAAATTCTCACAGTTAAAAAGGCAAAACTTCTCCCGAGAAAAAAAATTTCAAATTTGATTGCATAATGAAACGAGGCCTGTTTTTCTGCACAGAAACGATTTGTGGGAATCGTCCTGAATTACAAGCGTGTATACACAGACGTGTACACTCCAAGTTGGCAGATAGGCTGCAGCAGCAATGTAAAGCATGCTTTAAGGTGAAAGATGGCTGTAACTGTGATGAAAACTTTAAGGTTCGTACTAGATGCTTTTAAAGTAGGATTTTTCACAGGCAGGCGCAGCGGCAATTTTAGAGCCGAGTGGTGCCGAATATTACCCATTTACAGACAGAATTCTCGGTACTGTCTTAGATTTACATCGAATTTCTATCAAATGAGCCACCTAGCCTTCCTATATAGTATATTTTGGTGCCCCGATATTACTTGGCGTATTTCATAAGTATACCTTTTATGGCCGTTTCTCGTGCTTTTCCGAGAGAGCTGCTTTACTTTTTCATAGTTGCACGGTTTTTGAATGCCTCTTCTGCCTTTCAGATCTTCTCTTTCTCCTACGCCTTAAATACTCGTACAAGAACAAGCAGAAAATGTTATGTGCAGCTGTAACGTGCTTTGGGGTTTTTTTTGGTAGGATGAAATGGAAATACTGGGACTGGCGATCCAGAAGTCTGAAGAAGCCACCGTAAAGGACCGTCCCAGTGACTACCGTCGAGTTAGGATTATTAAAAGCACCAAAGCGACACGCTCGTAGAGATGGGGACTACCTCTGGACACGTGTTAATCCCGGTCAGGTGTCCTCGGGATACAGATGGTCTGCGCTTCCTGCTCTGACAAGACAGAAGCGATGAGCTTCAGGATGAGCTCCTGAAGACAAGAAAGAGGCCAGGTGCCGGGGTTCTTGTCTCTTTGTTTGTTTGTTTGTTTGTTTGTTTTGGGCGGGGGGTGGCGGGCGGGCGGGCGGGCGTGTGGCTTCCAAAACAGGGTGCGCGGTTGACTGCAGGTGGCAGCCTGCAGAGCTCTTTTGCTGCCTGACCTCGCCTTTTCTTTGTCACTCCTCTTTCATGGCATCTGCGCTGAAAGCCGGGGCGGTCAACGAAGAGACGTGGACAAAACGGGACGAACCGGCGCCGCTTCTGCCTGTTTTCCAGGCTTTGCCACGAACCAAGGAGCATCATCAGCCTCGTCACTGGTGGCGGCGAGTCCTGAGGTGGCTTAGGTGAGTCGAGCCTTCCAGGAACGTCCGTTGTCCGTAGCCTACGGCGTGTCATTTGGACGTCAGTCGGAAGGAGGTTTCCCTTTCTGAAAGGGCACCGGTTTCTCGTGCCAAGCGGTTGCCTCTCCTGAAGTTCCCACGAGAGGGGATCCTCGGAGACGATGCGCTGGGCAGCAGAAGTCATCAGCGAGGAGACGTCGCGCGCTCTATTAAATAGGGACAAAAAGAAAGACGATGTCCTTCCAAAGGCCCGAGCGCGGCACCTCTTCCGACGGCCGATGGCATGGCCGGCCTTTGGGCTCTGGGTCCCCCGTAACAGCGGGGACGCGGCCAAACCCTGTTCCTCTGCGTGTTCGGCACAGCCAAAAGCCTTGGCCGGTCCGCCGGTCGTTTTCGGTAGCCTGGTGGATCGCGGCACCGGGGATTGGATTTCCCCCCGCCAAAAGTACAGCCGTTTGGGGAATCTCTTACCTTCCTGGTTTTTTCTATCGTAAAGGAGACTTTAAAAAAAGGGTTAAAGTCGTATAACGTGCAAACTGACTTGCAGGCTTTAAACGGCAACCGTCCACCGGCTGTAGCCTACAGCGTCTTAGGCGTCCCTAAGCGGCGAGGTATTTGTTCCAAATCTTTGAAAAGAGAGGCGACTGAAGGTAACGGGTTGGGTTTTTGGTTGGGTTTTTTTTCTAGTTTTTTTGTTTTTTGTTTTTCCCCCCCCTTTTCTTTAGGCGGAGCGCTCTGAAGAACCTGATTTCTGCCTGGCTTTCAGCGTCGCGTTTCCCCGGCAGTGCGGTAGCATCTCTCTCGGGCAGTGCCGCCGGCCAGATGTCCCTCCTCCTTGGGTAGGAGAGAAAGCAGCCCCCGGTCAAATGACAACTGCGCGTTCTGGAGACGGAGAGCGCAACGGTGGGGGTTCGGAGCTGTGCCAGTTGAATTAGCGCCGAAGAAAAAGTCCGAGGCTTTTCTAGCGTGAGTATTTTTCTTGGCCGTATCTAAACGCGCGCAGAGCTTTCCAGCGGCAGGGAAAGGGAAGGGAGGAGGCGCTTCCCCCCAGCGGGCGGAGGGTTTGTTACGCTGTTAGGCTGAGAAGGTGTTGCAAGTGGCACGGGTCAGTCTGAATAGGGACCTGAAGCGTCGGGATGGCTCCGGCTTTGGCAGGCCGTGCCGTCTTTGGAGCGGAGCTGTTTCCCCGCAATCCTCCTGTAGCTCAGCTCCTGTCCTGTCCCTCGGCCGGAGGGAATTCCTCTACTCTCTTCGGTGCTCTTTCGTTTGACGATGCTGATCTCCGGTTGGGGTTTGCTGTTTGTTTTGCAGGTGCCTCGTTGTCCGCGTCTCGTGCTGCTCGACAGATGCCCCGGCCCGGGTTTGCAGCCGGTGGTGGAGCCGCCTGAGGGGAAGGGGCCAGCCCTGGGTCTGGTCGTTCGGTGCATTTTTTGGGGCGAATTAAAAAAACCGGTGCGTGTGGGGGGGGGGGGGTGGTGTGATGATGTCATTTGGGGCAGCCGGATGTCAGCGGGGGAGCGACGGTGCGGCGGAGGAGCAGGTGAGTGGGGGTTAAGTGGGGTTCCCCCCACAAGAGGGTGGGTCACGGCCCCCAAACGCCTGAAAACTTGGTGCGGGGCAGGTGGTTGGGGTTTTGGGCGGTGGTGTTTAAAAAATGTTAAAAGCTGTATATGCGGGGGTGAGGCATTGGAGTAGAGAACAATCTCTCATTTTTCTGTGTGTTGAAAAATAATATTCCCTTACGTATATAAAAGGAGTTCAAAATACCAACCCGTATCTCTAAGGATTCTGTATTATTTAATGGGAGTTTAGACGACGGAAAGATTTTTTAAAAGATTTATTTATAAAGAGAGATTGAAGCGTCAAAGCGGATGTCTGGACAGGTCGCTAGTCCAATTGGATGTTGTCTATCGTGCGTGTTAATCTGTAAGTCTAAACAGATGTGACTCTTAGCAGACGTTCTGTCGAAGTGTATCAAGAGCATCCGTTTTCCCTAAGTCTTACCCACGGGTCGGTCAGTGCGGAGGCGTAAACGCCTGTGCTGTAGATGGTTCCAGACTGCAAAGAGAGCCTATCGCTAGAAGGGATTTCCAAACTGGCCCTCCCCTCTGCTCTCTCTTGCCGGCGTCCAAGCGCTTTCAAAAGCGCTTTAAGCAGGAGTGTTGATTCCCAGGAGGATAGGGAAGCTCTACAGAGAGACTTAGGTAGATTGGATCGTTGGGCCAACATCAGTGGTATGAGTTTCAACAAGGGCGAGCGCCAGGTTCTGCGCGTGGGCCACAATAACCCCGAGCAGCGCTACAGGCTTGGGGAAACGTGGCTGGAAAACCACCTGGAAGAAAGAGACCTGGGGGTTCTAATGGACAAGCGGCTGAACGTGAGCCGGCAGTGTGCCCAGGTGGCCACGAAAGCCAACGGCATCCTGGCTTGTATTAGAAACAGCGTGAGCAGCAGAAGTAGGGAGGCGATTGTGCCCCTGTACTCGGCACTGGTGAGGCCACACCTGGAGTATTGCGTCCGGTTTTGGGCACCTCAATCCAAGAGAGATGTCGAGGTGCTGGAGCGAGTGCAGAGGAGGGCAACGAAGCTGGTGAAGGGCCTGGAAAACAAATCCTATGAAGAGCGGTTGAAGGAGCTGGGACTGTTTAGTATGAGGAAGAGGGGGCTGAGGGGAGACCTCGTCACTCTCTAAACCTACTTGAAAGGACACTGTAGAGAGGTCGGTGCTGGTCTCCTGGCACGGGTAGGTAATGACAGAACGAGAGGGAACGGCTTCAAGCTCCAACGGGGTAGGTTTAGACTGGACATTAGGAAAGAATGTTTCACAGAGGGAGTGGTCGGGCATTGGAACAGGCTACCCAGGGAGGTGGTCGAGTCACCATCCCTGGATGTGTTTAAGAACCGTCGAGATGTGGTGTTGGGGGATATGGTGTAGGGGAGAACTTTGTAGAGTAGGGTAGATGGTTGGACTCGATGATCCCAAGGGTCTCTTGCAACCTAGACGATTCTATGATTCTATGAAAAGCAGCCCCTTCCCCCGTTTCCCCTCCCGCCCTGGGGAGCTGGATCGGTGCAGCGGGACAGGAGGAAAAAAACCCAGCCCCGTTTTCCTGCAGGGACGCAAAGCTCCCCGATGTCTCTGTGGTGGATAAGGCGGCACCCCCGCCTGCCTTCCTGGACGCCGGCGGACTGGCTGCTGTCGCCCCCACGGCCCCCGGGGCCACGCGCAGAGCGCCGCGGCGTCCCTGGGGCTGGTTGCGGGGCGAACACCGGAGGTTTTTGGCGCCGAGGCGACGGCTGCGGCTGCCCGGACTGCGAGCGGGGACAGGGCAGAGAGCGGGAAGGCCTGCCCGCCGGTAAGTGGTCACGGTGCCCGGGTGGAGGGAAGCGGGCTGAGAGCGGTCACCGCTCATGGCCCCGGTGAGGTCTCAGAGGGGGACAAGGAAGGGGGCGTGGGCGCTGCCCGGTGCTTTCCGCCCGCTGCGGACCGGTCCGCAGCGATTTCTGGGCTGGCCGCCGTTTTCCCCCGGCCCCCTCCGGTTCCGGAGCGGCTCGGCCCGCCCATACCGCGCGCCCATTGGTCGCGGTGCCGTAAGCGGCGTCCGTCCTCTAGGAGCCCCCGTCCCATTGGTCGATCGCGCCGTCAATCTCCAGCGCCTCCCAGTCCGGCCAATCGGAGCGCGGCAGGCGATCCGACCAATCGGAGCGGGGCGGTCGCGTTGTGATTGGCTCGTTCTCCTGTCAATCCGCCCGGGGGCGGTTGCCATGGTGAGGAAGCCCCGCCCGGTCGCGCATGCGCAGTAGTAAGGACGGCGCCGCCCTCACTACTGCGCATGCGCCACCGGGCGGGGCGTCCTCACCATGGCAACCGCCATTGACGTCCCACTCCGGCCAATCGGAGCGCGGCAGGCGATCCGACCAATCGGAGCGCGGCGGTCGCGTTGTGATTGGCTCGTCCTCCTGTCAATCCGCCCGGGGGCGGTTGCCATGGTGAGGAAGCCCCGCCTGGTCGCGCATGCGCAGTAGTAAGGGCGGCGCCGTGCTCGCTACTGCCGCCTTGTGGACAAAAATCGGTACTGCAGGTGGGGGGCGCGCATGCGCAGTGGAAAGAGTGGCGCCGCCCTCGCTGCTGCCGCCGCTTGTGGACAAAAAGCGGTACTGCAGGTACGGGGGTAGGGGGGTCCGGCCGCATGCGCAGTGGACGGGGGGGGGGGGGGGGCGCTGCGCTCGCCGCTGCCGCCCGTGCCAGCAGAAACCGGCGCTGCAGCTCGGCGGATGCGGGGGGGGAAGGCGGAGCCCTGGGAGGTTCCATTTTCCCCAAATTGGGGAAAATTATTCAATTTGGGGTTTTTTTCGGTGCTTTTCCGCAACGGAAAAGACTTCAGGGTTTTGTTAGGGTTTTTCTTGCCCTTCCCCGCCGCCGGGGACGGCGCCCATGCGGGGGCTGACGCTGCAGAACCGTAAATTGAACCCCCAAATTGAACCCCGAACATGAATAACATTTTCCCTAATTTGGGGAAAAGGGAACCTTCCCCGGTCCCGCCTCCCCCCGCTCCCCGAGCCGCACCGCCGGTTTCTGCTGGCACGGGCGGCAGCGGCGGCGAGCGCAGCGCCCCCCTTTCTACTGGGCATGCGCGTCCCCCCCCCCCCCCCCGCCCTGTACCTGCGTACCTGCAGTACCGCTTTTTGTCCACGAGGGGGCAGTAGCGAGCACGGCGCCGCCCTCACTACTGCGCATGCGCCACCGGGCGGGGCGTCCTCACCATGGCAACCGCCATTGACGTCCCACTCCGGCCAATCGGAGCGCGGCAGGCGATCCGACCAATCGGAGCGCGGCGGTCGCGTTGTGATTGGCTCGTCCTCCTGTCAATCCGCCCGGGGGCGGTTGCCATGGTGAGGAAGCCCCGCCCGGTCGCGCATGCGCAGTAGTAAGGACGGCGCCGCCCTCACTACTGCGCATGCGCCACAGGGCGGGGCGTCCTCACCATGGCAACCGCCCCCTGGCGGATTGACAGGAGGACGAGCCAATCACAGCGCGACCGCCGCGCTCCGATTGGTCGGATCGCCTGCCGCGCTCCGATTGGCCGGGGTGGGAGGCGCTGAAGATTGACGGCGCGACCGACCAATGGGACGGGCTCCCCGAGGACGGAAGCCGCTTCCGGCGCCGTGACCAATGGGCGCGCCGCATGGGCGGGCCGAGCCGCTCCGGAAGCGGAGGGGGCCGGGGGAAAATGGCGGCGCGCGCAGAAGCGGCTGCGGCGCGGCGCGGACCGGACCGCACCGCACCGCACCGGACCGGCGCGGGCGGAAAGCACCGGGCAGCCGGACAGCGTCGCGGTGCCGCTGGACAGCGTCGCGAGGCAGCTGGACAGCGTCGAGGCCAGCGGGGGGGCGCGGGGAAGGCGGCCGGGGTCCCGAGGCGGCTCCGAGGGGAGACGGCGTTGCGGGGGGGCGGGCTGAGGCGTCTGGGGAGGTGCTCGCGGCTCCCGGGGCTGGCAAACGGGCTCGCGTGGCTGGCAAACGGGCTCGCGTGGCTGGTGTTGGGGCTTCAGCCGGAGAGGGAGTCGTGTGGCTTTGGGCTGAGGGGCGGGGGTGGAGTCCGGCGTTTTGGGGACTTGCGCAGAGGCTCAGCGGCTGGGTTTTGGGGCTCGGAAGGGGGCAGTAAGTGATGCGGTTTGGGGGCGGAGAGCAGAAGCCGTTTTGGCTGGTTCTGCAGGGGGGGTGGGCAGGAGGGTGTTGGGGGCTGCGGGGGAAAGCAGGGGCTGGGCGGGCTGCGGGGTGCTCAAACAGCAGGTGAGGTTTTCAAATCTGCAACTTGTAACTGTTGCAGCTTTATTCTGGCTTCCTCCATTTTTGCAAAAGCTTCTGTTGCTAGACAGAGCATTCCTCTGTGTATCAGCTACTTGAGCTAGTTTATTTCAATGCGTCTGATCCGGTTTGTCTGTTGAGCAAAGTGGCATTTAAAGGTGACGTTTCACCGGATGCCAGCGGCTGTGCCTTATTTCCAGTATAAAGATGTATTCCCCAAATATCAGAGTGGGATATAACAACTGCAGCTGGTCAAAAGTAACACTGAAATGCAAAATTTAGAATTTCTTTTTTCCCATTGGCTCCTCCTCAGTATGAACACAAAGTTAATTTCTATTCTTAATTCCTATTTATGCTACATATATGAAGGATGAACGCGAGGAAAGGAGACCATAAAATACTGGCCTATTGCTATTTGTATGCTGTGCTTTGAACAGAAGAGACAAAACTGTCCTTTTTGTGAAATAATACTGGCTGTATCAGTGCCGTCCTCGTGTTTTTATTCAAAAATGTGAGATTTGTTGCCCCGAATGGTGAGAGTAGTTTTTGTTAATGGAAGTCGCAAGAGGTTCTGCCACCTTAAAAACCATAGAATCGTAGAATGGTTAGAATTGGAAGGGACCTTCAAGATCATCGTGTTGCAGCCCCCCTGCCTTGGGCAGGGACGCCTCCACTAGAGCGGGTTGCTCAAAGCCCCGTCCAGCCTGGCCTTAAACACTTCCAGGGATGGGGCATCCACAGCTTCCCCGGGCAACCTGTTCCAGTGCCTCACCACCCTCACGGTAAAGAATTTCCTCCTAATATCTAGTCTGAATCTCCCCTCTTCCGATTTAAAATCGTTACCCCTTGTCCTGTCGCTACCTTTCCCGACAGAGAGTCCCTCTCCGGCTCTCCCGTGGGCTCCCTTCAGATATTGGAAGGCTGCTCTGAGGTCTCCCCGGAGCCTTCTCTTCTCCAGGCTAAACAACCCCAGCTCTCTCAGTCTCTCTTCACAGGGGAGGTGCTCCGTCCCTCCGATGGTTTTCGTGGCCCTCCGCTGGGCCCCTTCCAACAGGTCCACGTCCTTCCCGTGTCGAGGACTCCAAAGCTGGACACCGTACTCCAGGTGGGGTCTCGCGTGCGCAGAGTAGAGGGGGGTAGAATCGCCTCCCGTGACCCGCTGGCCACGCTTCTCTTGATGCAGCCCAGGGTGGGGTTGGCTTTCTGGGCTGCCAGCGCGCGTTGCCGGCTCGTACTGACGTGTAATAATGCTACTGATGTACCGTTAGCAGCCTCGTGTTAAAAGAAGCAAGAAGCTGTAATATCCTTAATTTAGACAGTTTTTACGTGAAATGGTGCATCCTCACTGTTTTGTCACTTTCAGGAGCGAGCAATTGACCGAGAGCACGAGAGAGACCTTTTCCAGCAAGAGATAGGGAAGCCGGAACAACAGCTTAAGGTTCCACAAAGGATTCGGCCTGTCAGCGAGCATCAAACCGGAGAGGTAACGCGCGCTATTGCTTGTACTCAAGGGATCTAAATGGTACGCTGACAGCCGTTCGGATACCCTAGGGAAGCTGTTTTATGGTGTCCCTAACCTGCATCCGTTCGCAAGGCAGGAAAGGAAATCCCCCGAGATGAAAGGCTACGGTGTCGGGGGAACGTGGGGAAAGTGTGTTCTGGGTGTTTTTTGAGTCGGTCGGTTGGATGTTTTTAGTAGCAGACACACAGAAGCCTCGTAACTTTCAAAAAGACTCCCTCGCGTAACTTAATTTAGAAAATGGGGTTTTCAAAAGCCCGTGGAAACATTCAGGACTCCTGTAGCGATTCCCCCTGCTCTTGCGTCCTTTTGTGACATCCTGTTGGTAGCACGGGTACGGGCACCGCAGGAACGCAGTGACCAAGGGGTCACAGCCGAGACGTAGCGGCGCTCTCTGCGTGCGCCTCCCCGGGAGACGTCTGTCTCCCCTGAAACAATCTGGTGACCGCAGAAGGGCAGCTCGAGGAAGTCACAGCAACCTCTTAGGCCCAGCAAAAGCCAGAAAAGCGACAGCGGTGCAAACGCTGTGTATTGTGAAGCTTTTTGCCTGTTTTGTTTGGTGACCTTTGGGTCAATTAAACTGCATTTTATTTTTTGGTGGGTTTTCTCCTGTCTTGCTTTTAGAGCAAGGCTGATATTTTTGCGTGATTCTCTCGCCCGATTTTCAGTCTTCAGCTTCTTCTCAGGTGGCACTGCAATTTTCAAAGAAAAGCTCTTCCTTTCGGTTCAGTTCAGTTGCTGTCGTTCGGTTCTTAAATGGTAGCAACGTTTAGTATTCTATATTAGATAGTTTATGACCACAGACAGTAATGGGACATACATGGATAGACGTGAAATGTAAGTTGTCAAAATATTTATTGCCCTACAATTCTCGGAGGTAGGGGTGTGTTTCCTGGGGTTTCAAAATCTATTTCACTAAAAAGGTTTGTAACAAATCCTGCAAAGTGTTCAGCCCGTACCGGGCGACCTGGCTGTCGTCAGCCTGTGCGTACAAGGAGTGGTGGGCCATTAGCCGAATGTGTGTTAACCGACACGCGTGGAGCAATTCCGCATCCGTCTGCTTCTGTGGCAAAGCGGGTGCCCGCTCCTGTCCTACGGACACGTTCCACAGAGGGGGGAGGCACAATTAGTTTTCCTGAATCCGGGATGTTCGTTTTGAGTTCGTTTTGTGATGCGTCTCCTCATAATTTGAGGCATGGGCAGCGTGTGAATTCCTAGTTAAAATTCTCACAGTTAAAAAGGCAAAACTTCTCCCGAGAAAAAAAATTTCAAATTTGATTGCATAATGAAACGAGGCCTGTTTTTCTGCACAGAAACGATTTGTGGGAATCGTCCTGAATTACAAGCGTGTATACCCAGATGTGTACACTCCAAGTTGGCAGATAGGCTGCAGCAGCAATGTAAAGCATGCTTTAAGGTGAAAGATGGCTGTAACTGTGATGAAAACTTTAAGGTTCGTACTAGATGCTTTTAAAGTAGGATTTTTCACAGGCAGGCGCAGCGGCAATTTTAGAGCCGAGTGGTGCCGAATATTACCCATTTACAGACAGAATTCTCGGTACTGTCTTAGATTTACATCGAATTTCTATCAAATGAGCCACCTAGCCTTCCTATATAGTATATTTTGGTGCCCCGATATTACTTGGCGTATTTCATAAGTATACCTTTTATGGCCGTTTCTCGTGCTTTTCCGAGAGAGCTGCTTTACTTTTTCATAGTTGCACGGTTTTTGAATGCCTCTTCTGCCTTTCAGATCTTCTCTTTCTCCTACGCCTTAAATACTCGTACAAGAACAAGCAGAAAATGTTATGTGCAGCTGTAACGTGCTTTGGGGTTTTTTTTGGTAGGATGAAATGGAAATACTGGGACTGGCGATCCAGAAGTCTGAAGAAGCCACCGTAAAGGACCGTCCCAGTGACTACCGTCGAGTTAGGATTATTAAAAGCACCAAAGCGACACGCTCGTAGAGATGGGGACTACCTCTGGACACGTGTTAATCCCGGTCAGGTGTCCTCGGGATACAGATGGTCTGCGCTTCCTGCTCTGACAAGACAGAAGCGATGAGCTTCAGGATGAGCTCCTGAAGACAAGAAAGAGGCCAGGTGCCGGGGTTCTTGTCTCTTTGTTTGTTTGTTTTGGGCGGGGGGTGGCGGGCGGGCGGGCGTGTGGCTTCCAAAACAGGGTGCGCGGTTGACTGCAGGTGGCAGCCTGCAGAGCTCTTTTGCTGCCTGACCTCGCCTTTTCTTTGTCACTCCTCTTTCATGGCATCTGCGCTGAAAGCCGGGGCGGTCAACGAAGAGACGTGGACAAAACGGGACGAACCGGCGCCGCTTCTGCCTGTTTTCCAGGCTTTGCCACGAACCAAGGAGCATCATCAGCCTCGTCACTGGTGGCGGCGAGTCCTGAGGTGGCTTAGGTGAGTCGAGCCTTCCAGGAACGTCCGTTGTCCGTAGCCTACGGCGTGTCATTTGGACGTCAGTCGGAAGGAGGTTTCCCTTTCTGAAAGGGCACCGGTTTCTCGTGCCAAGCGGTTGCCTCTCCTGAAGTTCCCACGAGAGGGGATCCTCGGAGACGATGCGCTGGGCAGCAGAAGTCATCAGCGAGGAGACGTCGCGCGCTCTATTAAATAGGGACAAAAAGAAAGACGATGTCCTTCCAAAGGCCCGAGCGCGGCACCTCTTCCGACGGCCGATGGCATGGCCGGCCTTTGGGCTCTGGGTCCCCCGTAACAGCGGGGACGCGGCCAAACCCTGTTCCTCTGCGTGTTCGGCACAGCCAAAAGCCTTGGCCGGTCCGCCGGTCGTTTTCGGTAGCCTGGTGGACTGCGGCACCGGGGATTGGATTTCCCCCCGCCAAAAGTACAGCCGTTTGGGGAATCTCTTACCTTCCTGGTTTTTTCTATCGTAAAGGAGACTTTAAAAAAAGGGTTAAAGTCGTATAACGTGCAAACTGACTTGCAGGCTTTAAACGGCAACCGTCCACCGGCTGTAGCCTACAGCGTCTTAGGCGTCCCTAAGCGGCGAGGTATTTGTTCCAAATCTTTGAAAAGAGAGGCGACTGAAGGTAACGGGTTGGGTTTTTGGTTGGGTTTTTTTTCTAGTTTTTTTGTTTTTTGTTTTTCCCCCCCCTTTTCTTTAGGCGGAGCGCTCTGAAGAACCTGATTTCTGCCTGGCTTTCAGCGTCGCGTTTCCCCGGCAGTGCGGTAGCATCTCTCTCGGGCAGTGCCGCCGGCCAGATGTCCCTCCTCCTTGGGTAGGAGAGAAAGCAGCCCCCGGTCAAATGACAACTGCGCGTTCTGGAGACGGAGAGCGCAACGGTGGGGGTTCGGAGCTGTGCCAGTTGAATTAGCGCCGAAGAAAAAGTCCGAGGCTTTTCTAGCGTGAGTATTTTTCTTGGCCGTATCTAAACGCGCGCAGAGCTTTCCAGCGGCAGGGAAAGGGAAGGGAGGAGGCGCTTCCCCCCAGCGGGCGGAGGGTTTGTTACGCTGTTAGGCTGAGAAGGTGTTGCAAGTGGCACGGGTCAGTCTGAATAGGGACCTGAAGCGTCGGGATGGCTCCGGCTTTGGCAGGCCGTGCCGCCTTTGGAGCGGAGCTGTTTCCCCGCAATCCTCCTGTAGCTCAGCTCCTGTCCTGTCCCTCGGCCGGAGGGAATTCCTCTACTCTCTTCGGTGCTCTTTCGTTTGATGATGCTGATCTCCGGTTGGGGTTTGCTGTTTGTTTTGCAGGTGCCTCGTTGTCCGCGTCTCGTGCTGCTCGACAGATGCCCCGGCCCGGGTTTGCAGCCGGTGGTGGAGCCGCCTGAGGGGAAGGGGCCAGCCCTGGGTCTGGTCGTTCGGTGCATTTTTTGGGGCGAATTAAAAAAACCGGTGGGGGGGGGGGGGGAGGGGGTGTGATGATGTCATTTGGGGCAGCCGGATGTCAGCGGGGGAGCGACGGTGCGGCGGAGGAGCAGGTGAGTGGGGGTTAAGTGGGGTTCCCCCCACAAGAGGGTGGGTCACGGCCCCCAAACGCCTGAAAACTTGGTGCGGGGCAGGTGGTTGGGGTTTTGGGCGGTGGTGTTTAAAAAATGTTAAAAGCTGTATATGCGGGGGTGAGGCATTGGAGTAGAGAACAATCTCTCATTTTTCTGTGTGTTGAAAAATAATATTCCCTTACGTATATAAAAGGAGTTCCAAATACCAACCCGTATCTCTAAGGATTCTGTATTATTTAATGGGAGTTTAGACGACGGAAAGATTTTTTAAAAGATTTATTTATAAAGAGAGATTGAAGCGTCAAAGCGGATGTCTGGACAGGTCGCTAGTCCAATTGGATGTTGTCTATCTATCGTGCGTGTTAATCTGTAAGTCTAAACAGATGTGACTCTTAGCAGACGTTCTGTCGAAGTGTATCAAGAGCATCCGTTTTCCCTAAGTCTTACCCACGGGTCGGTCAGTGCGGAGGCGTAAACGCCTGTGCTGTAGATGGTTCCAGACTGCAAAGAGAGCCTATCGCTAGAAGGGATTTCCAAACTGGCCCTCCCCTCTGCTCTCTCTTGCCGGCGTCCAAGCGCTTTCAAAAGCGCTTTAAGCAGGAGTGTTGATTCCCAGGAGGATAGGGAAGCTCTACAGAGAGACTTAGGTAGATTGGATCGTTGGGCCAACATCAGTGGTATGAGTTTCAACAAGGGCAGGTGCCAGGTTCTGCGCGTGGGCCACAATAACCCCGAGCAGCGCTACAGGCTTGGGGAAACGTGGCTGGAAAACCACCTGGAAGAAAGAGACCTGGGGGTTCTAATGGACAAGCGGCTGAACGTGAGCCGGCAGTGTGCCCAGGTGGCCACGAAAGCCAACGGCATCCTGGCTTGTATTAGAAACAGCGTGAGCAGCAGAAGTAGGGAGGCGATTGTGCCCCTGTACTCGGCACTGGTGAGGCCACACCTGGAGTATTGCGTCCGGTTTTGGGCACCTCAATCCAAGAGAGATGTCGAGGTGCTGGAGCGAGTGCAGAGGAGGGCAACGAAGCTGGTGAAGGGCCTGGAAAACAAATCCTATGAAGAGCGGTTGAAGGAGCTGGGACTGTTTAGTATGAGGAAGAGGGGGCTGAGGGGAGACCTCGTCACTCTCTAAACCTACTTGAAAGGACACTGTAGAGAGGTCGGTGCTGGTCTCTTGGCACGGGTAGGTAATGACAGAACGAGAGGGAACGGCTTCAAGCTCCAACAGGGTAGGTTTAGACTGGACATTAGGAAAGAATGTTTCACAGAGGGAGTGGTCGGGCATTGGAACAGGCTACCCAGGGAGGTGGTCGAGTCACCATCCCTGGATGTGTTTAAGAACCGTCGAGATGTGGTGTTGGGGGATATGGTGTAGGGGAGAACTTTGTAGAGTAGGGTAGATGGTTGGACTCGATGATCCCAAGGGTCTCTTGCAACCTAGACGATTCTATGATTCTATGAAAAGCAGCCCCTTCCCCCGTTTCCCCTCCCGCCCTGGGGAGCTGGATCGGTGCAGCGGGACAGGAGGAAAAAAACCCAGCCCCGTTTTCCTGCAGGGACGCAAAGCTCCCCGATGTCTCTGTGGTGGATAAGGCGGCACCCCCGCCTGCCTTCCTGGACGCCGGCGGACTGGCTGCTGTCGCCCCCACGGCCCCCGGGGCCACGCGCAGAGCGCCGCGGCGTCCCTGGGGCTGGTTGCGGGGCGAACACCGGAGGTTTTTGGCGCCGAGGCGACGGCTGCGGCTGCCCGGACTGCGAGCGGGGACAGGGCAGAGAGCGGGAAGGCCTGCCCGCCGGTAAGTGGTCACGGTCCCTGGGTGGAGGGAAGCGGGCTGAGAGCGGTCACCGCTCATGGCCCCGGTGAGGTCTCAGAGGGGGACAAGGAAGGGGGCGTGGGCGCTGCCCGGTGCTTTCCGCCCGCTGCGGACCGGTCCGCAGCGATTTCTGGGCTGGCCGCCGTTTTCCCCCGGCCCCCTCCGCTTCCGGAGCGGCTCGGCCCGCCCATACCGCGCGCCCATTGGTCGCGGTGCCGTAAGCGGCGTCCGTCCTCTAGGAGCCCCCGTCCCATTGGTCGATCGCGCCGTCAATCTCCAGCGCCTCCCAGTCCGGCCAATCGGAGCGCGGCAGGCGATCCGACCAATCGGAGCGGGGCGGTCGCGTTGTGATTGGCTCGTTCTCCTGTCAATCCGCCCGGGGGCGGTTGCCATGGTGAGGAAGCCCCGCCCGGTAGCGCATGCGCAGTAGTAAGGACGGCGCCGCCCTCACTACTGCGCATGCGCCACCGGGCGGGGCGTCCTCACCATGGCAACCGCCATTGACGTCCCACTCCGGCCAATCGGAGCGCGGCAGGCGATCCGACCAATCGGAGCGCGGCGGTCGCGTTGTGATTGGCTCGTCCTCCTGTCAATCCGCCCGGGGGCGGTTGCCATGGTGAGGAAGCCCCGCCTGGTCGCGCATGCGCAGTAGTAAGGGCGGCGCCGTGCTCGCTACTGCCGCCTTGTGGACAAAAATCGGTACTGCAGGTGGGGGGGCGCGCATGCGCAGTGGAAAGAGTGGCGCCGCCCTCGCTGCTGCCGCCGCTTGTGGACAAAAAGCGGTACTGCAGGTACGGGGGTAGGGGGGTCCGGCCGCATGCGCAGTGGACGGGGGGGGGGGGGGGGGCGCTGCGCTCGCCGCTGCCGCCCGTGCCAGCAGAAACCGGCGCTGCAGCTCGGCGGATGCGGGGGGGGAAGGCGGAGCCCTGGGAGGTTCCATTTTCCCCAAATTGGGGAAAATTATTCAATTTGGGGTTTTTTTCGGTGCTTTTCCGCAACGGAAAAGACTTCAGGGTTTTGTTAGGGTTTTTCTTGCCCTTCCCCGCCGCCGGGGACGGCGCCCATGCGGGGGCTGACGCTGCAGAACCGTAAATTGAACCCCCAAATTGAACCCCGAACATGAATAACATTTTCCCTAATTTGGGGAAAAGGGAACCTTCCCCGGTCCCGCCTCCCCCCGCTCCCCGAGCCGCACCGCCGGTTTCTGCTGGCACGGGCGGCAGCGGCGGCGAGCGCAGCGCCCCCCTTTCTACTGGGCATGCGCGTCCCCCCCCCCCCCCCCGCCCTGTACCTGCGTACCTGCAGTACCGCTTTTTGTCCACGAGGGGGCAGTAGCGAGCACGGCGCCGCCCTCACTACTGCGCATGCGCCACCGGGCGGGGCGTCCTCACCATGGCAACCGCCATTGACGTCCCACTCCGGCCAATCGGAGCGCGGCAGGCGATCCGACCAATCGGAGCGGGGCGGTCGCGTTGTGATTGGCTCGTCCTCCTGTCAATCCGCCCGGGGGGCGGTTGCCATGGTGAGGAAGCCCCGCCCGGTCGCGCATGCGCAGTAGTAAGGACGGCGCCGCCCTCACTACTGCGCATGCGCCACCGGGCGGGGCGTCCTCACCATGGCAACCGCCTCCTGGCGGATTGACAGGAGGACGAGCCAATCACAGCGCGACCGCCGCGCTCCGATTGGTCGGATCGCCTGCCGCGCTCCGATTGGCCGGGGTGGGAGGCGCTGAAGATTGACGGCGCGACCGACCAATGGGACGGGCTCCCCGAGGACGGAAGCCGCTTCCGGCGCCGTGACCAATGGGCGCGCCGCATGGGCGGGCCGAGCCGCTCCGGAAGCGGAGGGGGCCGGGGGAAAATGGCGGCGCGCGCAGAAGCGGCTGCGGCGCGGCGCGGCGCGGCGCGGACCGCACCGCACCGGACCGGCGCGGGCGGAAAGCACCGGGCAGCCGGACAGCGTCGCGGTGCCGCTGGACAGCGTCGCGGTGCCGCTGGACAGCGTCGCGGTGCCGCTGGGCAGCGTCGCGAGGCAGCTGGACAGCGTCGAGGCCAGCGGGGGGGCGCGGGGAAGGCGGCCGGGGTCCCGAGGCGGCTCCGAGGGGAGACGGCGTTGCGGGGGGGCGGGCTGAGGCGTCTGGGGAGGTGCTCGCGGCTCCTGGGGCTGGCAAACGGGCTCGCGTGGCTGGTGTTGGGGCTTCAGCCGGAGAGGGAGTCGTGTGGCTTTGGGCTGAGGGGCGGGGGTGGAGTCCGGCGTTTTGGGGACTTGAGCAGAGGCTCAGCGGCTGGGTTTTGGGGCTCGGAAGGGGGCAGTAAGTGATGCGGTTTGGGGGCGGAGAGCAGAAGCCGTTTTGGCTGGTTCTGCACGGGGGGTGGGCAGGAGGGCGTTGGGGGCTGCGGGGGAAAGCAGGGGCTGGGCGGGCTGCGGGGTGCTCAAACAGCAGGTGAGGTTTTCAAATCTGCAACTTGTAACTGTTGCAGCTTTGTTCTGGCTTCCTCCATTTTTGCAAAAGCTTCTGTTGCTAGACAGAGCATTCCTCTGTGTATCAGCTACTTGAGCTAGTTTATTTCAATGCGTCTGATCAGGTTTGTCTGTTCAGCAAAGTGGCATTTAAAGGTGACGTTTCACCGGATGCCAGCGGCTGTGCCTTATTTCCAGTATAAAGATGTATTCCCCAAATATCAGAGTGGGATATAACAACTGCAGCTGGTCAAAAGTAACACTGAAATGCAAAATTTAGAATTTCTTTTTTCCCATTGGCTCCTCCTCAGTATGAACACAAAGTTAATTTCTATTCTTAATTCCTATTTATGCTACATATATGAAGGATGAACGCGAGGAAAGGAGACCATAAAATACTGGCCTATTGCTATTTGTATGCTGTGCTTTGAACAGAAGAGACAAAACTGTCCTTTTTGTGAAATAATACTGGCTGTATCAGTGCCGTCCTCGTGTTTTTATTCAAAAATGTGAGATTTGTTGCCCCGAATGGTGAGAGTAGTTTTTGTTAATGGAAGTCGCAAGAGGTTCTGCCACCTTAAAAACCATAGAATCGTAGAATGGTTAGAGTTGGAAGGGACCTTCAAGATCATCGTGTTGCAGCCCCCCTGCCTTGGGCAGGGACGCCTCCACTAGAGCGGGTTGCTCAAAGCCCCGTCCAGCCTGGCCTTAAACACTTCCAGGGATGGGGCATCCACAGCTTCCCCGGGCAACCTGTTCCAGTGCCTCACCACCCTCACGGTAAAGAATTTCCTCCTAACATCTAGTCTGAATCTCCCCTCTTCCGATTTAAAACCGTTACCCCTTGTCCTGTCGCTACCTTTCCCGACAGAGAGTCCCTCTCCGGCTCTCCCGTAGGCTCCCTTCAGATATTGGAAGGCTGCTCTGAGGTCTCCCCGGAGCCTTCTCTTCTCCAGGCTGAACAACCCCAGCTCTCTCAGTCTCTCTTCACAGGGGAGGTGCTCCGTCCCTCCGATGGTTTTCGTGGCCCTCCGCTGGGCCCCTTCCAACAGGTCCACGTCCTTCCCGTGTCGAGGACTCCAAAGCTGGACACCGTACGCCAGGTGGGGTCTCGCGTGCGCAGAGTAGAGGGGGGTAGAATCGCCTCCCGTGACCCGCTGGCCACGCTTCTCTTGATGCAGCCCAGGGTGGGGTTGGCTTTCTGGGCTGCCAGCGCGCGTTGCCGGCTCGTACTGACATGTAATAATGCTACTGACGTACCGTTAGCAGCCTCGTGTTAAAAGAAGCGAGAAGCTGTAATATCCTTAATTTAGACAGTTTTTACGTGAAATGGTGCATCCTCACTGTTTCGTCACTTTCAGGAGCGAGCAATTGACCGAGAGCACGAGAGAGACCTTTTCCAGCAAGAGATAGGGAAGCCGGAACAACAGCTTAAGGTTCCACAAAGGATTCGGCCTGTCAGCGAGCATCAAACCGGAGAGGTAACGCGCGCTATTGCTTGTACTCAAGGGATCTAAATGGTACGCTGACAGCCGTTCGGATACCCTAGGGAAGCTGTTTTATGGTGTCCCTAACCTGCATCCGTTCGCAAGGCAGGAAAGGAAATCCCCCGAGATGAAAGGCTACGGTGTCGGGGGAACGTGGGGAAAGTGTGTTCTGGGTGTTTTTTGAGTCGGTCGGTTGGATGTTTTTAGTAGCAGACACACAGAAGCCTCGTAACTTTCAAAAAGACTCCCTCGCGTAACTTAATTTAGAAAATGGGGTTTTCAAAAGCCCGTGGAAACATTCAGGACTCCTGTAGCGATTCCCCCTGCTCTTGCGTCCTTTTGTGACGTCCTGTTGGTAGCACGGGTACGGGCACCGCAGGAACGCAGTGACCAAGGGGTCACAGCCGAGACGTAGCGGCGCTCTCTGCGTGCGCCTCCCCGGGAGACGTCTGTCTCCCCTGAAACAATCTGGTGACCGCAGAAGGGCAGCTCGAGGAAGTCACAGCAACCTCTTAGGCCCAGCAAAAGCCAGAAAAGCGACAGCGGTGCAAACGCTGTGTGTTGTGAAGCTTTTTGCCTGTCTTGTTTGGTGACCTTTGGGTCAATTGAACTGCATTTTATTTTTTGGTGGGTTTTCTCCTGTCTTGCTTTTAGAGCAAGGCTGATATTTTTGCGTGATTCTCTCGCCCGATTTTCAGTCTTCAGCTTCTTCTCAGGTGGCACTGCGATTTTCAAAGAAAAGCTCTTCCTTTCGGTTCAGTTCAGTTGCTGTCGTTCGGTTCTTAAATGGTAGCAACGTTTAGTATTCTATATTAGATAGTTTATGACCACAGACAGTAATGGGACATACATGGATAGACGTGAAATGTAAGTTGTCAAAATATTTATTGCCCTACAATTCTCGGAGGTAGGGGTGTGTTTCCTGGGGTTTCAAAATCTATTTCACTAAAAAGGTTTGTAACAAATCCTGCAAAGTGTTCAGCCCGTACCGGGCGACCTGGCTGTCGTCAGCCTGTGCGTACAAGGAGTGGTGGGCCATTAGCCGAATGTGTGTTAACCGACACGCGTGGAGCAATTCCGCATCCGTCTGCTTCTGTGGCAAAGCGGGTGCCCGCTCCTGTCCTACGGACACGTTCCACAGAGGGGGGAGGCACAATTAGTTTTCCTGAATCCGGGATGTTCGTTTTGAGTTCGTTTTGTGATGCGTCTCCTCATAATTTGAGGCATGGGCAGCGTGTGAATTCCTAGTTAAAATTCTCACAGTTAAAAAGGCAAAACTTCTCCCGAGAAAAAAAATTTCAAATTTGATTGCATAATGAAACGAGGCCTGTTTTTCTGCACAGAAACGATTTGTGGGAATCGTCCTGAATTACAAGCGTGTATACACAGACGTGTACACTCCAAGTTGGCAGATAGGCTGCAGCAGCAATGTAAAGCATGCTTTAAGGTGAAAGATGGCTGTAACTGTGATGAAAACTTTAAGGTTCGTACTAGATGCTTTTAAAGTAGGATTTTTCACAGGCAGGCGCAGCGGCAATTTTAGAGTCGAGTGGTGCCGAATATTACCCATTTACAGACAGAATTCTCGGTACTGTCTTAGATTTACATCGAATTTCTATCAAATGAGCCACCTAGCCTTCCTATATAGTATATTTTGGTGCCCCGATATTACTTGGCGTATTTCATAAGTATACCTTTTATGGCCGTTTCTCGTGCTTTTCCGAGAGAGCTGCTTTACTTTTTCATAGTTGCACGGTTTTTGAATGCCTCTTCTGCCTTTCAGATCTTCTCTTTCTCCTACGCCTTAAATACTCGTACAAGAACGTGCAGAAAATGTTATGTGCAGCTGTAACGTGCTTTGGGGTTTTTTTTGGTAGGATGAAATGGAAATACTGGGACTGGCGATCCAGAAGTCTGAAGAAGCCACCGTAAAGGACCGTCCCAGTGACTACCGTCGAGTTAGGATTATTAAAAGCACCAAAGCGACACGCTCGTAGAGATGGGGACTACCTCTGGACACGTGTTAATCCCGGTCAGGTGTCCTCGGGATACAGATGGTCTGCGCTTCCTGCTCTGACAAGACAGAAGCGATGAGCTTCAGGATGAGCTCCTGAAGACAAGAAAGAGGCCAGGTGCCGGGGTTCTTGTCTCTTTGTTTGTTTGTTTGTTTGTTTGTTTTGGGCGGGGGGTGGCGGGCGGGCGGGCGTGTGGCTTCCAAAACAGGGTGCGCGGTTGACTGCAGGTGGCAGCCTGCAGAGCTCTTTTGCTGCCTGACCTCGCCTTTTCTTTGTCACTCCTCTTTCATGGCATCTGCGCTGAAAGCCGGGGCGGTCAACGAAGAGACGTGGACAAAACGGGACGAACCGGCGCCGCTTCTGCCTGTTTTCCAGGCTTTGCCACGAACCAAGGAGCATCATCAGCCTCGTCACTGGTGGCGGCGAGTCCTGAGGTGGCTTAGGTGAGTCGAGCCTTCCAGGAACGTCCGTTGTCCGTAGCCTACGGCGTGTCATTTGGACGTCAGTCGGAAGGAGGTTTCCCTTTCTGAAAGGGCACCGGTTTCTCGTGCCAAGCGGTTGCCTCTCCTGAAGTTCCCACGAGAGGGGATCCTCGGAGACGATGCGCTGGGCAGCAGAAGTCATCAGCGAGGAGACGTCGCGCGCTCTATTAAATAGGGACAAAAAGAAAGACGATGTCCTTCCAAAGGCCCGAGCGCGGCACCTCTTCCGACGGCCGATGGCATGGCCGGCCTTTGGGCTCTGGGTCCCCCGTAACAGCGGGGACGCGGCCAAACCCTGTTCCTCTGCGTGTTCGGCACAGCCAAAAGCCTTGGCCGGTCCGCCGGTCGTTTTCGGTAGCCTGGTGGATCGCGGCACCGGGGATTGGATTTCCCCCCGCCAAAAGTACAGCCGTTTGGGGAATCTCTTACCTTCCTGGTTTTTTCTATCGTAAAGGAGACTTTAAAAAAAGGGTTAAAGTCGTATAACGTGCAAACTGACTTGCAGGCTTTAAACGGCAACCGTCCACCGGCTGTAGCCTACAGCGTCTTAGGCGTCCCTAAGCGGCGAGGTATTTGTTCCAAATCTTTGAAAAGAGAGGCGACTGAAGGTAACGGGTTGGGTTTTTGGTTGGGTTTTTTTTCTAGTTTTTTTGTTTTTTGTTTTTCCCCCCCCTTTTCTTTAGGCGGAGCGCTCTGAAGAACCTGATTTCTGCCTGGCTTTCAGCGTCGCGTTTCCCCGGCAGTGCGGTAGCATCTCTCTCGGGCAGTGCCGCCGGCCAGATGTCCCTCCTCCTTGGGTAGGAGAGAAAGCAGCCCCCGGTCAAATGACAACTGCGCGTTCTGGAGACGGAGAGCGCAACGGTGGGGGTTCGGAGCTGTGCCAGTTGAATTAGCGCCGAAGAAAAAACCCGAGGCTTTTCTAGCGTGAGTATTTTTCTTGGCCGTATCTAAACGCGCGCAGAGCTTTCCAGCGGCAGGGAAAGGGAAGGGAGGAGGCGCTTCCCCCCAGCGGGCGGAGGGTTTGTTACGCTGTTAGGCTGAGAAGGTGTTGCAAGTGGCACGGGTCAGTCTGAATAGGGACCTGAAGCGTCGGGATGGCTCCGGCTTTGGCAGGCCGTGCCGTCTTTGGAGCGGAGCTGTTTCCCCGCAATCCTCCTGTAGCTCAGCTCCTGTCCTGTCCCTCGGCCGGAGGGAATTCCTCTACTCTCTTCGGTGCTCTTTCGTTTGACGATGCTGATCTCCGGTTGGGGTTTGCTGTTTGTTTTGCAGGTGCCTCGTTGTCCGCGTCTCGTGCTGCTCGACAGATGCCCCGGCCCGGGTTTGCAGCCGGTGGTGGAGCCGCCTGAGGGGAAGGGGCCAGCCCTGGGTCTGGTCGTTCGGTGCATTTTTTGGGGCGAATTAAAAAAACCGGTGCGTGTGGGGGGGGGGGGGTGGTGTGATGATGTCATTTGGGGCAGCCGGATGTCAGCGGGGGAGCGACGGTGCGGCGGAGGAGCAGGTGAGTGGGGGTTAAGTGGGGTTCCCCCCACAAGAGGGTGGGTCACGGCCCCCAAACGCCTGAAAACTTGGTGCGGGGCAGGTGGTTGGGGTTTTGGGCGGTGGTGTTTAAAAAATGTTAAAAGCTGTATATGCGGGGGTGAGGCATTGGAGTAGAGAACAATCTCTCATTTTTCTGTGTGTTGAAAAATAATATTCCCTTACGTATATAAAAGGAGTTCAAAATACCAACCCGTATCTCTAAGGATTCTGTATTATTTAATGGGAGTTTAGACGACGGAAAGATTTTTGAAAAGATTTATTTATAAAGAGAGATTGAAGCGTCAAAGCGGATGTCTGGACAGGTCGCTAGTCCAATTGGATGTTGTCTATCGTGCGTGTTAATCTGTAAGTCTAAACAGATGTGACTCTTAGCAGAGGTTCTGTCGAAGTGTATCAAGAGCATCCGTTTTCCCTAAGTCTTACCCACGGGTCGGTCAGTGCGGAGGCGTAAACGCCTGTGCTGTAGATGGTTCCAGACTGCAAAGAGAGCCTATCGCTAGAAGGGATTTCCAAACTGGCCCTCCCCTCTGCTCTCTCTTGCCGGCGTCCAAGCGCTTTCAAAAGCGCTTTAAGCAGGAGTGTTGATTCCCAGGAGGATAGGGAAGCTCTACAGAGAGACTTAGGTAGATTGGATCGTTGGGCCAACATCAGTGGTATGAGTTTCAACAAGGGCGAGCGCCAGGTTCTGCGCGTGGGCCACAATAACCCCGAGCAGCGCTACAGGCTTGGGGAAACGTGGCTGGAAAACCACCTGGAAGAAAGAGACCTGGGGGTTCTAATGGACAAGCGGCTGAACGTGAGCCGGCAGTGTGCCCAGGTGGCCACGAAAGCCAACGGCATCCTGGCTTGTATTAGAAACAGCGTGAGCAGCAGAAGTAGGGAGGCGATTGTGCCCCTGTACTCGGCACTGGTGAGGCCACACCTGGAGTATTGCGTCCGGTTTTGGGCACCTCAATCCAAGAGAGATGTCGAGGTGCTGGAGCGAGTGCAGAGGAGGGCAACGAAGCTGGTGAAGGGCCTGGAAAACAAATCCTATGAAGAGCGGTTGAAGGAGCTGGGACTGTTTAGTATGAGGAAGAGGGGGCTGAGGGGAGACCTCGTCACTCTCTAAACCTACTTGAAAGGACACTGTAGAGAGGTCGGTGCTGGTCTCCTGGCACGGGTAGGTAATGACAGAACGAGAGGGAACGGCTTCAAGCTCCAACGGGGTAGGTTTAGACTGGACATTAGGAAAGAATGTTTCACAGAGGGAGTGGTCGGGCATTGGAACAGGCTACCCAGGGAGGTGGTCGAGTCACCATCCCTGGATGTGTTTAAGAACCGTCGAGATGTGGTGTTGGGGGATATGGTGTAGGGGAGAACTTTGTAGAGTAGGGTAGATGGTTGGACTCGATGATCCCAAGGGTCTCTTGCAACCTAGACGATTCTATGATTCTATGAAAAGCAGCCCCTTCCCCCGTTTCCCCTCCCGCCCTGGGGAGCTGGATCGGTGCAGCGGGACAGGAGGAAAAAAACCCAGCCCCGTTTTCCTGCAGGGACGCAAAGCTCCCCGATGTCTCTGTGGTGGATAAGGCGGCACCCCCGCCTGCCTTCCTGGACGCCGGCGGACTGGCTGCTGTCGCCCCCACGGCCCCCGGGGCCACGCGCAGAGCGCCGCGGCGTCCCTGGGGCTGGTTGCGGGGCGAACACCGGAGGTTTTTGGCGCCGAGGCGACGGCTGCGGCTGCCCGGACTGCGAGCGGGGACAGGGCAGAGAGCGGGAAGGCCTGCCCGCCGGTAAGTGGTCACGGTCCCTGGGTGGAGGGAAGCGGGCTGAGAGCGGTCACCGCTCATGGCCCCGGTGAGGTCTCAGAGGGGGACAAGGAAGGGGGCGTGGGCGCTGTCCGGCTGCCCGGTGCTTTCCGCCCGCTGCGGACCGGTCCGCAGCGATTTCTGGGCTGGCCGCCGTTTTCCCCCGGCCCCCTCCGGTTCCGGAGCGGCTCGGCCCGCCCATACCGCGCGCCCATTGGTCGCGGTGCCGTAAGCGGCGTCCGTCCTCTAGGAGCCCCCGTCCCATTGGTCGATCGCGCCGTCAATCTCCAGCGCCTCCCAGTCCGGCCAATCGGAGCGCGGCAGGCGATCCGACCAATCGGAGCGGGGCGGTCGCGTTGTGATTGGCTCGTTCTCCTGTCAATCCGCCCGGGGGCGGTTGCCATGGTGAGGAAGCCCCGCCCGGTCGCGCATGCGCAGTAGTAAGGACGGCGCCGCCCTCACTACTGCGCATGCGCCATCGGGCGGGGCGTCCTCACCATGGCAACCGCCATTGACGTCCCACTCCGGCCAATCGGAGCGCGGCAGGCGATCCGACCAATCGGAGCGCGGCGGTCGCGTTGTGATTGGCTCGTCCTCCTGTCAATCCGCCCGGGGGCGGTTGCCATGGTGAGGAAGCCCCGCCTGGTCGCGCATGCGCAGTAGTAAGGGCGGCGCCGTGCTCGCTACTGCCGCCTTGTGGACAAAAATCGGTACTGCAGGTGGGGGGGGCGCGCATGCGCAGTGGAAAGAGTGGCGCCGCCCTCGCTGCTGCCGCCGCTTGTGGACAAAAAGCGGTACTGCAGGTACGGGGGTAGGGGGGTCCGGCCGCATGCGCAGTGGACGGGGGGGGGGGGGGGCGCTGCGCTCGCCGCTGCCGCCCGTGCCAGCAGAAACCGGCGCTGCAGCTCGGCGGATGCGGGGGGGGAAGGCGGAGCCCTGGGAGGTTCCATTTTCCCCAAATTGGGGAAAATTATTCAATTTGGGGTTTTTTTCGGTGCTTTTCCGCAACGGAAAAGACTTCAGGGTTTTGTTAGGGTTTTTCTTGCCCTTCCCCGCCGCCGGGGACGGCGCCCATGCGGGGGCTGACGCTGCAGAACCGTAAATTGAACCCCCAAATTGAACCCCGAACATGAATAACATTTTCCCTAATTTGGGGAAAAGGGAACCTTCCCCGGTCCCGCCTCCCCCCGCTCCCCGAGCCGCACCGCCGGTTTCTGCTGGCACGGGCGGCAGCGGCGGCGAGCGCAGCGCCCCCCTTTCTACTGGGCATGCGCGTCCCCCCCCCCCCCCCCGCCCTGTACCTGCGTACCTGCAGTACCGCTTTTTGTCCACGAGGGGGCAGTAGCGAGCACGGCGCCGCCCTCACTACTGCGCATGCGCCACCGGGCGGGGCGTCCTCACCATGGCAACCGCCATTGACGTCCCACTCCGGCCAATCGGAGCGCGGCAGGCGATCCGACCAATCGGAGCGGGGCGGTCGCGTTGTGATTGGCTCGTCCTCCTGTCAATCCGCCCGGGGGGCGGTTGCCATGGTGAGGAAGCCCCGCCCGGTCGCGCATGCGCAGTAGTAAGGACGGCGCCGCCCTCACTACTGCGCATGCGCCACAGGGCGGGGCGTCCTCACCATGGCAACCGCCCCCTGGCGGATTGACAGGAGGACGAGCCAATCACAGCGCGACCGCCGCGCTCCGATTGGTCGGATCGCCTGCCGCGCTCCGATTGGCCGGGGTGGGAGGCGCTGAAGATTGACGGCGCGACCGACCAATGGGACGGGCTCCCCGAGGACGGAAGCCGCTTCCGGCGCCGTGACCAATGGGCGCGCCGCATGGGCGGGCCGAGCCGCTCCGGAAGCGGAGGGGGCCGGGGGAAAATGGCGGCGCGCGCAGAAGCGGCTGCGGCGCGGCGCGGCGCGGCGCGGACCGCACCGCACCGGACCGGCGCGGGCGGAAAGCACCGGGCAGCCGGACAGCGTCGCGGTGCCGCTGGACAGCGTCGCGGTGCCGCTGGACAGCGTCGAGGCCAGCGGGGGGGCGCGGGGAAGGCGGCCGGGGTCCCGAGGCGGCTCCGAGGGGAGACGGCGTTGCGGGGGGGCGGGCTGAGGCGTCTGGGGAGGTGCTCGCGGCTCCTGGGGCTGGCAAACGGGCTCGCGTGGCTGGTGTTGGGGCTTCAGCCGGAGAGGGAGTCGTGTGGCTTTGGGCTGAGGGGCGGGGGTGGAGTCCGGCGTTTTGGGGACTTGAGCAGAGGCTCAGCGGCTGGGTTTTGGGGCTCGGAAGGGGGCAGTAAGTGATGCGGTTTGGGGGCGGAGAGCAGAAGCCGTTTTGGCTGGTTCTGCACGGGGGGTGGGCAGGAGGGCTTTGGGGGCTGCGGGGGAAAGCAGGGGCTGGGCGGGCTGCGGGGTGCTCAAACAGCAGGTGAGGTTTTCAAATCTGCAACTTGTAACTGTTGCAGCTTTGTTCTGGCTTCCTCCATTTTTGCAAAAGCTTCTGTTGCTAGACAGAGCATTCCTCTGTGTATCAGCTACTTGAGCTAGTTTATTTCAATGCGTCTGATCAGGTTTGTCTGTTCAGCAAAGTGGCATTTAAAGGTGACGTTTCACCGGATGCCAGCGGCTGTGCCTTATTTCCAGTATAAAGATGTATTCCCCAAATATCAGAGTGGGATATAACAACTGCAGCTGGTCAAAAGTAACACTGAAATGCAAAATTTAGAATTTCTTTTTTCCCATTGGCTCCTCCTCAGTATGAACACAAAGTTAATTTCTATTCTTAATTCCTATTTATGCTACATATATGAAGGATGAACGCGAGGAAAGGAGACCATAAAATACTGGCCTATTGCTATTTGTATGCTGTGCTTTGAACAGAAGAGACAAAACTGTCCTTTTTGTGAAATAATACTGGCTGTATCAGTGCCGTCCTCGTGTTTTTATTCAAAAATGTGAGATTTGTTGCCCCGAATGGTGAGAGTAGTTTTTGTTAATGGAAGTCGCAAGAGGTTCTGCCACCTTAAAACCATAGAATCGTAGAATGGTTAGAGTTGGAAGGGACCTTCAAGATCATCGTGTTGCAGCCCCCCTGCCTTGGGCAGGGACGCCTCCACTAGAGCGGGTTGCTCAAAGCCCCGTCCAGCCTGGCCTTAAACACTTCCAGGGATGGGGCATCCACAGCTTCCCCGGGCAACCTGTTCCAGTGCCTCACCACCCTCACGGTAAAGAATTTCCTCCTAACATCTAGTCTGAATCTCCCCTCTTCCGATTTAAAACCGTTACCCCTTGTCCTGTCGCTACCTTTCCCGACAGAGAGTCCCTCTCCGGCTCTCCCGTAGGCTCCCTTCAGATATTGGAAGGCTGCTCTGAGGTCTCCCCGGAGCCTTCTCTTCTCCAGGCTGAACAACCCCAGCTCTCTCAGTCTCTCTTCACAGGGGAGGTGCTCCGTCCCTCCGATGGTTTTCGTGGCCCTCCGCTGGGCCCCTTCCAACAGGTCCACGTCCTTCCCGTGTCGAGGACTCCAAAGCTGGACACCGTACGCCAGGTGGGGTCTCGCGTGCGCAGAGTAGAGGGGGGTAGAATCGCCTCCCGTGACCCGCTGGCCACGCTTCTCTTGATGCAGCCCAGGGTGGGGTTGGCTTTCTGGGCTGCCAGCGCGCGTTGCCGGCTCGTACTGACATGTAATAATGCTACTGACGTACCGTTAGCAGCCTCGTGTTAAAAGAAGCGAGAAGCTGTAATATCCTTAATTTAGACAGTTTTTACGTGAAATGGTGCATCCTCACTGTTTTGTCACTTTCAGGAGCGAGCAATTGACCGAGAGCAGGAGAGAGACCTTTTCCAGCAAGAGATAGGGAAGCCGGAACAACAGCTTAAGGTTCCACAAAGGATTCGGCCTGTCAGCGAGCATCAAACCGGAGAGGTAACGCGCGCTATTGCTTGTACTCAAGGGATCTAAATGGTACGCTGACAGCCGTTCGGATACCCTAGGGAAGCTGTTTTATGGTGTCCCTAACCTGCATCCGTTCGCAAGGCAGGAAAGGAAATCCCCCGAGATGAAAGGCTACGGTGTCGGGGGAACGTGGGGAAAGTGTGTTCTGGGTGTTTTTTGAGTCGGTCGGTTGGATGTTTTTAGTAGCAGACACACAGAAGCCTCGTAACTTTCAAAAAGACTCCCTCGCGTAACTTAATTTAGAAAATGGGGTTTTCAAAAGCCCGTGGAAACATTCAGGACTCCTGTAGCGATTCCCCCTGCTCTTGCGTCCTTTTGTGACATCCTGTTGGTAGCACGGGTACGGGCACCGCAGGAACGCAGTGACCAAGGGGTCACAGCCGAGACGTAGCGGCGCTCTCTGCGTGCGCCTCCCCGGGAGACGTCTGTCTCCCCTGAAACAATCTGGTGACCGCAGAAGGGCAGCTCGAGGAAGTCACAGCAACCTCTTAGGCCCAGCAAAAGCCAGAAAAGCGACAGCGGTGCAAACGCTGTGTGTTGTGAAGCTTTTTGCCTGTCTTGTTTGGTGACCTTTGGGTCAATTGAACTGCATTTTATTTTTTGGTGGGTTTTCTCCTGTCTTGCTTTTAGAGCAAGGCTGATATTTTTGCGTGATTCTCTCGCCCGATTTTCAGTCTTCAGCTTCTTCTCAGGTGGCACTGCGATTTTCAAAGAAAAGCTCTTCCTTTCGGTTCAGTTCAGTTGCTGTCGTTCGGTTCTTAAATGGTAGCAACGTTTAGTATTCTATATTAGATAGTTTATGACCACAGACAGTAATGGGACATACATGGATAGACGTGAAATGTAAGTTGTCAAAATATTTATTGCCTTACAATTCTCGGAGGTAGGGGTGTGTTTCCTGGGGTTTTGAAATCTATTTCACTAAAAAGGTTTGTAACAAATCCTGCAAAGTGTTCAGCCCGTACCGGGCGACCTGGCTGTCGTCAGCCTGTGCGTACAAGGAGTGGTGGGCCATTAGCCGAATGTGTGTTAACCGACACGCGTGGAGCAATTCCGCATCCGTCTGCTTCTGTGGCAAAGCGGGTGCCCGCTCCTGTCCTACGGACACGTTCCACAGAGGGGGGAGGCACAATTAGTTTTCCTGAATCCGGGATGTTCGTTTTGAGTTCGTTTTGTGATGCGTCTCCTCATAATTTGAGGCATGGGTAGCGTGTGAATTCCTAGTTAAAATTCTCACAGTTAAAAAGGCAAAACTTCTCCCGAGAAAAAAAATTTCAAATTTGATTGCATAATGAAACGAGGCCTGTTTTTCTGCACAGAAACGATTTGTGGGAATCGTCCTGAATTACAAGCGTGTATACCCAGATGTGTACACTCCAAGTTGGCAGATAGGCTGCAGCAGCAATGTAAAGCATGCTTTAAGGTGAAAGATGGCTGTAACTGTGATGAAAACTTTAAGGTTCGTACTAGATGCTTTTAAAGTAGGATTTTTCACAGGCAGGCGCAGCGGCAATTTTAGAGCCGAGTGGTGCCGAATATTACCCATTTACAGACAGAATTCTCGGTACTGTCTTAGATTTACATCGAATTTCTATCAAATGAGCCACCTAGCCTTCCTATATAGTATATTTTGGTGCCCCGATATTACTTGGCGTATTTCATAAGTATACCTTTTATGGCCGTTTCTCGTGCTTTTCCGAGAGAGCTGCTTTACTTTTTCATAGTTGCACGGTTTTTGAATGCCTCTTCTGCCTTTCAGATCTTCTCTTTCTCCTACGCCTTAAATACTCGTACAAGAACGTGCAGAAAATGTTATGTGCAGCTGTAACGTGCTTTGGGGTTTTTTTTGGTAGGATGAAATGGAAATACTGGGACTGGCGATCCAGAAGTCTGAAGAAGCCACCGTAAAGGACCGTCCCAGTGACTACCGTCGAGTTAGGATTATTAAAAGCACCAAAGCGACACGCTCGTAGAGATGGGGACTACCTCTGGACACGTGTTAATCCCGGTCAGGTGTCCTCGGGATACAGATGGTCTGCGCTTCCTGCTCTGACAAGACAGAAGCGATGAGCTTCAGGATGAGCTCCTGAAGACAAGAAAGAGGCCAGGTGCCGGGGTTCTTGTCTCTTTCTTTGTTTGTTTGTTTGTTTGTTTTGGGCGGGGGGTGGCGGGCGGGCGGGCGGGCGTGTGGCTTCCAAAACAGGGTGCGCGGTTGACTGCAGGTGGCAGCCTGCAGAGCTCTTTTGCTGCCTGACCTCGCCTTTTCTTTGTCACTCCTCTTTCATGGCATCTGCGCTGAAAGCCGGGGCGGTCAACGAAGAGACGTGGACAAAACGGGACGAACCGGCGCCGCTTCTGCCTGTTTTCCAGGCTTTGCCACGAACCAAGGAGCATCATCAGCCTCGTCACTGGTGGCGGCGAGTCCTGAGGTGGCTTAGGTGAGTCGAGCCTTCCAGGAACGTCCGTTGTCCGTAGCCTACGGCGTGTCATTTGGACGTCAGTCGGAAGGAGGTTTCCCTTTCTGAAAGGGCACCGGTTTCTCGTGCCAAGCGGTTGCCTCTCCTGAAGTTCCCACGAGAGGGGATCCTCGGAGACGATGCGCTGGGCAGCAGAAGTCATCAGCGAGGAGACGTCGCGCGCTCTATTAAATAGGGACAAAAAGAAAGACGATGTCCTTCCAAAGGCCCGAGCGCGGCACCTCTTCCGACGGCCGATGGCATGGCCGGCCTTTGGGCTCTGGGTCCCCCGTAACAGCGGGGACGCGGCCAAACCCTGTTCCTCTGCGTGTTCGGCACAGCCAAAAGCCTTGGCCGGTCCGCCGGTCGTTTTCGGTAGCCTGGTGGACTGCGGCACCGGGGATTGGATTTCCCCCCGCCAAAAGTACAGCCGTTTGGGGAATCTCTTACCTTCCTGGTTTTTTCTATCGTAAAGGAGACTTTAAAAAAAGGGTTAAAGTCGTATAACGTGCAAACTGACTTGCAGGCTTTAAACGGCAACCGTCCACCGGCTGTAGCCTACAGCGTCTTAGGCGTCCCTAAGCGGCGAGGTATTTGTTCCAAATCTTTGAAAAGAGAGGCGACTGAAGGTAACGGGTTGGGTTTTTGGTTGGGTTTTTTTTCTAGTTTTTTTGTTTTTTGTTTTTCCCCCCCCTTTTCTTTAGGCGGAGCGCTCTGAAGAACCTGATTTCTGCCTGGCTTTCAGCGTCGCGTTTCCCCGGCAGTGCGGTAGCATCTCTCTCGGGCAGTGCCGCCGGCCAGATGTCCCTCCTCCTTGGGTAGGAGAGAAAGCAGCCCCCGGTCAAATGACAACTGCGCGTTCTGGAGACGGAGAGCGCAACGGTGGGGGTTCGGAGCTGTGCCAGTTGAATTAGCGCCGAAGAAAAAACCCGAGGCTTTTCTAGCGTGAGTATTTTTCTTGGCCGTATCTAAACGCGCGCAGAGCTTTCCAGCGGCAGGGAAAGGGAAGGGAGGAGGCGCTTCCCCCCAGCGGGCGGAGGGTTTGTTACGCTGTTAGGCTGAGAAGGTGTTGCAAGTGGCACGGGTCAGTCTGAATAGGGACCTGAAGCGTCGGGATGGCTCCGGCTTTGGCAGGCCGTGCCGTCTTTGGAGCGGAGCTGTTTCCCCGCAATCCTCCTGTAGCTCAGCTCCTGTCCTGTCCCTCGGCCGGAGGGAATTCCTCTACTCTCTTCGGTGCTCTTTCGTTTGATGATGCTGATCTCCGGTTGGGGTTTGCTGTTTGTTTTGCAGGTGCCTCGTTGTCCGCGTCTCGTGCTGCTCGACAGACGCCCCGGCCCGGGTTTGCAGCCGGTGGTGGAGCCGCCTGAGGGGAAGGGGCCAGCCCTGGGTCTGGTCGTTCGGTGCATTTTTTGGGGCGAATTAAAAAAACCGGTGTGTGTGTGGGGGGTGGTGGTGGTGTGATGATGTCATTTGGGGCAGCCGGATGTCAGCGGGGGAGCGACGGTGCGGCGGAGGAGCAGGTGAGTGGGGGTTAAGTGGGGTTCCCCCCACAAGAGGGTGGGTCACGGCCCCCAAACGCCTGAAAACTTGGTGCGGGGCAGGTGGTTGGGGTTTTGGGCGGTGGTGTTTAAAAAATGTTAAAAGCTGTATATGCGGGGGTGAGGCATTGGAGTAGAGAACAATCTCTCATTTTTCTGTGTGTTGAAAAATAATATTCCCTTACGTATATAAAAGGAGTTCAAAATACCAACCCGTATCTCTAAGGATTCTGTATTATTTAATGGGAGTTTAGACGACGGAAAGATTTTTTAAAAGATTTATTTATAAAGAGAGATTGAAGCGTCAAAGCGGATGTCTGGACAGGTCGCTAGTCCAATTGGATGTTGTCTATCGTGCGTGTTAATCTGTAAGTCTAAACAGATGTGACTCTTAGCAGAGGTTCTGTCGAAGTGTATCAAGAGCATCCGTTTTCCCTAAGTCTTACCCACGGGTCGGTCAGTGCGGAGGCGTAAACGCCTGTGCTGTAGATGGTTCCAGACTGCAAAGAGAGCCTATCGCTAGAAGGGATTTCCAAACTGGCCCTCCCCTCTGCTCTCTCTTGCCGGCGTCCAAGCGCTTTCAAAAGCGCTTTAAGCAGGAGTGTTGATTCCCAGGAGGATAGGGAAGCTCTACAGAGAGACTTAGGTAGATTGGATCGTTGGGCCAACATCAGTGGTATGAGTTTCAACAAGGGCGAGCGCCAGGTTCTGCGCGTGGGCCACAATAACCCCGAGCAGCGCTACAGGCTTGGGGAAACGTGGCTGGAAAACCACCTGGAAGAAAGAGACCTGGGGGTTCTAATGGACAAGCGGCTGAACGTGAGCCGGCAGTGTGCCCAGGTGGCCACGAAAGCCAACGGCATCCTGGCTTGTATTAGAAACAGCGTGAGCAGCAGAAGTAGGGAGGCGATTGTGCCCCTGTACTCGGCACTGGTGAGGCCACACCTGGAGTATTGCGTCCGGTTTTGGGCACCTCAATCCAAGAGAGATGTCGAGGTGCTGGAGCGAGTGCAGAGGAGGGCAACGAAGCTGGTGAAGGGCCTGGAAAACAAATCCTATGAAGAGCGGTTGAAGGAGCTGGGACTGTTTAGTATGAGGAAGAGGGGGCTGAGGGGAGACCTCGTCACTCTAAACCTACTTGAAAGGACACTGTAGAGAGGTCGGTGCTGGTCTCCTGGCACGGGTAGGTAATGACAGAACGAGAGGGAACGGCTTCAAGCTCCAACGGGGTAGGTTTAGACTGGACATTAGGAAAGAATGTTTCACAGAGGGAGTGGTCGGGCATTGGAACAGGCTACCCAGGGAGGTGGTCGAGTCACCATCCCTGGATGTGTTTAAGAACCGTCGAGATGTGGTGTTGGGGGATATGGTGTAGGGGAGAACTTTGTAGAGTAGGGTAGATGGTTGGACTCGATGATCCCAAGGGTCTCTTGCAACCTAGACGATTCTATGATTCTATGAAAAGCAGCCCCTTCCCCCGTTTCCCCTCCCGCCCTGGGGAGCTGGATCGGTGCAGCGGGACAGGAGGAAAAAAACCCAGCCCCGTTTTCCTGCAGGGACGCAAAGCTCCCCGATGTCTCTGTGGTGGATAAGGCGGCACCCCCGCCTGCCTTCCTGGACGCCGGCGGACTGGCTGCTGTCGCCCCCACGGCCCCCGGGGCCACGCGCAGAGCGCCGCGGCGTCCCTGGGGCTGGTTGCGGGGCGAACACCGGAGGTTTTTGGCGCCGAGGCGACGGCTGCGGCTGCCCGGACTGCGAGCGGGGACAGGGCAGAGAGCGGGAAGGCCTGCCCGCCGGTAAGTGGTCACGGTCCCTGGGTGGAGGGAAGCGGGCTGAGAGCGGTCACCGCTCATGGCCCCGGTGAGGTCTCAGAGGGGGACAAGGAAGGGGGCGTGGGCGCTGTCCGGCTGCCCGGTGCTTTCCGCCCGCTGCGGACCGGTCCGCAGCGATTTCTGGGCTGGCCGCCGTTTTCCCCCGGCCCCCTCCGGTTCCGGAGCGGCTCGGCCCGCCCATACCGCGCGCCCATTGGTCGCGGTGCCGTAAGCGGCGTCCGTCCTCTAGGAGCCCCCGTCCCATTGGTCGATCGCGCCGTCAATCTCCAGCGCCTCCCAGTCCGGCCAATCGGAGCGCGGCAGGCGATCCGACCAATCGGAGCGGGGCGGTCGCGTTGTGATTGGCTCGTCTTCCTGTCAATCCGCCCGGGGGCGGTTGCCATGGTGAGGAAGCCCCGCCCGGTCGCGCATGCGCAGTAGTAAGGACGGCGCCGCCCTCACTACTGCGCATGCGCCACAGGGCGGGGCGTCCTCACCATGGCAACCGCCCCCTGGCGGATTGACAGGAGGACGAGCCAATCACAGCGCGACCGCCGCGCTCCGATTGGTCGGATCGCCTGCCGCGCTCCGATTGGCCGGGGTGGGAGGCGCTGAAGATTGACGGCGCGACCGACCAATGGGACGGGCTCCCCGAGGACGGAAGCCGCTTCCGGCGCCGTGACCAATGGGCGCGCCGCATGGGCGGGCCGAGCCGCTCCGGAAGCGGAGGGGGCCGGGGGAAAATGGCGGCGCGCGCAGAAGCGGCTGCGGCGCGGCGCGGACCGCACCGCACCGCACCGCACCGGACCGGCGCGGGCGGAAAGCACCGGGCAGCCGGACAGCGTCGCGGTGCCGCTGGACAGCGTCGCGGTGCCGCTGGACAGCGTCGCGGTGCCGCTGGACAGCGTCGCGAGGCAGCTGGACAGCGTCGAGGCCAGTGGGGGGGCGCGGGGAAGGCGGCCGGGGTCCCGAGGCGGCTCCGAGGGGAGACGGCGTTGCGGGGGGGCGGGCTGAGGCGTCTGGGGAGGTGCTCGCGGCTCCCGGGGCTGGCAAACGGGCTCGCGTGGCTGGTGTTGGGGCTTCAGCCGGAGAGGGAGTCGTGTGGCTTTGGGCTGAGGGGCGGGGGTGGAGTCCGGCGTTTTGGGGACTCGAGCAGAGGCTCAGCGGCTGGGTTTTGGGGCTCGGAAGGGGGCAGTAAGTGATGCGGTTTGGGGGCGGAGAGCAGAAGCCGTTTTGGCTGGTTCTGCACGGGGGGTGGGCAGGAGGGCGTTGGGGGCTGCGGGGGAAAGCAGGGGCTGGGCGGGCTGCGGGGTGCTCAAACAGCAGGTGAGGTTTTCAAATCTGCAACTTGTAACTGTTGCAGCTTTGTTCTGGCTTCCTCCATTTTTGCAAAAGCTTCTGTTGCTAGACAGAGCATTCCTCTGTGTATCAGCTACTTGAGCTAGTTTATTTCAATGCGTCTGATCAGGTTTGTCTGTTCAGCAAAGTGGCATTTAAAGGTGACGTTTCACCGGATGCCAGCGGCTGTGCCTTATTTCCAGTATAAAGATGTATTCCCCAAATATCAGAGTGGGATATAACAACTGCAGCTGGTCAAAAGTAACACTGAAATGCAAAATTTAGAATTTCTTTTTTCCCATTGGCTCCTCCTCAGTATGAACACAAAGTTAATTTCTATTCTTAATTCCTATTTATGCTACATATATGAAGGATGAACGCGAGGAAAGGAGACCATAAAATACTGGCCTATTGCTATTTGTATGCTGTGCTTTGAACAGAAGAGACAAAACTGTCCTTTTTGTGAAATAATACTGGCTGTATCAGTGCCGTCCTCGTGTTTTTATTCAAAAATGTGAGATTTGTTGCCCCGAATGGTGAGAGTAGTTTTTGTTAATGGAAGTCGCAAGAGGTTCTGCCACCTTAAAAACCATAGAATCATAGAATGGTTAGAATTGGAAGGGACCTTCAAGACCATCGTGTTGCAGCCCCCCTGCCTTGGGCAGGGACGCCTCCACTAGAGCGGGTTGCTCAAAGCCCCGTCCAGCCTGGCCTTAAACACTTCCAGGGATGGGGCATCCACAGCTTCCCCGGGCAACCTGTTCCAGTGCCTCACCACCCTCACGGTAAAGAATTTCCTCCTAACATCTAGTCTGAATCTCCCCTCTTCCGATTTAAAACCGTTACCCCTTGTCCTGTCGCTACCTTTCCCGACAGAGAGTCCCTCTCCGGCTCTCCCGTAGGCTCCCTTCAGATATTGGAAGGCTGCTCTGAGGTCTCCCCGGAGCCTTCTCTTCTCCAGGCTGAACAACCCCAGCTCTCTCAGTCTCTCTTCACAGGGGAGGTGCTCCGTCCCTCCGATGGTTTTCGTGGCCCTCCGCTGGGCCCCTTCCAACAGGTCCACGTCCTTCCCGTGTCGAGGACTCCAAAGCTGGACACCGTACTCCAGGTGGGGTCTCGCGTGCGCAGAGTAGAGGGGGGTAGAATCGCCTCCCGTGACCCGCTGGCCACGCTTCTCTTGATGCAGCCCAGGGTGGGGTTGGCTTTCTGGGCTGCCAGCGCGCGTTGCCGGCTCGTACTGACGTGTAATAATGCTACTGATGTACCGTTAGCAGCCTCGTGTTAAAAGAAGCAAGAAGCTGTAATATCCTTAATTTAGACAGTTTTTACGTGAAATGGTGCATCCTCACTGTTTTGTCACTTTCAGGAGCGAGCAATTGACCGAGAGCACGAGAGAGACCTTTTCCAGCAAGAGATAGGGAAGCCGGAACAACAGCTTAAGGTTCCACAAAGGATTCGGCCTGTCAGCGAGCATCAAACCGGAGAGGTAACGCGCGCTATTGCTTGTACTCAAGGGATCTAAATGGTACGCTGACAGCCGTTCGGATACCCTAGGGAAGCTGTTTTATGGTGTCCCTAACCTGCATCCGTTTGCAAGGCAGGAAAGGAAATCCCCCGAGATGAAAGGCTACGGTGTCGGGGGAACGTGGGGAAAGTGTGTTCTGGGTGTTTTTTGAGTCGGTCGGTTGGATGTTTTTAGTAGCAGACACACAGAAGCCTCGTAACTTTCAAAAAGACTCCCTCGCGTAACTTAATTTAGAAAATGGGGTTTTCAAAAGCCCGTGGAAACATTCAGGACTCCTGTAGCGATTCCCCCTGCTCTTGCGTCCTTTTGTGACATCCTGTTGGTAGCACGGGTACGGGCACCGCAGGAACGCAGTGACCAAGGGGTCACAGCCGAGACGTAGCGGCGCTCTCTGCGTGCGCCTCCCCGGGAGACGTCTGTCTCCCCTGAAACAATCTGGTGACCGCAGAAGGGCAGCTCGAGGAAGTCACAGCAACCTCTTAGGCCCAGCAAAAGCCAGAAAAGCGACAGCGGTGCAAACGCTGTGTATTGTGAAGCTTTTTGCCTGTTTTGTTTGGTGACCTTTGGGTCAATTAAACTGCATTTTATTTTTTGGTGGGTTTTCTCCTGTCTTGCTTTTAGAGCAAGGCTGATATTTTTGCGTGATTCTCTCGCCCGATTTTCAGTCTTCAGCTTCTTCTCGGGTGGCACTGCGATTTTCAAAGAAAAGCTCTTCCTTTCGGTTCAGTTCAGTTGCTGTCGTTCGGTTCTTAAATGGTAGCAACGTTTAGTATTCTATATTAGATAGTTTATGACCACAGACAGTAATGGGACATACATGGATAGACGTGAAATGTAAGTTGTCAAAATATTTATTGCCCTACAATTCTCGGAGGTAGGGGTGTGTTTCCTGGGGTTTCAAAATCTATTTCACTAAAAAGGTTTGTAACAAATCCTGCAAAGTGTTCAGCCCGTACCGGGCGACCTGGCTGTCGTCAGCCTGTGCGTACAAGGAGTGGTGGGCCATTAGCCGAATGTGTGTTAACCGACACGCGTGGAGCAATTCCGCATCCGTCTGCTTCTGTGGCAAAGCGGGTGCCCGCTCCTGTCCTACGGACACGTTCCACAGAGGGGGGAGGCACAATTAGTTTTCCTGAATCCGGGATGTTCGTTTTGAGTTCGTTTTGTGATGCGTCTCCTCATAATTTGAGGCATGGGTAGCGTGTGAATTCCTAGTTAAAATTCTCACAGTTAAAAAGGCAAAACTTCTCCCGAGAAAAAAAATTTCAAATTTGATTGCATAATGAAACGAGGCCTGTTTTTCTGCACAGAAACGATTTGTGGGAATCGTCCTGAATTACAAGCGTGTATACCCAGATGTGTACACTCCAAGTTGGCAGATAGGCTGCAGCAGCAATGTAAAGCATGCTTTAAGGTGAAAGATGGCTGTAACTGTGATGAAAACTTTAAGGTTCGTACTAGATGCTTTTAAAGTAGGATTTTTCACAGGCAGGCGCAGCGGCAATTTTAGAGCCGAGTGGTGCCGAATATTACCCATTTACAGACAGAATTCTCGGTACTGTCTTAGATTTACATCGAATTTCTATCAAATGAGCCACCTAGCCTTCCTATATAGTATATTTTGGTGCCCCGATATTACTTGGCGTATTTCATAAGTATACCTTTTATGGCCGTTTCTCGTGCTTTTCCGAGAGAGCTGCTTTACTTTTTCATAGTTGCACGGTTTTTGAATGCCTCTTCTGCCTTTCAGATCTTCTCTTTCTCCTACGCCTTAAATACTCGTACAAGAACGTGCAGAAAATGTTATGTGCAGCTGTAACGTGCTTTGGGGTTTTTTTTGGTAGGATGAAATGGAAATACTGGGACTGGCGATCCAGAAGTCTGAAGAAGCCACCGTAAAGGACCGTCCCAGTGACTACCGTCGAGTTAGGATTATTAAAAGCACCAAAGCGACACGCTCGTAGAGATGGGGACTACCTCTGGACACGTGTTAATCCCGGTCAGGTGTCCTCGGGATACAGATGGTCTGCGCTTCCTGCTCTGACAAGACAGAAGCGATGAGCTTCAGGATGAGCTCCTGAAGACAAGAAAGAGGCCAGGTGCCGGGGTTCTTGTCTCTTTCTTTGTTTGTTTGTTTGTTTGTTTTGGGCGGGGGGTGGCGGGCGGGCGGGCGGGCGTGTGGCTTCCAAAACAGGGTGCGCGGTTGACTGCAGGTGGCAGCCTGCAGAGCTCTTTTGCTGCCTGACCTCGCCTTTTCTTTGTCACTCCTCTTTCATGGCATCTGCGCTGAAAGCCGGGGCGGTCAACGAAGAGACGTGGACAAAACGGGACGAACCGGCGCCGCTTCTGCCTGTTTTCCAGGCTTTGCCACGAACCAAGGAGCATCATCAGCCTCGTCACTGGTGGCGGCGAGTCCTGAGGTGGCTTAGGTGAGTCGAGCCTTCCAGGAACGTCCGTTGTCCGTAGCCTACGGCGTGTCATTTGGACGTCAGTCGGAAGGAGGTTTCCCTTTCTGAAAGGGCACCGGTTTCTCGTGCCAAGCGGTTGCCTCTCCTGAAGTTCCCACGAGAGGGGATCCTCGGAGACGATGCGCTGGGCAGCAGAAGTCATCAGCGAGGAGACGTCGCGCGCTCTATTAAATAGGGACAAAAAGAAAGACGATGTCCTTCCAAAGGCCCGAGCGCGGCACCTCTTCCGACGGCCGATGGCATGGCCGGCCTTTGGGCTCTGGGTCCCCCGTAACAGCGGGGACGCGGCCAAACCCTGTTCCTCTGCGTGTTCGGCACAGCCAAAAGCCTTGGCCGGTCCGCCGGTCGTTTTCGGTAGCCTGGTGGACTGCGGCACCGGGGATTGGATTTCCCCCCGCCAAAAGTACAGCCGTTTGGGGAATCTCTTACCTTCCTGGTTTTTTCTATCGTAAAGGAGACTTTAAAAAAAGGGTTAAAGTCGTATAACGTGCAAACTGACTTGCAGGCTTTAAACGGCAACCGTCCACCGGCTGTAGCCTACAGCGTCTTAGGCGTCCCTAAGCGGCGAGGTATTTGTTCCAAATCTTTGAAAAGAGAGGCGACTGAAGGTAACGGGTTGGGTTTTTGGTTGGGTTTTTTTTCTAGTTTTTTTGTTTTTTGTTTTTCCCCCCCCTTTTCTTTAGGCGGAGCGCTCTGAAGAACCTGATTTCTGCCTGGCTTTCAGCGTCGCGTTTCCCCGGCAGTGCGGTAGCATCTCTCTCGGGCAGTGCCGCCGGCCAGATGTCCCTCCTCCTTGGGTAGGAGAGAAAGCAGCCCCCGGTCAAATGACAACTGCGCGTTCTGGAGACGGAGAGCGCAACGGTGGGGGTTCGGAGCTGTGCCAGTTGAATTAGCGCCGAAGAAAAAACCCGAGGCTTTTCTAGCGTGAGTATTTTTCTTGGCCGTATCTAAACGCGCGCAGAGCTTTCCAGCGGCAGGGAAAGGGAAGGGAGGAGGCGCTTCCCCCCAGCGGGCGGAGGGTTTGTTACGCTGTTAGGCTGAGAAGGTGTTGCAAGTGGCACGGGTCAGTCTGAATAGGGACCTGAAGCGTCGGGATGGCTCCGGCTTTGGCAGGCCGTGCCGTCTTTGGAGCGGAGCTGTTTCCCCGCAATCCTCCTGTAGCTCAGCTCCTGTCCTGTCCCTCGGCCGGAGGGAATTCCTCTACTCTCTTCGGTGCTCTTTCGTTTGATGATGCTGATCTCCGGTTGGGGTTTGCTGTTTGTTTTGCAGGTGCCTCGTTGTCCGCGTCTCGTGCTGCTCGACAGACGCCCCGGCCCGGGTTTGCAGCCGGTGGTGGAGCCGCCTGAGGGGAAGGGGCCAGCCCTGGGTCTGGTCGTTCGGTGCATTTTTTGGGGCGAATTAAAAAAACCGGTGTGTGTGTGGGGGGTGGTGGTGGTGTGATGATGTCATTTGGGGCAGCCGGATGTCAGCGGGGGAGCGACGGTGCGGCGGAGGAGCAGGTGAGTGGGGGTTAAGTGGGGTTCCCCCCACAAGAGGGTGGGTCACGGCCCCCAAACGCCTGAAAACTTGGTGCGGGGCAGGTGGTTGGGGTTTTGGGCGGTGGTGTTTAAAAAATGTTAAAAGCTGTATATGCGGGGGTGAGGCATTGGAGTAGAGAACAATCTCTCATTTTTCTGTGTGTTGAAAAATAATATTCCCTTACGTATATAAAAGGAGTTCAAAATACCAACCCGTATCTCTAAGGATTCTGTATTATTTAATGGGAGTTTAGACGACGGAAAGATTTTTTAAAAGATTTATTTATAAAGAGAGATTGAAGCGTCAAAGCGGATGTCTGGACAGGTCGCTAGTCCAATTGGATGTTGTCTATCGTGCGTGTTAATCTGTAAGTCTAAACAGATGTGACTCTTAGCAGAGGTTCTGTCGAAGTGTATCAAGAGCATCCGTTTTCCCTAAGTCTTACCCACGGGTCGGTCAGTGCGGAGGCGTAAACGCCTGTGCTGTAGATGGTTCCAGACTGCAAAGAGAGCCTATCGCTAGAAGGGATTTCCAAACTGGCCCTCCCCTCTGCTCTCTCTTGCCGGCGTCCAAGCGCTTTCAAAAGCGCTTTAAGCAGGAGTGTTGATTCCCAGGAGGATAGGGAAGCTCTACAGAGAGACTTAGGTAGATTGGATCGTTGGGCCAACATCAGTGGTATGAGTTTCAACAAGGGCGAGCGCCAGGTTCTGCGCGTGGGCCACAATAACCCCGAGCAGCGCTACAGGCTTGGGGAAACGTGGCTGGAAAACCACCTGGAAGAAAGAGACCTGGGGGTTCTAATGGACAAGCGGCTGAACGTGAGCCGGCAGTGTGCCCAGGTGGCCACGAAAGAACGGCATCCTGGCTTGTATTAGAAACAGCGTGAGCAGCAGAAGTAGGGAGGCGATTGTGCCCCTGTACTCGGCACTGGTGAGGCCACACCTGGAGTATTGCGTCCGGTTTTGGGCACCTCAATCCAAGAGAGATGTCGAGGTGCTGGAGCGAGTGCAGAGGAGGGCAACGAAGCTGGTGAAGGGCCTGGAAAACAAATCCTATGAAGAGCGGTTGAAGGAGCTGGGACTGTTTAGTATGAGGAAGAGGGGGCTGAGGGGAGACCTCGTCACTCTCTAAACCTACTTGAAAGGACACTGTAGAGAGGTCGGTGCTGGTCTCCTGGCACGGGTAGGTAATGACAGAACGAGAGGGAACGGCTTCAAGCTCCAACGGGGTAGGTTTAGACTGGACATTAGGAAAGAATGTTTCACAGAGGGAGTGGTCGGGCATTGGAACAGGCTACCCAGGGAGGTGGTCGAGTCACCATCCCTGGATGTGTTTAAGAACCGTCGAGATGTGGTGTTGGGGGATATGGTGTAGGGGAGAACTTTGTAGAGTAGGGTAGATGGTTGGACTCGATGATCCCAAGGGTCTCTTGCAACCTAGACGATTCTATGATTCTATGAAAAGCAGCCCCTTCCCCCGTTTCCCCTCCCGCCCTGGGGAGCTGGATCGGTGCAGCGGGACAGGAGGAAAAAAACCCAGCCCCGTTTTCCTGCAGGGACGCAAAGCTCCCCGATGTCTCTGTGGTGGATAAGGCGGCACCCCCGCCTGCCTTCCTGGACGCCGGCGGACTGGCTGCTGTCGCCCCCACGGCCCCCGGGGCCACGCGCAGAGCGCCGCGGCGTCCCTGGGGCTGGTTGCGGGGCGAACACCGGAGGTTTTTGGCGCCGAGGCGACGGCTGCGGCTGCCCGGACTGCGAGCGGGGACAGGGCAGAGAGCGGGAAGGCCTGCCCGCCGGTAAGTGGTCACGGTCCCTGGGTGGAGGGAAGCGGGCTGAGAGCGGTCACCGCTCATGGCCCCGGTGAGGTCTCAGAGGGGGACAAGGAAGGGGGCGTGGGCGCTGTCCGGCTGCCCGGTGCTTTCCGCCCGCTGCGGACCGGTCCGCAGCGATTTCTGGGCTGGCCGCCGTTTTCCCCCGGCCCCCTCCGGTTCCGGAGCGGCTCGGCCCGCCCATACCGCGCGCCCATTGGTCGCGGTGCCGTAAGCGGCGTCCGTCCTCTAGGAGCCCCCGTCCCATTGGTCGATCGCGCCGTCAATCTCCAGCGCCTCCCAGTCCGGCCAATCGGAGCGCGGCAGGCGATCCGACCAATCGGAGCGGGGCGGTCGCGTTGTGATTGGCTCGTCTTCCTGTCAATCCGCCCGGGGGCGGTTGCCATGGTGAGGAAGCCCCGCCCGGTCGCGCATGCGCAGTAGTAAGGACGGCGCCGCCCTCACTACTGCGCATGCGCCACAGGGCGGGGCGTCCTCACCATGGCAACCGCCCCCTGGCGGATTGACAGGAGGACGAGCCAATCACAGCGCGACCGCCGCGCTCCGATTGGTCGGATCGCCTGCCGCGCTCCGATTGGCCGGGGTGGGAGGCGCTGAAGATTGACGGCGCGACCGACCAATGGGACGGGCTCCCCGAGGACGGAAGCCGCTTCCGGCGCCGTGACCAATGGGCGCGCCGCATGGGCGGGCCGAGCCGCTCCGGAAGCGGAGGGGGCCGGGGGAAAATGGCGGCGCGCGCAGAAGCGGCTGCGGCGCGGCGCGGACCGCACCGCACCGCACCGCACCGGACCGGCGCGGGCGGAAAGCACCGGGCAGCCGGACAGCGTCGCGGTGCCGCTGGACAGCGTCGCGGTGCCGCTGGACAGCGTCGCGGTGCCGCTGGACAGCGTCGCGAGGCAGCTGGACAGCGTCGAGGCCAGTGGGGGGGCGCGGGGAAGGCGGCCGGGGTCCCGAGGCGGCTCCGAGGGGAGACGGCGTTGCGGGGGGGGCGGGCTGAGGCGTCTGGGGAGGTGCTCGCGGCTCCCGGGGCTGGCAAACGGGCTCGCGTGGCTGGTGTTGGGGCTTCAGCCGGAGAGGGAGTCGTGTGGCTTTGGGCTGAGGGGCGGGGGTGGAGTCCGGCGTTTTGGGGACTCGAGCAGAGGCTCAGCGGCTGGGTTTTGGGGCTCGGAAGGGGGCAGTAAGTGATGCGGTTTGGGGGCGGAGAGCAGAAGCCGTTTTGGCTGGTTCTGCACGGGGGGTGGGCAGGAGGGCGTTGGGGGCTGCGGGGGAAAGCAGGGGCTGGGCGGGCTGCGGGGTGCTCAAACAGCAGGTGAGGTTTTCAAATCTGCAACTTGTAACTGTTGCAGCTTTGTTCTGGCTTCCTCCATTTTTGCAAAAGCTTCTGTTGCTAGACAGAGCATTCCTCTGTGTATCAGCTACTTGAGCTAGTTTATTTCAATGCGTCTGATCAGGTTTGTCTGTTCAGCAAAGTGGCATTTAAAGGTGACGTTTCACCGGATGCCAGCGGCTGTGCCTTATTTCCAGTATAAAGATGTATTCCCCAAATATCAGAGTGGGATATAACAACTGCAGCTGGTCAAAAGTAACACTGAAATGCAAAATTTAGAATTTCTTTTTTCCCATTGGCTCCTCCTCAGTATGAACACAAAGTTAATTTCTATTCTTAATTCCTATTTATGCTACATATATGAAGGATGAACGCGAGGAAAGGAGACCATAAAATACTGGCCTATTGCTATTTGTATGCTGTGCTTTGAACAGAAGAGACAAAACTGTCCTTTTTGTGAAATAATACTGGCTGTATCAGTGCCGTCCTCGTGTTTTTATTCAAAAATGTGAGATTTGTTGCCCCGAATGGTGAGAGTAGTTTTTGTTAATGGAAGTCGCAAGAGGTTCTGCCACCTTAAAAACCATAGAATCATAGAATGGTTAGAATTGGAAGGGACCTTCAAGACCATCGTGTTGCAGCCCCCCTGCCTTGGGCAGGGACGCCTCCACTAGAGCGGGTTGCTCAAAGCCCCGTCCAGCCTGGCCTTAAACACTTCCAGGGATGGGGCATCCACAGCTTCCCCGGGCAACCTGTTCCAGTGCCTCACCACCCTCACGGTAAAGAATTTCCTCCTAACATCTAGTCTGAATCTCCCCTCTTCCGATTTAAAACCGTTACCCCTTGTCCTGTCGCTACCTTTCCCGACAGAGAGTCCCTCTCCGGCTCTCCCGTAGGCTCCCTTCAGATATTGGAAGGCTGCTCTGAGGTCTCCCCGGAGCCTTCTCTTCTCCAGGCTGAACAACCCCAGCTCTCTCAGTCTCTCTTCACAGGGGAGGTGCTCCGTCCCTCCGATGGTTTTCGTGGCCCTCCGCTGGGCCCCTTCCAACAGGTCCACGTCCTTCCCGTGTCGAGGACTCCAAAGCTGGACACCGTACTCCAGGTGGGGTCTCGCGTGCGCAGAGTAGAGGGGGGTAGAATCGCCTCCCGTGACCCGCTGGCCACGCTTCTCTTGATGCAGCCCAGGGTGGGGTTGGCTTTCTGGGCTGCCAGCGCGCGTTGCCGGCTCGTACTGACGTGTAATAATGCTACTGATGTACCGTTAGCAGCCTCGTGTTAAAAGAAGCAAGAAGCTGTAATATCCTTAATTTAGACAGTTTTTACGTGAAATGGTGCATCCTCACTGTTTTGTCACTTTCAGGAGCGAGCAATTGACCGAGAGCACGAGAGAGACCTTTTCCAGCAAGAGATAGGGAAGCCGGAACAACAGCTTAAGGTTCCACAAAGGATTCGGCCTGTCAGCGAGCATCAAACCGGAGAGGTAACGCGCGCTATTGCTTGTACTCAAGGGATCTAAATGGTACGCTGACAGCCGTTCGGATACCCTAGGGAAGCTGTTTTATGGTGTCCCTAACCTGCATCCGTTTGCAAGGCAGGAAAGGAAATCCCCCGAGATGAAAGGCTACGGTGTCGGGGGAACGTGGGGAAAGTGTGTTCTGGGTGTTTTTTGAGTCGGTCGGTTGGATGTTTTTAGTAGCAGACACACAGAAGCCTCGTAACTTTCAAAAAGACTCCCTCGCGTAACTTAATTTAGAAAATGGGGTTTTCAAAAGCCCGTGGAAACATTCAGGACTCCTGTAGCGATTCCCCCTGCTCTTGCGTCCTTTTGTGACATCCTGTTGGTAGCACGGGTACGGGCACCGCAGGAACGCAGTGACCAAGGGGTCACAGCCGAGACGTAGCGGCGCTCTCTGCGTGCGCCTCCCCGGGAGACGTCTGTCTCCCCTGAAACAATCTGGTGACCGCAGAAGGGCAGCTCGAGGAAGTCACAGCAACCTCTTAGGCCCAGCAAAAGCCAGAAAAGCGACAGCGGTGCAAACGCTGTGTATTGTGAAGCTTTTTGCCTGTTTTGTTTGGTGACCTTTGGGTCAATTAAACTGCATTTTATTTTTTGGTGGGTTTTCTCCTGTCTTGCTTTTAGAGCAAGGCTGATATTTTTGCGTGATTCTCTCGCCCGATTTTCAGTCTTCAGCTTCTTCTCGGGTGGCACTGCGATTTTCAAAGAAAAGCTCTTCCTTTCGGTTCAGTTCAGTTGCTGTCGTTCGGTTCTTAAATGGTAGCAACGTTTAGTATTCTATATTAGATAGTTTATGACCACAGACAGTAATGGGACATACATGGATAGACGTGAAATGTAAGTTGTCAAAATATTTATTGCCCTACAATTCTCGGAGGTAGGGGTGTGTTTCCTGGGGTTTCAAAATCTATTTCACTAAAAAGGTTTGTAACAAATCCTGCAAAGTGTTCAGCCCGTACCGGGCGACCTGGCTGTCGTCAGCCTGTGCGTACAAGGAGTGGTGGGCCATTAGCCGAATGTGTGTTAACCGACACGCGTGGAGCAATTCCGCATCCGTCTGCTTCTGTGGCAAAGCGGGTGCCCGCTCCTGTCCTACGGACACGTTCCACAGAGGGGGGAGGCACAATTAGTTTTCCTGAATCCGGGATGTTCGTTTTGAGTTCGTTTTGTGATGCGTCTCCTCATAATTTGAGGCATGGGCAGCGTGTGAATTCCTAGTTAAAATTCTCACAGTTAAAAAGGCAAAACTTCTCCCGAGAAAAAAAATTTCAAATTTGATTGCATAATGAAACGAGGCCTGTTTTTCTGCACAGAAACGATTTGTGGGAATCGTCCTGAATTACAAGCGTGTATACCCAGATGTGTACACTCCAAGTTGGCAGATAGGCTGCAGCAGCAATGTAAAGCATGCTTTAAGGTGAAAGATGGCTGTAACTGTGATGAAAACGTTAAGGTTCGTACTAGATGCTTTTAAAGTAGGATTTTTCACAGGCAGGCGCAGCGGCAATTTTAGAGCCGAGTGGTGCCGAATATTACCCATTTACAGACAGAATTCTCGGTACTGTCTTAGATTTACATCGAATTTCTATCAAATGAGCCACCTAGCCTTCCTATATAGTATATTTTGGTGCCCCGATATTACTTGGCGTATTTCATAAGTATACCTTTTATGGCCATTTCTCGTGCTTTTCCGAGAGAGCTGCTTTACTTTTTCATAGTTGCACGGTTTTTGAATGCCTCTTCTGCCTTTCAGATCTTCTCTTTCTCCTACGCCTTAAATACTCGTACAAGAACGTGCAGAAAATGTTATGTGCAGCTGTAACGTGCTTTGGGGTTTTTTTTGGTAGGATGAAATGGAAATACTGGGACTGGCGATCCAGAAGTCTGAAGAAGCCACCGTAAAGGACCGTCCCAGTGACTACCGTCGAGTTAGGATTATTAAAAGCACCAAAGCGACACGCTCGTAGAGATGGGGACTACCTCTGGACACGTGTTAATCCCGGTCAGGTGTCCTCGGGATACAGATGGTCTGCGCTTCCTGCTCTGACAAGACAGAAGCGATGAGCTTCAGGATGAGCTCCTGAAGACAAGAAAGAGGCCAGGTGCCGGGGTTCTTGTCTCTTTGTTTGTTTGTTTGTTTGTTTGTTTTGGGCGGGGGGTGGCGGGCGGGCGGGCGGGCGTGTGGCTTCCAAAACAGGGTGCGCGGTTGACTGCAGGTGGCAGCCTGCAGAGCTCTTTTGCTGCCTGACCTCGCCTTTTCTTTGTCACTCCTCTTTCATGGCATCTGCGCTGAAAGCCGGGGCGGTCAACGAAGAGACGTGGACAAAACGGGACGAACCGGCGCCGCTTCTGCCTGTTTTCCAGGCTTTGCCACGAACCAAGGAGCATCATCAGCCTCGTCACTGGTGGCGGCGAGTCCTGAGGTGGCTTAGGTGAGTCGAGCCTTCCAGGAACGTCCGTTGTCCGTAGCCTACGGCGTGTCATTTGGACGTCAGTCGGAAGGAGGTTTCCCTTTCTGAAAGGGCACCGGTTTCTCGTGCCAAGCGGTTGCCTCTCCTGAAGTTCCCACGAGAGGGGATCCTCGGAGACGATGCGCTGGGCAGCAGAAGTCATCAGCGAGGAGACGTCGCGCGCTCTATTAAATAGGGACAAAAAGAAAGACGATGTCCTTCCAAAGGCCCGAGCGCGGCACCTCTTCCGACGGCCGATGGCATGGCCGGCCTTTGGGCTCTGGGTCCCCCGTAACAGCGGGGACACGGCCAAACCCTGTTCCTCTGCGTGTTCGGCACAGCCAAAAGCCTTGGCCGGTCCGCCGGTCGTTTTCGGTAGCCTGGTGGATTGCGGCACCGGGGATTGGATTTCCCCCCGCCAAAAGTACAGCCGTTTGGGGAATCTCTTACCTTCCTGGTTTTTTCTATCGTAAAGGAGACTTTAAAAAAAGGGTTAAAGTCGTATAACGTGCAAACTGACTTGCAGGCTTTAAACGGCAACCGTCCACCGGCTGTAGCCTACAGCGTCTTAGGCGTCCCTAAGCGGCGAGGTATTTGTTCCAAATCTTTGAAAAGAGAGGCGACTGAAGGTAACGGGTTGGGTTTTTGGTTGGGTTTTTTTTCTAGTTTTTTTGTTTTTTGTTTTTCCCCCCCCTTTTCTTTAGGCGGAGCGCTCTGAAGAACCTGATTTCTGCCTGGCTTTCAGCGTCGCGTTTCCCCGGCAGTGCGGTAGCATCTCTCTCGGGCAGTGCCGCCGGCCAGATGTCCCTCCTCCTTGGGTAGGAGAGAAAGCAGCCCCCGGTCAAATGACAACTGCGCGTTCTGGAGACGGAGAGCGCAACGGTGGGGGTTCGGAGCTGTGCCAGTTGAATTAGCGCCGAAGAAAAAGTCCGAGGCTTTTCTAGCGTGAGTATTTTTCTTGGCCGTATCTAAACGCGCGCAGAGCTTTCCAGCGGCAGGGAAAGGGAAGGGAGGAGGCGCTTCCCCCCAGCGGGCGGAGGGTTTGTTACGCTGTTAGGCTGAGAAGGTGTTGCAAGTGGCACGGGTCAGTCTGAATAGGGACCTGAAGCGTCGGGATGGCTCCGGCTTTGGCAGGCCGTGCCGTCTTTGGAGCGGAGCTGTTTCCCCGCAATCCTCCTGTAGCTCAGCTCCTGTCCTGTCCCTCGGCCGGAGGGAATTCCTCTACTCTCTTCGGTGCTCTTTCGTTTGATGATGCTGATCTCCGGTTGGGGTTTGCTGTTTGTTTTGCAGGTGCCTCGTTGTCCGCGTCTCGTGCTGCTCGACAGACGCCCCGGCCCGGGTTTGCAGCCGGTGGTGGAGCCGCCTGAGGGGAAGGGGCCAGCCCTGGGTCTGGTCGTTCGGTGCATTTTTTGGGGCGAATTAAAAAAACCGGTGTGTGTGTGGGGGGTGGTGGTGGTGTGATGATGTCATTTGGGGCAGCCGGATGTCAGCGGGGGAGCGACGGTGCGGCGGAGGAGCAGGTGAGTGGGGGTTAAGTGGGGTTCCCCCCACAAGAGGGTGGGTCACGGCCCCCAAACGCCTGAAAACTTGGTGCGGGGCAGGTGGTTGGGGTTTTGGGCGGTGGTGTTTAAAAAATGTTAAAAGCTGTATATGCGGGGGTGAGGCATTGGAGTAGAGAACAATCTCTCATTTTTCTGTGTGTTGAAAAATAATATTCCCTTACGTATATAAAAGGAGTTCCAAATACCAACCCGTATCTCTAAGGATTCTGTATTATTTAATGGGAGTTTAGACGACGGAAAGATTTTTTAAAAGATTTATTTATAAAGAGAGATTGAAGCGTCAAAGCGGATGTCTGGACAGGTCGCTAGTCCAATTGGATGTTGTCTATCTATCGTGCGTGTTAATCTGTAAGTCTAAACAGATGTGACTCTTAGCAGACGTTCTGTCGAAGTGTATCAAGAGCATCCGTTTTCCCTAAGTCTTACCCACGGGTCGGTCAGTGCGGAGGCGTAAACGCCTGTGCTGTAGATGGTTCCAGACTGCAAAGAGAGCCTATCGCTAGAAGGGATTTCCAAACTGGCCCTCCCCTCTGCTCTCTCTTGCCGGCGTCCAAGCGCTTTCAAAAGCGCTTTAAGCAGGAGTGTTGATTCCCAGGAGGATAGGGAAGCTCTACAGAGAGACTTAGGTAGATTGGATCGTTGGGCCAACGTCAGTGGTATGAGTTTCAACAAGGGCAAGTGCCAGGTTCTGCGCGTGGGCCACAATAACCCCGAGCAGCGCTACAGGCTTGGGGAAATGTGGCTGGAAAACCACCTGGAAGAAAGAGACCTGGGGGTTCTAATGGACAAGCGGCTGAACGTGAGCCGGCAGTGTGCCCAGGTGGCCACGAAAGCCAACGGCATCCTGGCTTGTATTAGAAACAGCGTGAGCAGCAGAAGTAGGGAGGCGATTGTGCCCCCTGTACTCGGCACTGGTGAGGCCACACCTGGAGTATTGCGTCCGGTTTTGGGCACCTCAATCCAAGAGAGATGTCGAGGTGCTGGAGCGAGTGCAGAGGAGGGCAACGAAGCTGGTGAAGGGCCTGGAAAACAAATCCTATGAAGAGCGGTTGAAGGAGCTGGGACTGTTTAGTATGAGGAAGAGGGGGCTGAGGGGAGACCTCGTCACTCTCTAAAACTACTTGAAAGGACACTGTAGAGAGGTCGGTGCTGGTCTCTTGGCACGGGTAGGTAATGACAGAACGAGAGGGAACGGCTTCAAGC